>NC_041383.1:597233173-597240220 GCF_002162155.2 Triticum dicoccoides
GAGGTTCAAGCAATACATCACAATTCCACCAATCTCCCTCTCCATTCCCTCTTACGTGGTCACAGTCTAACCCTGATCCAAACCCTAGCCGCTGCCGCCGCTTCCGCACCGCCCCGCCCTCGGGGCAATCGATCTCCATGATCGCCACCGGGGGCCGCGCCGCACATACTTAGGATTCGTCCGCCGGTCCTGTTGACCGGCTGCCCTACAGAGTATTCTTTTGCGATCCTTTGATCCAGCTTTTTCACTCTCTCTCGTTGGTCGCATTGATCGACGTTTCTTTTTGGTTTTTCAATCTAAGATCAGCTTGCATCGCCCGTCGCCGCCGTTGACTCCCTGCACCTCTACTCCAACACCGACGCGACCACGCGACCTCTTCTCCGAGCCGGAGGCCTCGCGTGACGTGACGGCCCATCACGGCCCTTATCCGCGTGCCTGCCTGCCCATCGGTTTGCACCACCCGCCGCTTTGTGCCGGCCTTCGCCGGTCGTCCCCGCCCTGTCCCCGAGTACAACGCACCCTCCATCGATCGAGCAACGGGCTGCCACTCCGTCGCCTTGTCGGACCGGAGCGCCGCCGCCCCATGGTTCTCCCCGCGGCTACACCGACCTATGCTGCCATTGTGTCGCTCTTTCGGCCCATAGCGCCTTGGCACTCTGTCCATGTCGCCGTCCCGAGGCCGTTCCCGCGGTTGCATCGACTCGCGCACTGCCACTACGTCTTTCCTTCGGGCCGTCATGCCGCGGCCCGCAGTCCACTGCTGCCCCGAGGCCGTCTGCTGCAGGGCGTCCCCATGGCTGCACCGACCCTCGCGTTGCCGATGCGTTGTCCCGTCGGGATGTAGCGAGCGTGGCACACGGTCCCTGCCGCCGCCCTGAGGTCTCCCGCGTCGTCTCCCCGACCCGCACGCTACCACTGCATTGCCCGTTCGGGTTGTAGCGCCGCGGCATACAATCCACTTCGCTGTCCACGCACGTCGACTTCTGTGTGGTATGCGCCGGGACGCCTTCATAGGCACGGGAACGCCACCATCCATTCCGATCTTCGTCACACAGTCGGGTTCTTCCTCGCATACTTAGAGCATCGATGCCGCCTCCTTAGGCTGCCACCACTGCCGCTCTTCTTTCCGATCCACGGTGACTAACTCAACACGGCCACCCGACTCCACATAGACCATGGTGTACCTTGCATGACTACCTTGACCATGTCTACATCACCCTACGCTCTCGGCTACCTCGACATCGGCACAAAGGGCTATAACCTTGCTTGAGCAACCTTGTCGGTTTCCACTCCAGCCAGGACTTCCATGATGTATCGACCATTCGACTGTGGGAGATGTCCGCGGCTTACCTTCGGATTCTTTGTCAGTCTCACCGTATGCATCACTACCGTTGTGACTGCAGGGGATGTTGAGTATCGTGATTATTAGGAAACATAGGATAGACTAGGAATTATTCTAACTTGTCTTCTACTCTGAGAAGATCATGTACTCCTATATATATGAGCCTGCTAAAATAAGCCAGAGTGTACTATAAGCAATTGTACGCTCCAACAGCGACCGTTCCAGGCACTAATTAGCGTAAATCATCCACTGCGCGTCCGCGCACCATCGTCCCTGGCCCTAAGACTGGTGAAGTGTCCCCTCCCCCTCCCCGCGTTGAGGCGATTCGGAGTACTTTACCAACGAACAGTTTACCGTCCGCGCATACATCATCCCTGGTGTCAGCAACAACGAGTACTTTACCGGCGAATGACTAGCCACATGGGACGGTTGTTCATGCGACCGTCGATGAGGAGGACGGACTTAGGTTGAGATTAAGCAGTGCATAGCCCGTGTTAATTGCATGCGCTGACTTAGAGGTGTTGGAAATATGCCCTAGAGGCAATAATATTGTATTATTATATTGAAGGAAATATTCCCTAGAGGCAATAATAAAGTTATTACTTATTTCCTTATATCATGATAAATGTTTATTATTCGTGCTAGAATTGTATTAACCGAAAACTTAGTACATGTGTGAATACATAGACAAAACATAGTGTCCCTAGTATGCCTCTACTTGACCAGCTCATTGATCAAAGATGGTTATGTTTCCTAACCATAGACATGTGTTTTCATTTGATAAATGGGATCACATCATTAGGAGAATGATGTGATGGACAAGACCCATTTGTTAGCTTAGCATTATGATTGTTGCAGTTTCATTGCTACTGCTTTCTTCATGACTTATACATGCTCCTTAGACTATGAGATTATGCAATTCCCGAATACCGGAGGAACACCTTGTGTGCTATCAAAGGTCACAACGTAAATGGATGATTATAAAGATGCTCTACAGGTGTCTCCGAAGGTGTTTGTTGGGTTGGCATAGATCAAGATTAGGATTTGTCAATCCGTGTTTCAGAGAGGTATCTCTGGGCCCTCTTGGTAATGCTCATCACTATAAGCCTTGCAAGCATTGTGACTAATGAGTTAGTTGCGGGATGAAGTACTACAAAACGAGTAAAGAGACTTCCAGTAATGAGATTGAACTAGGTATGATGATGCGGACGATCGAATCTCGGGAAAGTAACATACCGATGACAAAGGGTACAATGTATGTTGTTATGCGGTTTGACCAATAAAGATCTTCATAGAATATGTAGGAGCTAATATGAGCATCCAGGTTCCGCTATTGGTTATTGATTGAAGATGTGTCTCGGTCATGTCTACATAGTTCTTGAACCTGCAGGGTCCGCACGCTTAACGTTCGATAATGATTTGTATTATGAGTTATGTGTTTTGATGACCAAAGTTTGTTCGGAGTCCCGGATGAGATCACGGACGTGGTGAGGAGTCTCGAAATGGTCGAGACATAAAGATTTATATATTGGACCATGTTATTCGGACACCAGAAGTGTTCCGGGAAGTTTCGGGTAAAACCTGAGTGCCGGAGGGGTTACCGGAACCCCCCTGGGGAACTAATGGGCCACCATGGGCCTTAGTAGAGAGAGAGGAGGGCAGCCAGGGCAGGCCGCGCCCCCCTGGAGTTCGAATTGGACAAGGGAAGGGGGGCTCCCCCCTTTCCTACTCCCTCTCCCTCTCCTTCCTTCCCTCTCTCTTCCTTGGAGGGGAATCCTACTAGGACTAGGAAGTCCTAGTAGGACTCCTCCTCTTTGGGCGCGCCCCTAGGGCTGGCCGGCCTCCCCCTCCCTCCTTTATATACGGGGGCAGAGGGGCACCCTATAACGCACAAGTTTCTCTTAACCGTGTGCGGTGCCCCCCTCCACAGTTACAGACCTCGATCATACCATCATAGTGCTTAGGCGAAGCCCTGCATCAGTAGCATCATCATCACCGTCGCCACACCGTCATGCTGACGGAACTCACCCTCGTCCTCAACTGGATCAAGAGCAAGCGGGACGTCATCGAGCTGAATGTGTGCTGAACACGAAGGTGCCGTATGTTCAGTACTTGGATCGCGAAGAAGTTCGACTACATCAATCGCGTTATTGAAACGCTTCCGCTTTCGTTCTATGAGGGCATGTGGACACACTCTCCTCTCTCGTTGCTATGCATCTCCTATATAGATCTTGCATGATCATATGATTTTTTTTTGAAATTACTGCGTTCCCTAACAGTGGCATCTGAGCCAGGTCTATGCGTAGATGTTTTATGCACAAGTAGAACACAAAGAGTTATGGGCGATAATAGTCATACCGCTTACCACCAACGTCTTTGATTCAGCGGTATTGTTGGATGAAGCGGCCCAGACCGACATTACGTGACCACATTCATGAGACTGGTTCTACCGACATGCTTTTGCACATAGGTGGCTGACGGGTGTTTGTTTCTCCAACTTTAGTTGAATGGAGTTTGACTACGACCGGTCCCTGTTGAAGGTTAAAACAACACACTTGACGAAAAACTGTTGTGGTTTTGATGCGTAGGCAAGAACGGTTCTTGCTAGAAGCCCGTAGCAGCCACATAAAATTTGCAACAACAAAGTAGAGGACGTCTAACTTGTTTTTGCAGGGCTTGCTGTGATGTGATATGGTCAAGACATGTTGTGATATAAATTGTTGTATGAGATGATCATGTTTTGTAACAGAGTTATCGGCAACTGCCAGGAGCCATATGGTTGCCGCTTTATTGTATGAAATGCAATCGCCATGTAATTGCTTTACTTTATCACTAAGCAGTAGCGATAGTCGTAGTAGCAATAGTTGGCGAGACAACAATGATGCTGCGATGGAGATCAAGGTGTCAAGCCGGTGACGATGGAGATCATGACGATGCTTCGGTGATGGAGATTATGAGAACAATATAATGATGGCCACATCATGCCACATATTTTGATTGCATGTGATGTTTACCTTTTATGCATCTTATTATGCTTAGTACGGCGGTAGCACTATAAGATGATCCCTTACTAAATTTCAAGGTAAAAGTGTTCTCCTTGAGTATGCACCGTTGCTACAGTTCGTCATGCCGGGACACCACGTGATGATCGGGTGTGATAAGCTCTACGTTCACATACAATGGGTGTAAGCCAGTTTTGCACACGTAGAATACTTGGGTTAAACTTGACGAGCCTAACATATGCAGATATGGCCTCGGAACACTGGAGACCGAAAGGTCGAGCGTGAATCATATAGTAGATATGATCAACATAGAGATGTTCACCGTTGAAAACTACTCCATCTCACGTGATGATCGCACATGGTTTAGTTGATATTGATCACATGATCATTTAGATGACTGGAGGGATGTCTATCTAAGTGGGAGTTCTTAAGTAATATGATTAGTTGAACTTTAATTTATCATGAACTTAGTCCTGATAGTATTTTGCAAATTATGTTGTAGATCAATAGCTCGCATTGTAGCTTCCCTATGTTTTTATATGTTCCTAGAGAAAATTAAGTTGAAAGATGATAGTAGCAATGATGCGGACTGGGTCCGTGATCCGTGGTTTATCCTCATTGCTGCACAGAAGAATTATGTGCTTGATGCATGTAGCGACCAGACCTCAAACAATCAAGTCTCTGTGCATCAGTGTCATCCCTGGATCGGTAATGCTGACACACATAGTACTCGAGGAATTATAACAGAGTTTCAATCACACACTTATTACATCGAGTCCTCATAAAGAGTATGATTACACAAAAATATCATGACTGAAGGCCATCTAAACTGGATAACTGCAGAAGCTTCGAAGGTAAATGAGTCCATCAACTCCAACGGCATACCTGAGTGCAAAATAACGACCTATCACACCTTATTCATCGTCTGAGTAGTCTGCAACATGAGACGTTGCAGCTGTGTAGGTCAGCACATTGAATATGCTGACAGAGTTACACTGTAAAGCAATGAAAATGCAAGGATTGTATCTACATGCAATTTTTGACTGGTGGAGGCTGAAGTTTATGATTTTGCATAAAGCTAGTTTTTCCCTACAACAAAGGAATAGTTTATTTAACTACTCCCAAGTTGCCCATTATTTGAGAAGGTAATCCCAACTCAAATCCCAATTAAAAGTATCATCATTAACCCATCTCAAATTAATTAAAGTAACGTGATGAGATCACATCAGTAGTTTCAAGTACTAGATACTCAAGATGTCCATAACTGGGGACACGACTAACCATGATTAGTTTATACACTTTGCAGAGGTTTGCGCACTTTTCCCCACAAGACTCGACCGCATCCATGATCGGATGATCGAGACATAGCCTTTCCGAAGCATTAACTCTCTACTCCAGGTAGACAGTACCACCTACACCCCCTACATCTGCTAGTCTACCTCTTCAAGAGCTCACTCAACTTACTCAACTATGCCAGAGCCCATAATGGCTTGTGGCAATATATGACAGTGGGAGCCTCTCCCACTGTCCTAGTTCCTCAAAAAAATAATGGCTTGTGGCTGCACACAAAAGTTTCTAGCATGAATAATCTTATGATCCCTTTGAGCCTGGGTGGCATTCCATAGGCTAATCACATGGGTACTCCGGGGTTTCCAAAAACATGCAACACTAGGTTCCCCAGGTGCCTCAACCATTCCACCTAGAGGTATATTAAAGTTGCCACCTTAATGTTATCCATGATTAAATAACTCTCAAACTTCCATGTGTGATTCACGATCCAATCCTCGTCTACGAGCATGGCTAAGCAATAATAAGCATAACATATATTTCCGGGGTGATCAAAAGGTATTAGGTTCCTACCTCAAGCACTACAACCAAAACCACATGTTCCCAATCCTACTCATGCAAATATTTGAGGGGCATTACTAATGCATAGTAAAAACTGGGTATCAAAGAGTATGATCAAAGTGTAACTTGCCTTGCTAACGATCTGCAAACTCTAGAGATTCGTAGTAACAAGCTTCGCACTTTGGGTAATCTAGCATAGACAAACAGTAGCATACATAAGCAATCACTCAATCGAAACACGAGAAAACCGAGGAAAGATCCAAATCGAACACGGAATAAGCAAACGGCTCAAACTAACAAGAGTCAAAACCTAACAACATTATTATCATGTGAATTAGATCTCAACAGTAGGTACGAGTGATTAGCTACGATTTGCAAAAAGATTCAACTCAAACGGAGCAACGAAACTCAAAATACGAACGAAACAAGATCATTTACTATTCTGGACTAAACTCAAATTTTACAGTACCAAAATCATGTTTAAGTTGGTTAACTGGAAAGAACAGAATGATACAAATATTTTGGTGCTGGTTTCATCTAATTTGGATAAACGAGTAAAAAGTTATGCTAGTTTAAAGATCAGTGGCTAATTCACGATAAAACTATTCGCGGATAGGTCCCTGGCCGAAAATGAAATAAAAAGAAAAACACTAACGAACGAACGTTCGCTATCAGGGACAAACGGGTGAAAGCGCTCACTAACAGTGACGTTCGAGTGAACGTTCGCTAGTTAGCGAACTCCTAAAAAAAAACTGATCTGAACCGATCTAACGAAAAACCAAAAAAAAATGGGCGGCGCTTCGGCGGTTTTACCGATTCTCGAAAAGAAAATCGGCGGCGGCGGCGGCGCGGGCG
>NC_041383.1:597240555-597244384 GCF_002162155.2 Triticum dicoccoides
GCAGCAGCGCAGCAGGCGGCCACAGCAACGGCGAGGTGGCGGCGCGACCTTGGGCGGCGGCAGCTGCGGGTTTGACGGGGTGGGGTGGCGGCGGCGGCTACTTATAGGATGGGGGGGCATGCCTTGGGCGAGGGGGTGGCCCGACGGGAGTCCAAGCCAGACTCCCTCGGTGTCCGTGCGGTAGCGGGATTCCTCCCGCTCGGGAGGAAGGCGGCAACAACGTGGGTTGCGGCTCGGCTTGGCTGGGCCTTTGGCCCAGTCGGGCAGCGATTTTTTTTAAATAATTTCGCCCTAAAGAAATAAAATCCTAATAAATATAAAAAATTCTAAAAATGCCAAAAACAATTTTCACCGTCTAAATAAAAATTTTAGAACTAAGCGCACATTTTTCTGGCCTAATAATGCAATTTTCAAAAATGCATATTTTTCTAATTCAAATAAAATAGCAAATAAAATCATATTTTAATTTTAAAATTCTTTCTCCAATATTTCTCTTAATTTGAAGAAGTCATATTATCTTCTCTCATTTATTTTTAATATTGGAAATAATTGGAGAAAAAAAATAAAAATCAAATTGATCCTTTCTTCAAATTTGAAATAATTCAAATATGATTTTTGTGAAACCTCCAACTCTCTCCTTGGGTCCTTGAGTTGCTTAAGATTTCTAGGATCTCAACCAAATGCAAGAATAAATATGATATGCATATGATGATCTATGTATAACATCCAAATTGAAAATTGGGATGTTACAAACCTACCCCCTTAAGATGAATCTCGCCCTTGAGATTTGGGTTGGTCAGCAAAAAGGTTTGGGTGGTCTCTACGAAGATCTTCTTCTCGCTCCCAGGTGGCTTCCTTCTCGGTATGGTGGCTCCACTGAACTTTGCAAAACTTGATAACCTTGCTGCGAGTAACTCGGCTGGAAAACTCAAGAATCTTGACTGGCTTCTCTTCATAAGTCAAATCACTGTCTAACTGAATTGCTTCTAGTGGTACTGTATCTCTCAGAGGAATATCAACCATCTCTGCGTGGCACTTCTTCAGCTGGGAAACGTGAAACACATCATGAACTCCTGACAATCCTTCTGCAATTCCAGCTTGTACGCAACTTCTCCCATGCATTCCAAAACTCTGTATGGTCCCACAAAACGTGGTGCTAGCTTTCCCTTGACTCCAATACGCTTAACTCCTCGAAGCGGGGACACACGAAGATATGCTCTATCTCTGACTTTATAAACTATCTCCTTGCATTTAGTATCTGCATAACTCTTCTGCCTGGACTGGGCTACCTTGAGTCTGTCGCGAATCAACTTAACCTTCTCTTCAGAGTCTTTCATTAAATCTGGTCCGAACAACTGTCTATCTCCAACTTCATCCCATGATAACGGTGTCCTGCACTTCCTTCCGTACAAGGCTTCGAAAGGGGCCATCTTGAAACTAGCTTGATAACTGTTGTTGTAAGAAAACCCTCCATACGGTAAATTGTCATCCCAACTAGATCCATAATCTAGCGCACAAGCTCTCAACATGTCCTCCAGAATCTGATTGACTCTCTCGGTCTGTCCATATGTCTGTGGATGAAAGGCTGTACTGAACTCTAGCCTGGTACCCAAAGTTTCATGCAACTAATTCCAAAACTTTGAAGTGAACTGGGTTCCTCTATCTGATACAATGGTCCTGGAACTCCGTGCAGACATACGATCCTGGTCATGTATATCTTTGCCAACTTACCACTGTTATAGGTGGTCTTTACCAGGATGAAATGAGCTACTTTCGTAAAACGATCGACTACAACCCAGATAGAGTCATAGCCTGAACAAGTCCTGGGTAATCCAGTGATAAAATCCATGACAAGTTTATCCCACTTCCATTCGGGTATCGGCAATGGCTGTAGCAATCCTGCTGGCTTCTGATGCTCTGCCTTGACTCTCTGACATACATCACATACCGCTACATACTCGGCTATATACTTCTTCATTCCTGTCCACCAGAAACTTCCCTTAAAATCTAGATACATCTTAGTGTTTCCTGGGTGAATTGAATACGGCAAATCATGTGCCTCCTGCAGAATTAATTTCCTGATCTCGGGGTCATTAGGCACATATATGCGATCCTCAAACCATAATGTGTCGTGCTCATCCTCACAAAATCCTTTAGCCTTTCCTTTACTCATCCTTTCCTTTATCTCCACAATCTCCTTGTCAGTCTTCTGGGCTTCTCTGATCTTACCCAAAAGAGTGGACTTAATTTCCAATGCTGCAACATAACCTCTCGGAACTATCTCCAAACGTAGCTGTTGAAGATCATCTGCTAACTCCTTAGGTAATCCTCCGTCATGAGCGTGTTAACATAACTCTCGCGGCTCAATGCATCTGCTACAACATTGGCCTTTCCAGGATGATAGTGCAATTTCATATCATAATCCTTGATGAGCTCCAACCATCTCCTTTGCATGAGGTTCAACTCCTTCTGTGTGAAGATGTATTTCAAACTCGTATGATCTGTGTATACCTCACAATGGTTTCCGATGAGAAAATGCCTCCATGTCTTCAGTGCATGCACTACAGCTGCTAACTCCAAATCACGCGCAGCATAATTCAGCTCATGAGGTTTAAGCTGCCATGAGGCATATGAAACAACTCTTCCTTCTTGCATAAGTACAACTCCAAGTCCTCGGCGTGAAGCATCACAATATACTTGATAATCCTTACGTTGGTCTGGGAGAATCAACACTGGGGTTGTAACCAAACATTTCTTCAGCTCCTGAAAACTAGCTTCACACTCCTCAGTCCATTTAAACTTGGTGTCCTTTTTCAATAACTCCGTCATGGTCTTTGCAATCCTGGAAAAATTCTCAATGAACCTCCAATAATAACCTGCGAGTCCAAGAAAACTTCTGATCTCTCCAACTGATGTGGGTGCCACCCATTTAGTCGCAGAAGCAACCTTGGTAGGGTCTACTGCTATTCCTTCTCCGGATATAACATGTCCGAGAAATCCAACTTCCTTTAACCAAAACTCACATTTGCTGAACTTAGCATACAACTGATGTTCCCCGAGCTTCTCAAGAACCAAACGCAAATGCTCCTTATGCTCCTCTTCATTCTTCGAGTAGACCAATATATCATCAATGAACACCATGACGAACTTATCCAGAAAATCCATAAACAGTTTGTTCATCATGTTCATGAAATAGGCAGGGGCGTTAGTCAGACCAAATGACATAATGGTAATACTCATATAGCCCGTACCTTGTGGTAAAAGCTGTCTTTGGTATATCCTGCTCTTGGATCTTCAACTGGTGATAACCTGATCGAAGATCAATCTTAGAGAAAACTTTAGCTCCTTGCAACTGGTCAAACAAATCATTGATCATCGGCAGTGGGTATTCACTACAAAAAAAAGACACATCCGTGACATTTTGGGCCGAACGAATTTTTTTCCTGTCATACATATGACACTTCAATGATGATAATTGTGACAAAACCCGGTATCATCATAGATGTGGTGGGCTCCTACTTCTATGACAAAAAATCATGACAGAAAATGGGCTTTTCATCCTGGGCGGGCCAGAGACGCAGCTGCATGACATTCTTTGGGCCGTCCATGACGGAAAAAACCATGGTAGAAGCGAGGGGGAGGAAAATTTCGGGGAGTTGCCGGTTACGGTGGGAGGTCGGGGGCCGAGCGATGCGCGTTTCTCTCATACACGTGCGAGGCGTTGGCTCTAACTGAAGCCGAGCGAGGCGTTGGGCTCTAACTGAACCCGAGCGATTGCACTCCAGGCTACGCGTTACTGAACCCGAGCGATCGATCGATGGCTGTTAAC
>NC_041383.1:597244636-597274946 GCF_002162155.2 Triticum dicoccoides
GCTGGATGAACAGTAGATGGTGGAGGGGTGGCCGTGGAGGGGTGGTTGAACAGGACCCCGTGGTGTGGAGGGCTAGATGAACAATAGAAGGTGGAGGGGTGGTTGAACAATAGACGGTGGAGGGGTGGTTGAACAGTAGACGGTGGAGGGGTGGTTGAACAGTAGCCGGTGGAGTAGCACGGTGGAGGCTGGATGAACAGGAGCCCGTGGAGGTTGGAGGAGGTCGACGGTAGCCCGTGGAGGCTAGAAGAGGTTGACGGTGGAGATGAACAGTATCCCGTGGAGTCCCGTTTTGCGGTACGCCACACCCCTCCCGATGAACAGGACCCCTGTTTTGACCGTAGGAGGTCCATTTCGTTTGTTTTGCGGTACGCCACACCCCTCCCGATCAACAGGACCCCCGTTTCGATCGTAGGAGGTCCGTTTTCTCTGTTTTGCGGTAAGCCACACCCCTCCCGATCAACAGGACCCCCGTTTCGACCGTAGGAGGTCCGTTTCCTACGTTTTGCGGTACGCCACACCCCTCCCGATCAACAGGACGCCGTTCCGAAAGTAGGAGGTCCATTTCCTCCGTTGTGCGGTACACCAGGCCTTGTTTTCATCGCCTGTTCCGTCCAAGCCCTCCCGATGAACACGACCACGCATTCCGTTCCAACCCTGCCGGTTGGCTCCCCATGAACACGACGACGACGCTATTTCTCCGTTCCGACCCAGCCATGTATGTATGCGTGAGTAGGCGTTCAAGACCCTGCCCGTATGTACGTACGAGGCCGTATTTTCTTTCTTGCACCCTCGCCGCTGTACGTACATGTACATGCTACGTGCGCGCCTGTACTACGACACGTGCGTGCCTCTACATCGACCAGTATGTACGTACATGTTCGCAACCAGAATGACAACCCTACGTACGCTTCGACTAGGTGGGTCCCAACTGTCAGGCACTTCCTTGCCTGCGAAGATGTAGCTGGTGGGTCCCAGCAGTCAGGGGGGCGAATCATTTTTTTTGCCCGGACGCACTTCCTTGCATGCGAAGATGTAGCTGGTGGGTCCCAGCAGTCAGGGGGAAATGTTTTTTTTGCGAAATATGGTGGCCCGTCCGGTGGGTCCCCACCGTCAGGTGGAGGAATAATTATTTTGCGCGTAATAAGGAGGCACTTCCTTGCTGCGGCCGTGGACCCAGTTGTCAGCCCCTCCATGTATAGTCCACGTCCGATGCAAGCCATTCCTTGACCACGTTGACCACGCCGCACCGAGAGCACCAGGGCCGTGGACGACGATGAGGCCTAGGAAGGGGACGACGCGGAGCTGGGGAAGACGCAACAGTGGATGCCCACGCGTAGAGGAGTACGAGGGTTCACTGGTTCGCTGTGGTGTGAGGCTGCCGTCGCCGCAGAATAATAGGGGGTGTGGGTGAGTGGAGTGGAGGGATGGCCTGGCCAGCGGTGGGAGTAGTAGGGGGCGGTGAGGCCTCCGCCGCATCGTAGCCGGCCACGGGAGGCAGGAGCGCGAGGCACGACCGGCGCTGGTTTGGGCGGCTGGAGCAAGAAGACCAGAGGTTGAAGAAGCACTACGGCCGTTGGATGGACATCGTACGGTCACTGGAGCTAGAATCATGTATATTGACTAAGTTGACAAAGCCCTCCGTCCCCGTCAACTTAGTAGGCCCACAAGTTAGTCTGCCACTATACTGGGTCCCAGCTAACAGGGGGAGTATTCATTTTTTTGTGCTTAATAAGGAGGCACTTCCTTGCGTGCGAAGATATAGCTGGTGGGTCCGAGCTGTTAGCGGCGGTAATGTTTTTTTCGTGAAATACAGAGGCCCTTTCCGTGGGTCCCTGATGTCAGGTGGATGAATCATTATTTTGCACGTAATAAGGAGGCATTTCCTTGCGTGCGGCCGTGGACCTAGCTGTCGGCCTCTCCACGTACAGTCTACTTCAGATGCATGTCGGTCGTTGACCACGTTGACCAGGACGCGCAGAGAGCACCAGGGCGGTGGACGACGGCGAGGCCTAGGAAGGGAACGACACGGAGGCAGGGAAGACTCGGCAGTTGTTTCCCACTCGGAGGGGAGTACGACTGTGCGAGGGTTTACTGGTTCGTCTGCCGTCGCCGGAGAATAACAGCAGGTGTGGGTGAGTAGAGGGATGGCTAGGCCAGCGATGGGAGTACGGTGGGGAGGTGAGGCCTGCGCGGCAGCACAGCCGGCC
Source organism: Triticum dicoccoides (assembly GCF_002162155.2). Taxonomy (NCBI): domain Eukaryota; kingdom Viridiplantae; phylum Streptophyta; class Magnoliopsida; order Poales; family Poaceae; genus Triticum; species Triticum dicoccoides. The sequence continues at coordinate 597,246,847 of NC_041383.1, forward strand.
GCGAGGAGGAGGGAGCAGGCAGTCCCGTCGGCGCTTGTTTGAGCGGCTGGAGCAGGAAGAGCAGAGATTGAAGAATCACGACGGCCGTTGGATGGACATCCAACAGTCACTGATTGTGCATCAACCTTTTTTTAGGAAAGCCTCAAATCTGTGGAAAACAACATACAACCCATCTGCCATTATTTCTAATAATTTACAGCCCATTTGCTAATTCTTAAGGTTTTTTGAGCCCATATTCTTTTTGTTAGCATTACAACCCATATTGTGGCCACGGTTAAAAAATTATACGAAATTTTGCATATTTCGGTGCGGTCCGAACTGTTTTTAATCCCGAAATTTCGACTCACATTCAAACTAATTTTAAAAATAAATGTATATCAATATAAAATCCAACAAATTCTCCACGCATAAAAATTAATGTAATTTAAAATCTCGAAATGAAAAAAAGATATTTGAAACTAATTGCTGGTTTGATGTGTTTTAAAAATGTACAGCCCATTTCTCATTACTGATAGGCCATTTTCTCGGCCAGCCGAATGAAGCTCTCCTCGTCTTGAAAGATTTGCAGCCCAACAAGCTTGACAAAGCGACTTACTTGGCAAATCACAAAAAAACTGGGCTGTGGCCTTGGACCCAGCTGTCAGCCTCTCCACATACAGTACTCTTCCGATGGAAGTCGGTCGTTGACCACATTAACCACGCCGCGCCGAGAGCCCCAAGGCGGTGGACGACGGCGAGGCTTAGGAAGGGTACGACGCGGAGCCAGGGAAGACGTGGCAGTGGATGCCCACGCGGAGAGGAGTACGAGGGTTCACTGGTTCGGCTGCGGCGTGAGGCTACTGTTGCCGCAGAATAACAGGGGGTGTGGGTGAGTAGAGGGATACCCTGGGCCAGCGGTGGGAGTAGTAGGGGGTGGTGAGGCCTCCACGGGATCACAGCCGGCCATGAGAGGCAGGAGCACGCGACACGATCGGCGCTGCTTTGGGCGGCTGGAGCAAGAAGACCAGAGGTTGAAGAAGCACTATGGCCGTTGGATGGACATCGTACGGTCATTGGAGCTAGAATCGTTCATATTGACTAAGTTGAAAAATCCCTCCATCCTCGTCAACTTAGTAGGCCCACAAGTCAGCCACCCACTATGGTGGGTCCCAGCTAGCAGGGGGTATTCATTTTTTGGTGCGTAATAAGGAGGCACTTCCTTGCGTGTGAAGATATAGCTGGTGGGTCCGACCTGTCAGCAGGGGGAACGTTTTTTTCGCGAAATACAGAAGCCCTTCCCACGTACAGTGCACATACAGTGCATAATAAGGAGGAACTTTCCTTGCGTGCGACCATGGACCTCGTGGGTCCCAGTCGTCGGGCTCTCCACGTACAGTCCTCTTCCGATGACTCTCGTATGTTGACCACGCCTCGTCGAGCGCACCGAGGCGGTGGACGAGGACAAGGCCCCAGACTGGAACGACCCGGAGATGGGGAAGACGCGGCAGTGGAGTCGCAGACGAAGAGGAGTGGGAAACTTGACTGGTTCGGGTGTGGGATGGGCCTACACTCGGCAGAGAATAACAGGAGCTGCAGAGTGGAGGGATGGCCCAGCCGTCGGTGGGGTGGGCCTACACTCGGCAGAGAATAACAGGAGGTGCGGAGTGGAGGGATGGCCTGGCCATCGGCGGGGTAGCGTTTCGCTGAGGAGCGCAAAACAACACCGCCGGACGCCGAAGGCTGGAGCAGGCGGTTCCAGCAGCGCTATGGGAAGAAGACGATAGATTGAAGAAGAATGCCGACCGTTGGATGTAAATCGAACGCCTTCTTAGGCTTCGACCTACTGGCCCACATGTCAGCCAGTCCATTTGTTTTTTAGTCCATTTGGTGGGCTGGGTGAAACAATGATGTAGCATCTATGCAGCCCGTTTAAATCCCATTTGCATTTTTCTCGAAATCCGCGGACTTGTTGGGCTGGGTGAAAATATCATGTTGGGCTAGACGGAGAAATGTTATAAAAACATAAACACATGATTGCACGCACTGTTCAAGATATCTTCCGATATTCTGATAAATCGGCCGGTTTATCGCTTACCATGGTCTAATCGATAAGATAAATCGACCGATAAATTAGCCTATATGCCGATAAATCGGCCGATATGCTGATAAACTGGCCGATTTACCCCTTATCTCGGGTCGTCCGATAAGTTCCCGATAAGCGATATCCCCAACATTGATTGCATGTCAGTAAAATCTGTGCAAGCTTATGTACGCAATCACTAGGAGTTAACTTGGCAAGTTATATATAAACAATTATTATTATTATTTTGTAAGAACTTTCAACTTACGAAATAAAATATCATTTTAATTTGATGAGTTAATAGTACGTGGGGTGTTATTATTTTTTAGGCTAGACGTGGGACAGTTGAGTTGGTTCTAGGGGAAAGTACTGGGAGAAAACTCAGTTTACATCAAAAAAGAAAGTGGGAGAAAATTCAGAGACCTGCTGGGTCCACCTGAGGAGAGGAATATGTTGGGAGGAAGGAGATTCAAAGCACGGCAGCCGAGTGAACTAGTTTTTTTTACGGACAAGTGAACTTGTTTACATACATAAGCAAATAGCCACTAAAAAAAGCAATCAGGTTAATGGGTTCTTAAAAGAAATATTTCGGATAAAACAGATAATTATGACACATAGGCTAATGCATGAAACACTCAGATGATAAAGGTGCTTATAAACAGATGAAGTACAACATCTAGACCTTCCTGGCACGCTTGATCATGACGCTGCGGCTGTCCGTGCACTCGTCGGTTACGGGAAGCAGACCCGCCCTCATGTCCAAGATCTGCCTGTACATGTCGTAGCATACGTATGCGTCCTTGGCCGCGTAGGTTATGTAGGCTAGATTCAGAGGTACCTCCCACGTGTTCAGGTCGTCTTCTGTCATGTTGGCGTATCAGGGGTCGATGATGGTCTCAGCGAGGTCAACCATGGAGTCCTTCTCCTGCCCGTTGCTGATGATCTTGTATTGCTTCTAGATGTCAACAAGCTTGTTGCACCAGATGGCCGAATCGTTGCGTTCTTCCTTCTCTCCACCGTAGCGAAGGTGCAGTCGGCGCTGCTGATGAAACGAACAAATGCTCCAGAACCTGGTCCAGCCATAGGACTGAGGCGAGGCAGAGCTTCACCGAGTCCATATCGTTGGTGTACATCACATTCAACTTGGTGCAGCCATAGGACTGAATGGCGGACTACCTCCTTGCTGAAGTCCATATCCAGCAGGCTCACCCCTTGGATCGCCATTGGAGTCTCTTTGAGTGAACGAGTGTGTAGGCAGCGGCAGCAGTTTGTTTTTCAGCTCTTGGGGAACTAGATTCAACAGTAAGCTGAGTGTGTACAGGCGACAACAGTTACTACCCCTCCATCGTCTGCTGCACGCCCGGCAGAAGATGCACCCTCGGCGCATTCAAACGCCTCCATTAAGAAACCTACTCCGGCCACACGTTGGTTCACGAGCGGGTCTGTATTGGTACTGTAATAACAGGAGTTAGTGGTCACTTTACTTAAATTTAATTAGCTTTAATAGAAATTTATACTTAAAACAAGCAATGCATTGGCTTCTTCTATCAGTGCCACGGGATCAACATGCACAACAATTAGAACTATTATTCTCAGGACGCACACGATCAACACATTTGTCGCACTTTCACAAAGATAATACTACCAAGTTTGAACTGTTTGTTATGGTTGCTGTCCTCTGCATCATCATGCCGTGCTTCCCAGCTTGCAAGATTCAGAACCAACAAATAAGATCCAAATAATAAGTATAACAAAGATGCCTACACATCTCATTGATTCCCAGCTTGCAAGATTCAGAACCAACAAATAAGATCCAAATAATAAGTACAACAAGGATGCCTACACATCTCATTGATTCCCAGCTTGGAAGATTCAGAACCAACAAATAAGATTCAAATAATAAGTACAACAAAGATGCCTACACATCTCACTAATTCCCAGCTTGCAAGATTCAGAACCAACCCATTAGAGCCTTTTGATAAAGTGAATATCGGGATTAAATCCATCTTGGCTAGCCATGACATACAATCGAAGAACTTGGCGAATGCTCTTGACCGTCACAACATCTGTAGTTGAGTATTCCCGTTTGCACAGCATGTTTGCACAACACAAACAAGGAGACAGGATAGCATGATTTCACTTTAATAGCGGCCCCCTTGAACTCAACCTCCAGCTCCACTAGGATGAGGTCTGCCTGGAGTTCCATGATTCAATTAATGCGCCTTTTTCTGCGGTTCACCTGAAATGAAGCAAAGATTGCATCATTCAGCTAGCAAGAAGTACTTGCTCTTGTGAGCTGGCAGGTTCTTCTTTAGTAGTTGCACTAAAATTGAGGAACATTAAGGTTGGCTGTCCGGCTCATGTAAGGTGCAACTATAATTTTCTTATCCTTTTGTGTAGTTCCACTAAAATAAAGTGCCATTGTGGTGACAGTGACGGCTCCATCTTGCAAAGGCTAATAAAATGTTGCACGAGATTACCAGCAGAACTTGATAGAGATTTTGGAAACTCCAATCACCATTTTGTGCAGTTCCACCAAAATTGAGAGATGTTGCCCACGTGACATTTTAGTTGAACTGCACAAGACACTCATTCAAAAAAAGTGTTTTGTGCAGTTCACCAAAAGGTCACGATAGCAACAAGGTGAAATGGATATCCCTATCTGCACAAAATGATAGAAAGTAAACAGTTGCTGGTCAATAAGAATATACGAAACATATACAAAATGAAAAGAAGCATCTTAATTATGTTCATGGCAATCACGCAAGGACAGTAGAAATTTTAAAACGTCAGCAATGCTTCATGTTACCAGAAGCATTACGATCAACAATGAGATTCCTCAGATATGGGATTACTTTAATGGTGGCATTGCTTGTTTACCAGACACAGTAAATCAACATCAGCTAAAGAGTTGGTTTAAGGGCATGGTACCGTGGGGACACCAGGACACTCATCAGCGTAAATGAGCAACTTACTTATCATACTGGGGAAAACAGCAGGAGTGCCATTTGTGACACAGTTTAATTGCATCTTATCACTGGAGGCATTAGATTAATAATAACACTGGTTATACATGTCCCTAAGGTAACAGTGTGATCGCTTCATTTTACATGCACCCTTACATTAACAATAGCAAAAGGTTGGTATAAGGACATGCGACAGTGGACGCATCAGCACAAGGTACCTACAAGGAGGCATAAAGTGGTGATGCCAAGATTGGTCACGCTATGTGAGGGCAGCAAACCTAATCCTGGAGACCTTTTACTATGTGAGGGCAGCAAATCTAATCCTGGAGACCTTTTACTATGTGAGGGCAGCAAATCTAATCCTGAGACCTTTTACTATCTGAGGGCAGCAAATCTAATCCTGAGACCTTTTACTATGTGAGGGCAGCAAATCTAATCCTGAGACCTCTTACTATGTGAGGGCAGGAAATCTAATCCTCGAGACCTTTTACTATGTGATGGCAGCAAATCTAATCCTGGACATACTGTGTTGACTTGTCCACCGGCCGCCGCTTTCTATCCTTTTTTCAGCCAATAATAGATCTGTTCCTTATCCAGTTTGTACTGCATTTTCCCATTATTTCCCTTTTCAACCAAGAGACAGGTTGGGTATCTGGTCTCTACTACTTTCACCATATTATTTCCTCTTTGAATCAAGTCCTAGATTCATGCTACAACTTCCCCCCCTTTCTTCGTTGTTTGAACAAAGCCCTAGATTTGAATGCATGAAGTAGCTTTACCTCTAATAATACTAAAAATTTAGGTGGCTTTGGAAGAGCTGATGGGAGTAGGAAAAGATGCACATGCAGACACGTGGGGAGCTGGGGCAGTAGAGCAAGGCCGCTTTCGAAGAACTTATACCTGAGGGTCGTCGGGATGTCGGCGGCGGCAGGTCGGATATGCGGACAATATGGCAGGGAGGAAGAAGGGTCGGAGGACCTCTCGAGCCGGTGCTGTGTCGGAGAGAACGACACGGGCAAAGGATCAGGCCCCTTCGGCAGCTGTGGGTTTCCTCCCTCGGCGGCAATGACCGCGTGAACGATGCACCTTTTAGTCCTCTACACACACCGGTCGAAGGGATCCGGCCGGATCTGTGACCAGCGGTGAGCAGAGAGAAAATGTCACTACCGCTGTCTTGTTTATATCTGGAGAGGATGAGAGAATGAAGAGATCAACCCTAGTAAAGCAAGCGCTCAGGCCCCTGCGTCCATATATAGTGGAGTGATTATCTTTTTTCTCTCCACAACAAGCGTTTCAATTTGTGTATGTGGCATTAAAGAAAAGAAACTCTCTATTTAAGGTGACTACACTACGACTCCTACTTACTACTACAGTATTGTTCACTTGTGCTCCCCGCCCCTGCATTCATTGAACAAACCCACGGGTGAATAAACATATAGTAAGTACTGTATTTATATTGAACGAACAAGCTCGAACTATTTTCGCGTAGTTAAAAGTTGAGGGAGGGGCTTTTCTCGGGAAGTACGCGCAACAGTTTTCGGGTAGGCGGTTTGACAGAGAGGCGAGGAGGGTGAGCGAGTGGGGCTGTGTGACTTGACGACGCGTTACTGCTGGAAAGACTTGTGATATGACCACTCACTATAGTCATGAATTACTGGCGCTCTGACCGGGGTGATACCCCCCTTCCGTTCCGCGCTCTAATCTGGTGCATGACACGTCGACCCGGATGCTGGCTCTCCCACATGTCGGAGTAGTAAGAAGGAGCAAAGAATGATGCGGTATATACTAGTACTATACTACTCCCTTCGTTCCTAAATATAAGTCTTTGCAGAGATTTCATTATGGACCACATACGGAGAAAAATGAGTGAATCTACACATAAAATGCATCTATATACATCCGTATGTGGTCCACAGTGAAATATCTACGAAGACTTATATTTAGGAGCGGAGGGAGTACTACTCATGTCGGAGGAGTGCGAACCACGGCAGACCAGTGAACCAGCCGTGCGAACCACGGTAGCCCAGTGAACCAGCAGTAGAAAACAATGTGGTGATATGGCCATAAAAACAATGTGCTACGGTCCACACCGTAGCATGTACAGTAACACTCCTCTTTGTTTGGATCCCTGAGTTAGAGCTAGTTTGGGTTGAAATAGCCTCAAATTATCGAAACAAGAGGGGTTAGTTTGAGCTAGTTTGCTCTAACCCAGCTAAAAAAACTAGCCCGGTGGAGAGGTTCTAATTGGGTTAGTTATCCCCAGGCCCACTAAAAGAGAACTAAAAAAATCTCACCTGCCCGTACCAGATCGCTCCCCTAAAAAAATCTCACCTGCCCGCACCAGATCGCTCCCCCCTCTTGCACGACTCCTCTCTGTTCCCCATAGGGCTGCCCGCCCAAGCGCCGCTCGCCCTCTCTCTCCTCCGGCCGCCCTACTCCGGCCGCCCTCTCCCTCTGACCTTCGAAGGTCGCCCCGCTCCCCCTTCACCAGTCGTTTTTCTCCCTCTGTCGTGCGCGGCAGCGGCGCATCTACCAGGGAGGTCGTGAGAGGGGTGAGTTTGTTCATTCCTTCTTTGTCTCACAGCCATATCATTGATCTTGCTTACTCTAGCGCTAATTCTGATTTGGAAAAGTAGATCCTGATCAAACTTTCTATAGATTTGCGTTGCACGCATGGAATTGTTTGATGCTGCTTGAGGAAGTAATAAATCTTTCTAGAGGCCCAAAGATTCATGTCACCTTTCTAGGTATTTCAATTTTAGGCTTGCATTATTTGTAGAGGCCCAAAGATTCAGTTCACCTTTCTAGGTATTTCAATTTCAGGCTTGCATTGTTTCTAGAGGCCCAAAGATTCAGTTCACCTTTCTAGGTATTTGAGTTTCAGGCTTGCATTTTTTCTAGAGGCCCAAAGATTCAGTTCACCTTTCTAGGTATTTCAGTTTCAGGCTTGCATTATTTCTAGAGGCCCAAAGATTCAGTTCACCTTTCTAGGTATTTCAGTTTTAGGCTTGCATTATTTCTAGAGGCCCAAAGATTCAGTTCACCTTTCTAGGTATTTAAGTTTCAGGCTTGCATTATTTCTAGAGGCCAAAGATTCAGTTCACCTTTCTAGGTATTTTAGTTTCAGGCTTGCATTATTTCTAGAGACCCAAAGATTCAGTTCACCTTTCTAGGTATTTTAGTTACAAGCTTGCATTATTTTTAGAGGCCCAAAGATTAAGTTCCGAATCGGTGGCAAGCGGCCCTACTACCCATGCCGGTGTCGACCTCAACTCGCATGGGCCAGCGTCGGAGGGGTTCCCGGGGCTTGGGCTCTACAGAGCCTTCCTCCAGAGTGACGATGGCGAGCTCCTCCCTTGGTGCGTGAGGGGCTCCGGGCTCCCTCCCTATCGTGAACGACTTCCGTGATGAGTTAGCTCATTCTTTGTTTCATGAAGTGTTTTTTTATTTTGTGAAGCTTGATTGATGACTTGTATGTTTAAGTGGGATATCTCATTTGTATGGACAAAATTAAAATTATCATGTTTTGCATGCTTGATTTGTATAGATGGTTCGTTTATGTCAATTGTGAGTGGGAGGAGGCCACAGAAGAGCCAGCCACACCAAGAGGGTGCTTGGATCCAAGGGACTTATTTTTGTCTGACTAAAAATAGGGTCCAAAGTAGTCAAATGATTGAGATAGAGCATTTATTGTCAATCTAACCCTGCCATCCATACACCTCTTTGGTTTAGAGTTAGTTCAGGGTTAGAATCTAACTTTAACCTCTAACTGAGTTAGAGTTCTCCTCGTCTCGGTTCATCACCATCATACTTTCCCCATTCCTATGTTTTCAGTATCCTGCAAATCAAAGAGGCCCTTTTTTTGGGAAAAATCAAAGAGGCCCTTAGACTGGTTTAGGTCCGGTCATTTTATATAAACATGTTATGTCCAAAATTTAATGAACGTGCTCCGGTTTCCACGAAAATAATCCGGTTTCATGTAGTAATTCATTGATTTATTTATTCTTCTGCGGGGGGTTTGCATGTAATTCGTGAGGTCTGAAATGTAAAGTACCCCGGCATATGCTCCTAGTCGTGCATGCACTATGACCCAGATGCTCTATGTCCCACATGTCGGTGAATGGGAGCACGTGGAAATAGCCTAGGAGTACATATAGGAGGATAAATGCGTGAAAAAATATGTATTGTGAAGCGTAGCCGCGGTTCGAAAAGGAGACCTAAAGTGATGACAGCTATAGGTCGCACGCACCCAACTAGTGGTACTAGACATACGACTAATTTCTCCCCCAAAAAAAGAGGCACGAGTGCTCAGTACTCCTATTCTATAAACACGAGTCCCATCTGACAACAGCGTCCGTGCTATAGCTAGCTCTCCTCCCTCGTTTCTCTCTTCTAATTCTAAACTCGGCCGACGCCCAGTGGGTGGGGTGGGTTTGCTCAACTGCGGCCCCACCTCACAGTGAAAACGTTATGACTGGAATAAAAAATGCCATATACTCCCTCCGTTCATAAATATAAGCCTTTTTAGATACTAGTTCAAATGGAATACAACATACAAATGTATGAAGACATAGTTTAGAGTGTAGATTCACTCATTTTGCTCCGTATGTAGTAGTCACTTGCTGGAATCTTTAGAAAGACTTATATTTGGGAACGGAGGGAGTACTATACTAATAAAACATTAAGGCCACGAGGCGATGTAGTGCTGGTTACAGGAGGCAAGAAGAATAGATGCATCCATCGACGACGTCCACCTCCTCGACTCAGGGCGCCGGCCCACCGAATGGTGCCTAAGTAGCAGTGGCTTTCGTGGCTAGGTTGACGTGCTTCTGAACAATGGCGTCCAAAGATTCCAGCCGCTGGAAGAAGGCCAACGTCTTTCTGTCCTCGCTTCCCTTGTAGTGACCTATATAGACGATTTCCTCATAGACGTGGATGTGCAGGTCGATGGTTTCTTGCATGGCGAGGCGCTGCACGGCAAGCGCGGCCTCGAGGTGCACATTCTTTGTCGCGACCTCCGGCACCTACAGGGCCACAAGGGCTTGAAAGAGTTCATCACCATGTAGGCTGATGAGGGTGGCATGCAAGGAGGAGCCTGGGCACGCGGGCTGGAGCAGTATGGCAAGGTCGTCCGCGTGCTTCTTGACGGCGGTGAACTTGCGGATGGAGTTGACCATCATGTCGTCCATGCGAGAGGCGAAGCCGGCATCGGCAAGGGCTACGATGCCTGCGGTTGCTAGCACCGTCTGGAAACGCTGCATGGTGCGGGGCCGCAGGCCGGCGCCTTGGATGATTTGGCATAGCCGACTGCCGCTCGGGTCCATCGCCTCCATAGGTGCTTGTGGCTTCTGGTCACTTGGTCTTGGATTGGAGTGAGCAGTGTTGTGCAGAGACTTGGGAGTAGATGGATTGGAGTGGTGGGGCGCCTTTATTATATGAGAGTCCAAACTCTGTTGCATTCACATCGTGCTGGCTCTAGTCTGCTTCTCCAATTAATTCCCTCTGCATGTAATTGAGGATGCATCATTGACCGTTCAATGTCTCGGGAACCGCTACCCTCTTCCTCCTTGGCATTCAAGCACCTATGGACCCGTCGACGACGAGGTGCCTATGGTGACTTCGTAAATTTCAAGATGATAGTGCCGTGCGTGTGTGCGTTCATAGGGGTGAGTGTATGCGCGTGTATATGAGCGCTTGCATCTATATTGTGTCAAAAAAACAACAACGTAAATGCATGTCAAAAAGAGACTAGTCAGTATACTCAATATTGTGCACCTCGGAGAGGAAAATGATAGAACTAGTACATATATATTTACGGTGCAGATTCACTCATTTTGCTCCATATGTACTCCGTCTCGGTGTAGTCTAGTCACTTGTTGAAATCTCTAGAAGGGAAAATACTCCTTTCTCGTTTACAGGGCTATACTAGCAAGTAGTTGTATGTACTAGTACAATAGTGGGCTCACATAGCAATTTTGTCTCATGCAAGAGCCTGGCTATATGCGTGCTCCAATGTTCGCAACTGCAACATTCGGTTTGCGCTTGGCTCTTCGCCTCTTCGAGAAGATGAACAATGATGTTACTACTACTGCTTCTACAGTGTCGAATCCACTGCTGCATGTCCGTCCACCGCGAGCGGGACGGATAGCTTGTTGTAGAAGTACTACTAAGAAAAAGCCTATCCTCGTTTGCGAGCAACAGCGCGCATGGGCGAGGGAGAAGGCGTGTAGTAAAATCAAGCTTCTCCTCATTCTACGAGTTGACGCGACACATCATAGCACTGGCCCCACATGCTTGCCTCTAAACTTGGCTGAAAGACCCGCAGTGTACAATATATTTGCTGCAACCTCTAACATTTACCCACCACAAATTAAAATATATGTGGCCGTATGCATCATTCTGATGCAGAGGCCGGGGAGTCCCCCCTTTTCGAAAAAAACAAATTAAAATATATATTCCTGTCTTGACCAGATGAGTGTGCAAACTACAATCACCAGGGTGATAGATAGGGCCAGAAGACTATTTTATTTTATTTTAAAAAACTTCGAGACGACCACATAGCATGGAGCCGACCCCAATGATTTTAAGCTTACAGGCATGATACACGCTATCTAGACTACTATACACATGAAGCTGACACACGAGCGTCCGGGCTGCGCTTGGCTCTTCGCCTCTTCGGGAAGTCGAACAATGATGGTGTACTACTGCACTGGAGGAGTACTACAGTACGCTTCTGGCCATCTAACACCGATTGAACTGCTGCATGTCCACCGCGTGCGGGAGGGAGAGCGTGTAGCGAAAGCTTCTCCTAGTCTTGCCAGCCACCACGCTCATGGGCGAGGGAGGGACGCTCCTGTCTTTGCGTGTATGACAGGTGGGCCCGACAGGTGTGTGGCCAACCTGTCATACAGCCAAAGGCAGGTGCAGTTAAGTCCGCGAGGGAGAGGATAATCAAACTTCTCGTTGATGTATGAGTTGATGCGACACATCAAAGCACTGCACTCGATATATTTCAATAATTTAGGGTTACCGATGCATTAATTACAACGCATGCATGCATGCCGTGACTCTCCTTTTGATACTTGCATGTGTTGATTTAATGCACCTTGAAGTAGTACTCCCTCCGATTCCTTTTACTTTGCGTATAACTTTTTCTTGTTTTTCTTAGATTAGTCTGCGCGTCTGCGTTGGTTTCCATCTGTGCCCTCGCTCGATTAGTTCTGCCCCCATTAATCGCGCCAGTTTCCAAAGCAGAAAATGGCTACAGGCAAACGTGTGCAGCATCGGATGCGGCTTGACCGCCTGGGGAAGCCAACTCAATCGAAAAGGAAGGAGGACCAGCCAACCATTGCATGCACATTTACTATCGATATTTAGGTAGCTTACTCATGCGCAGGGGAAAATTTGTCCAGAAAACTCAAACTACTGCCTTCCTTGGTATGCGGGAGGACAATTATGCGCAGAGTATAAAATATGTGACGGTAAAGCTTTGTAATGCCCCGGCCCAAGCGAGAGATGGTTGTGCACGAGGAGGGCGGGATCATGCAGACGGAACATGAACCAACGAGGGAGCTCACTAAGGTCTCGATGGACCTCACCGTGCTCCACTGCCCCTTGTGCCTCCGCCCCTTGACGCCTCCAGTGTATGAGGTTCGAATACACCTCGTCCATTCGTCTGATTGAGCAAGGTGCAGGTTTCTTGATTGATGTGCTATTCGATTGATTTCTGCAGTGGAAGGGAGGGCACCTGGCCTGCGCGGACTGCCGCGTCGAGCGCCCCGGGAACCAGCGGCAGTTCCAAAAGTGCGAGCGCGGCGGTGGCTTCGAACACGGCGGTGGACACCGTCGTTTCGTCACTGAGGGTGGAGTGCCCGCACGAAGGCTGTGGGCTCTACGTCACTTACCACAAGCTCGCCGATCACCAGAGCGTGTGTCGCTCGCACCCTGCAAATGCCCCGTGCCTGTCTGCGGCTACGAAGGCTTGCCGCCGGCGCTCTATCACCACATCAGCAACGCGCATCCCATGCCCGTGCATAGGATCCAGTACGGCAAGGTGCTTCAGCTGCAAGTGCCACTGTCGAAGCCACAACTCTTGCTGTTCGCGGAGGAGGACTGCCGTGCATTTTTCTTGGTCGGCGGCGTGCTCAACATCGGCGCGCCTATCGCCATGTTGGTCGTCTGCATTAGAGCAGGGCGTCCCCACTGCCGCACTACTGGGCCAAGCTGTGGGCGAACGGCCCACCGGGGGAACCCAAAGGCACGACCGACGCCGTCGAGGTGGAAATGGAGGTGACAAGCAGCAAGGATCCCAACGACGTCGACGTGCAGGAGCTGACCTTCTTGACAGTTCCGCCCAAGCTGCTGGCCGGGGCTAAGCTTGTGTCCCTCCACATTCAGATTGACAAGCTCACGTCCTAAATGTTTCGATAGTGCCTTCTGTTTATCTTAGTAATATGCTAATATAGGGATTACCTTGGTCTACTTTAGCTTAAGAAATGGTGGGTTTTGGTGGCGATGCAGCAATTACTTCGACATCAGATCAGTAATTTCCAACAGTCGAACAGATATTTTGTGTCTGTTGGATATAAAGTTCCTTTGGGTAAGAAGTACTACTTGTCATCAAAATGGATAAAAGGAGATGTATGTAGACTTATTTTAGTTCTAGATACGTCCCTTTTTATCCATTTTGATGACAAGCACTCCCTCCGTTCCACAATACATGCCTTCCATTTGTCAAAATATAGATGTATCTAGACATGTTTTAGTATATAGGTACATCCATGATAGAGCCAATCGGATGGTTGAGAACAGTACAATTCGTAGCTACAGATGCGTGTGTGACTCCCAGATGCAGAGGCCGGGGGTCATCATCCTCCTTCTCGAGAAAAAACAGACGCATGTGTGAGAGGACGAGTGCGTGCGTGCACCTCTTCTCTTCCTGTATAACGTACTACTAAACTCAGAGTACAAGTTTTTGTGGGTGGCACGATGGTGCGTGCGAGAAGTCCCGAGAGATAGGTTTAATGCGTCTGAAAAAAGGATTAGCCTAGAGCTCGCCACGCGGGTATTCCTGTCGAACGCCCCATTAACCGTAAGATATGTATACGACAGTGCCAGTTATTGCATGTACACAACAATACTCCCTCCTTTCCGGTTTATGGTGAGTGGTGGAATATTTTTTGTAGTTTGCAAAAGCACCTAATTAATGCTCTTGTTTTTCTCAAGAAATTATGTTTATCAATGCATTAATTGCAATGCATGCATGCATAAAGTACATGCATTAATCAATTTTCTCTTAATACTTGCATGTGATTTAATGCATCTTGGAATCTGAACATGTGTTGGGGAGCAACCAAATTGAGCCTTACAAAATGGAAAAACTAAAATTTTGAGATAAGCCCTATAAAACTGGAAAGGAGGGAGTAGAAAAAGAAGTACTCCATCCGAGAATAGTGCCGCACTTCGAAACTAGAACCGTCAATAAATTTTGAGCTTGCGTCTCGTCACATTCCAAATTAATCCATGCTATATTGAATTGCAGACCTGTTCACACCGATCACAACCTAAACGGTTTCCCACTTAGGAGCGTATTAGTACCACACTATATTGAATTCCAAACCTGTTCACACCGATCACAACCTAAACGGTTTCCTACTTAGGAGCGTATTAGTACTCGGTTATAAATACTAGTATGCCAAGATGACTGCACATTCCTCCTCAACTCCTCATCCACAAAAACAAACAAGTCATTCAGCATCCTTCCCTTGCGTCTACCATGGCCAGCGTGAGTTCTGGGTCGAGAGATTGCCACCAGGGAGAGGCGAGCATGGAAGCGGAAGCATGAGAGATGTCCCACCTCGCTGCGAGAGCAGCCAACATGTCCCGCCGCACGGAAGTAGCAGCACAGAGGTTCCGCCGTGCCGTCGATGCAACAGACTGGTTCGGCCGCACCGCGAAAGCAGCAAAGATGTCCCGCCGCGCCACGAATGCAGCAGAGATGTCCCGCCGCGCCGCGGTGGCCTGGGAAAATTTCTCACGGGCAGGCGACGACTATTATAGGCGCATGCATGTGATCGTCCATAGCCAAATGGATCAGATCTCCGGCTTGGCGAGGTTGTAGGACGACATGAAAGCCTCATTTGAACAGGCTACCGGTGTCATCCGGCAACTAAGGGAGGGCAATGAGAGGCTCCGGGCCGAGCGCGACCTGCTGAGGGAGAAGATCGTCCGAAGTGCAGACCAGTAGGAGGAGACTAGTGCCTTGTTGAAGAGGACCGACGTTATCGTCAAGAAACTTATGGACGAGAATGACATGCTCCGCAACGAGCGCCAAAGGCTGGTGGAGGAATCCGTGGATGTTCTCAAGCAGCATCTTGAGGACACGAAAGAGCTCATCGCCGCTCGCCGCGGAGACTAGTTCCCGCGGCCTGCAGCAAGGCATCAAGAAAGTAGAGATCAACGAGCCAGATCTTTGTCTTCCTTGTTCTTTTGCCCTTGTGTATTTCGGGTGTAGCCGCATGTGGCTTTTTTAATTATCTTTCTAATTATGTAATACAATTAATCGTCCTTATCTTTCTGTGGAAGATCAATGTCGCGAGGCTGGAATGAAGAAAACTCTTGCTGTGGTGACCCTAGCATTGCTGTTCTTCTAGTTGCTGCTGGGCTTCCTTCAGTTTCCTGGTTTCTTTTGATGTAATAATTGGTTTAGGATGTGGATTGTGTCGTCGGTTGTGAAATGTTGGGTTCTAGCGCGGATGTTTGGCCTTTGTTGGCCTCTTGGGATGTTGCGATTTCAATCTGGTACTCCCTCCGTCTCATAATGTAAGATGTTTTTTGACACTATACTAGTGTCAAAAAGCGTCTTATATTATCGGACGGAGGGAGTAGCTTTTAGTCCTTCGTATTAGGCTGGAGTTGTTCTGAACTTCTTGTGAATTGTGGTGGTTTTCAGTAATGAAAATTGGAAGGGGCAAGCCCTTCTTTGATCAAAAAAAAATCTTCCTTATATATTCATCAGTCTTGCTATAAGTCGCAGTAGATGCTATATAGGTCCGTCGGATCTTACATCAAGATCCGTGCTTTCAGATTTCATTTTTTCTCTCTTAAATCTCAGTCGAGTGAGACATAGCCACGCCATTAAACAGAGGCTCGGGCGCCATTATTGGAGACCTTGGGAGAGAGGTGGACGGCAGATGGAGGTCAAAGGGCTCTCCTCCCGATAAGCACGCGCAGGGGTCTGATTGCACGCCTCTCATACTCAAATAACTACCCTGCATGACGCCTCCTAGCTAATAAAAAATGGGTACGCGTGGCGGCACGTAAATGGTACTAGTAAGTAGAACGCCCACGGTTTCAATAATACTTGTGTTTCCAATTGTAACGTGACAACACTTGTTCCAAAATGACTTTGTTGATTGTTAGTGTGTGCGCATTCGCAAATCGGACTGCAAATTTACCACAGCATGTTGGTGCCATGTCATGGCACCAAGCCAAGTTTCATTATTTTCATGCGTGTTTTGGATTGACAGGAATTAAAAAACTAAGTTTCTCAATGTTTCCAACCCAGCCACGACGCCCAGAATTTTGAATTTCATTCCCATTTCTTGCGTGGAACCTAGAAATTTACCCGAGGGCACACATGTGATTTTCAACCAACTTTGGTGCACTGGAACATGTGCTTGTATTTCAAATTTGAATTATGCACATAAAGGTGACACGTTCCCTCCCAGAACCACGAGCCTTCTTGACAGAAGCTCCGATTTGCAAGAAGCTTATACCAAAATTTGTTCCTATTCAGCCAATTTTTTAACCACGGCATGGTACTACCATGACATCACACCATGCCAAGTTTCATGATTTTAAAACCAAGTTTCTCAATGTTCTCGACCGAGCCACGATGCCCAGATGATTGAATCTTATTCTCATTTTTTGCATGGGAGTAGAAATTCACCCGAGGACACAAATGTGATTTTTCAACCAACTTTGGTGCACGGGAGCACGTGCTTGTAGTTCAAATTTGAATTATGCACATTAAATGACCAAAAACTCAATTAATGTGTAAATAAGGCCAAACAAAGCCGGAATAATTCCAAAATTTAACAGGGCACTCATGTAGTTCTATGTTGCCTTTGTAAATAAACTCAAGGGGGACAACGTATATCGTTTCGCACTCAAAGGTGACACGTTCCCTCTCAGAACCACGAGCCTTCTTGAGAGAAGCTTCGGTTTGCAAGAATCTTATACCAAAATCTGTTCCTATTCGGCCATTTATTTTACCACAACATGGTAGTACCATGACATGACATCCATGCCAAGTTTCATGATTTTCATACGTGTTTTGGATTTACAAGAATTTTAAAACCAAGTTTCTCAATGTTCTCGGCCGAGCCACGATGCCCAGATGTTTTAATTTTATTCTCATTTCTTGCATGGGACCTAGAAATTCACCCGAGGACACAAATGTGATTTTTCAACCAACTTTGGTGCACGAGAGCATGTGCTTGTAGTTCAAATTTGACTTATGCACATTAAATGACCAGAAAATCAATTAATGTATAAAAAACGACAAACGAACCCGGAATAATTCCAAAACTTAACATGGCACTAATGTAGTTCTATGTTGCCTTTGTTAAGAAACTCAAGGGCGGGGGGGGGGGGCAGCGTATATCGTTTCACACTCAAAGGGGACACGTTCCCTCTTAGAACCACGAGCTTCCAAATCGGCCCAATTTTTTACCACAACATGTTAGTGCCATGACATGACACCATGCCAAGTTTCATGATTTCCAGCTGAGTTTTGGATTTACATGAATTTAAAATCTAAGTTTCTCGATGTTCTCGGCAGAGTCATGACGCCCAGATGTTTGAATTTCATTCCCATTTCTTCCATGGGACCTAGAAATTCAACCATGGACACACATGTGATTTTTCAACCCACTTTGGTGCACCGGAGCATGTGCATGCAACTCATATTTAGATTATGCACATTAAAAGTCCAGAAACTCAATTAATGTATAAAAAGGCCAAATGAACCCGAAATAATTCCAAAATTTAACAGGGCACTCATATAGTTCTATGTTGCCTCTGTAAATAAAATCAGGGGGAGCCAGCATATGTGGTTTCGCACACAAAGGTGACACGTCCCCTCTCGGAACCACGAGGCTTGTTGAGAGAATCTCCGGTTTTGCAAGAGGCTTATACCAAAACTTGCCCCGATTCAACCAAAAATTATACGTATGAAAACATGGTTTAGATTATCCCGAACATCTCGCTACCTAGACCAATAATGTACTATGATTTGAATTCAACATAAAGTGGATATAGAGATTTGAATTGGAGAGCGTATGGTACATGTAGTTCATAGTGAAATATGATTACTGCTATATGCATGTCTTTTTGTTATCAAGATAATATTTAAATTATTGTATAACTTGACAACAATTGTATTCAAATAAGGAAAATTGATTCAAATTTAGTCCATATGGTAGACGACAATATATATGTTCACATGGTGGAGTAAAATGTTCATATATGATGGAAGATCGAAATGTACGACTACATCAATTATAAACCGCAAGGTCACCTAATGATATATTCGAATTCAACATAACGTGGATTCAAAAATTGAAATTCGAGATCATGGCATCTGTAATCATATAAAAAGGGACATTACTCTTTATTTGGTGGGAATTGATATGTTTTTTGTTGTTGTTGAGGGAAGTGCGAATCGATTTGGTACTGTGCAGGGTAATCTTGTTCTCCCAATTTTTTTACATTTTTCTTATAGTTTTTTCAATGGCATCTATAGCAATATAGTAAAAGGGCACATGACTCTCTTGTGTCTTGTATGATTTTTTTACACGTTAAGTTTGTTCTGCCGAACAAGGAATCCGCACCTTGTTATCCCGAAATTTTCAAGCTCGAGTATCTTTTGTCTCACCTGCTTTGAAACTCCTGCTTCTTCAACCCGCACCACGCCTTGTTATCCCAAAATTTGGACGCGCGCGCGAGAACTCCCTCCTCATCCAAAATCGCTCCCGCAGCCCAGACACGCGAAATCCCCCTTCTACCCCTTAGCCGGAAATGAAGCTCCATGTTGTGGTGTCAAAACCGGTGGGGGTACGCTGGTAACTTACCCTACATTTGGACAAGCGCGTCCCTAAGCTTGGCTCCCCCCTCCCCCTTCGCCCCCCCATTCGTACACCGAGGCCGCCAAAACCCGCGAAACCCCATGCTCCTCCGTCGGCCTCCCGACCGCCGCCCAGCCGGAGACTCTTCCCCGACTACGTCGTCCATCGCAATAGCTCGCTGTCCGTCATCCACCGCACCAGATGAGGATTCGTTGTCGATCTCGTCGTCCCGCCGGATCAGCCGCCCCATCCTCCACCTCCAAGGAGCAGCCTTGATGTTCGCCTCGTCTATCGCGCCACCTCAATCCCCACAGCGCCGTCTTGACCTGCCCCACAGGAACCGCATCACCCTCACCAATTCCTCTGAGGAAGCCGAGGCCAACTCGGCGCCACCAAGGAGGTTCTGCACTCACTGCTGCATTTTATCTTTTATTCGATCTCACGGGGTTGCTGGTGCTCGATACCGAGCAGACATGGCGTCTCCATCGCCGGCGCCGTCGCTGGCCACATCATCCACGGTGTCTCTCCCCCATGTCGTTGCTTCCTCGGCGGCAACTTCCACAACGGCACTAGCTGCAGCTGCTCCGGCTCTCGCTCGCGCTGCGGCTCTATTCTTGCTATCGATCGCGCTGCTGCATTGCTCCTGCTTTCGTTCGTGCTGCTGCTCTGCTCTTGCTCTCGCTTGCGCTGCTGCTGCTGCTGCACGACCTTCGGCAGCTACAGGAGTTGCTGCTTTAGCACTCGCTCGCGGTGCTACTGCACGACTTGCTCTCTGCTAGTGCGTTCCCTGCTCGAGCGTCTGCTGATTTAGATCACTGCTTCTCTGCTACTAGTGCTCGGACGCCCTAAACATCTATTGCAATGCTCTGTTACTAGTTCAATCAGTTTCGACAGTAAAATTCAGTTTCGACTGTGAAGTTCATTTTCTTCAGTTAAGTTTAGAGTGAACAGTACTTACAGCATCTGTCGGAGCGACCGTGGCGCGGCTGATGCGTTTTACATCTAGCACTTTTTGGTGATGTATTTTACATCATCTATTGCAGATGATATTAGGGTCCCACTTCAGATTAAAGTTGTCTGTCTTGTTATGCTTCATCCTCGTCGCCGTACACCTTAGCGGAGCTGCTCCAACGACGGAACCGTCCATCACAGCGGAGGAGTACCCTCGGTGCCGTTTCCAGAGGCCTCAGATCTTCTTCCCCGCCTCCGACAGTCACACCATCATCATCACCATCCTTCATGTCCAACCCAATGATGCTGAGGTCCACAAGGCTATGCCAAAGAGGTTGTACACTCGTCGCATCACTTTGTTTCTCCATTCCTCTGTTCTTCCAATTCATGTGAGCCAAACACCCAGGTTGACTGAAATTCTATGTTTCCAAATGCTCTGTTTTGCACGTGCATTCCTATCCTATTCCTGTGTTTTTCCTGTCCCTGTGTTTATAGAATCCTCCAATTCTAAGGAGCCCTTACAGATTTACTTCATTTTCAGATTGGCGTCAAAGAAAACTCTATGTGTTATGTCCTGCTCCTGCCGTGCCATCATCCACCCCACCTGAGGTGCACCATCGACAGAAGCGTTCACTGCAGTAGAGATCCCCCCTGCAGACTTTCTTTCGCTGCCTCAGATCATCTTCCCTGTTGCCGGCAGCCATGCCAACTGCATTACCATCATCGACTGAGCAGATGAACTTGAGGACTATGATGAAGCTATGTACCTAGGGTAGGGTCATGGGCCTGTCCAAACCACCCTACCCAAGGACATCTCTAGAAGAAACTGCCTGTCAATCGACTCAGAAGTGTTCCACTCGACAGACTCGAAGACACTCGACCATGAAGCCAACCACTCGATGGCCGGGAGGTCTAAAGTCCCTCTGCATGCAAACGGTCGGTCACTGATAGCTTTTATGGTCATCATAGCACTTTACTTGTGGCGTTACCAGTAACGCCACATCTTAATGTACCTTAAACCCTACATAACTGAGGGCCAGAGGGGTCTGGCAAATTCTATATAAGCCCCCCCTCCTCAGTGTAAAGGGTTCGCACCCCTGTAACTCATACGCATATAATCCAGTCGACCGCCTTCGGGCTCCGAGACGTAGGGCTATTACTTCCTCCGAGAAGGGCCTGAACTCGTAAATCCCTTGCGTATACAACTACTCCATAGCTAGGATCTTGCCTCTCCATAACTACCCCCCTACACTACTGTCAGACTTAGAACCACGACAGTTGGCGCCCATCATGGGGCAGGTGTCTTAGCGACTTATTGGAGAAGTTGCGATCTTTCCGATCTCCTTCATCATGGTTTCAGGCAGAGTTTTGGTTGAGGACCGCGAGATCTATCTCAGCGCGCTCACGTTCATCGCCGACGACTCTGCTTGGCTTCAGGAGGCTCCGCTCGACATCGACGCGCTCCCCATTCACGGAGCGACGCACTTTTGCGCGTGCGTCCGTGGCATCCTCCCGCGGCAACCGTCGACCCAGTATCGGTCGGTCCTTGTGTCGTCCTCCCTCCCTGTTTCCCGCCAACGCAAGCGCTCCGGTCGGTCGAGGCTTCAGCGGTGGGTGAGGCACGCGGTGGCTCGCCAGATGGCCACCCCCAAGTCGCGGCAATCGAGCCCGACGAATCTCTCTGTGGCCTGTTCGACTGGCTCCGCAGAGACTGCATCCGAGTGCGACAGCAGTGATCCAGCGGTGGAGGTTCTGATGGTCGATGGACCACGCAGTCCTCCCGGTTTTCCCCGCACCAACGGAGGCGACGGTGGAGGTGAACCATCGCAAGCCCATGAAGAGTATCTCCCCGAGCCCCTCACTTCGCTCCAGAGGGAAGAACTTCGCCGCCGGAACATGGATGCGCTGCACACTCCTATCGTTGGAGAAACCCTCGAGGCTCGTGCCTTAGAGGACGTGCGCTTGGCCAACTTGGCTGAGTGCACTCGACTGGAGAACCTTTAGTGAGCACTCGACGAGCGTGCGCGACAATGGGTTCCAGAACCCAGTCGACATAAACTCTTTCCACCATCGACTCAGGTATATCGAACTCCAATTCAGAATTTAGCAGCTGCAGCCCATATAGCAGAGTCGATTCAGCCTTCCCAGTCAGAGGCTGGCAGAGGCTTGTTACAGATCAGAGATTTACTCTGGGCAGCAGGAGATCAAAATTCAGCTGTATCGCAATCGTGGAATAGGATTCACAGCAGATCCGTCGCTGCAAATACAGTCCAGTCGGCCCATAGCCCAAGATCGCCCCCGAGGCGTGAGGAACGTGGGGACCGACGTGATCAGTACAAGGATCGTGAGCAGTATGATCACCAATTCAATCACGATGATCGACGTCGAGTGCCCACCCCTCCCCCAAGGGGTAGATCATACGCGCCTCGACAGCAGGACGATAGACACCGTCAGAGTGTTGGGCGAAGGATTCCAGTCGACCCCAGGGAACCAGGCTTTGATGCGAGATCCATTATTGTTCAAGGTTTGGTCGATAGGAACAGAGCTCACCGAGAAGGTCATGACAGAGATGTACCCACCAGCAGCAGAGTACATGTTTCAGGACCAGAGTGTTTCAGCAGAGCCATCAGGGCTACGGTGATTCCTCCCAACTTCAGGTTGGCGACTGGAGTTAGTAAGTTCACTGGTGAGTCCAAGCCTGACACTTGGCTTGAGGACTACCGAGTGGCTATTCAGATTGGCGGCGGCAATGATGAAGTGGCCATGAAACACCTGCCTCTTATGTTGGAGGGCTCGGCCAGAGCATGGTTGAATCAGTTAGCTCCCAGCAGCATTTACACTTGGGAAGATCTTGCCCGAGTGTTTGTCAGAACATTTGAAGGAACTTGCAAGCGACCAGCGGGACTGACAGAGCTGCAATCTTGTGTGCAGAAGTCGAATGAAACTTTGAGAGATTACATCGAGAGATGGATCACGTTTCATCACACGGTAGAGAATGTATCTGATCACTAGGCAGTCTGTGCCGTCAAGGAAGGCGTTAAGTACGGAGAGCTAAACCTGAAATTCGGT
Source organism: Triticum dicoccoides (assembly GCF_002162155.2). Lineage (NCBI taxonomy): Eukaryota > Viridiplantae > Streptophyta > Magnoliopsida > Poales > Poaceae > Triticum > Triticum dicoccoides. The sequence goes on from NC_041383.1 coordinate 597,270,021, forward strand.
CGAACCGGAGACATGTCTCTGAGTCGAATGATGGAAATTGCCACCAAGTATGCCAATGGTGAGGAAGAGGATCGGCTCCGGAGTGGCAAACACAAGTCAGTCGCCCACGAAATCGGAGGAGGGAACTCCAGTCGAAAGCAGAAGCGGAAAGCCGAGCCAGCTGCTCCTGAAGAAGCCTTGGCCGTGACTCAAGGAAAGTTTAAAGGGAAGCCCAAAGGGTCTTGGAACCCTAAGAAGGTGAAGGACAAGGAAGGGAATGACGTGTTGGATTTGCCGTGCCACATCCACACGAATAAAGATGAGGAGGGTAAACTCATTTACCCGAAACATACCACTCGACAGTGTCGGCTCTTGATCCAGCAATTCCAGGGGAAACAACCCAAAGATAAGGAAAAGGAGTCGGACAAAGTTGAGGACAAAGAATATAGTGATGATGGATATCCCTAGGTCAATTCCACCCTGATGATTTTTGCTGACGTTAAAAGCAAAAGTCGATTGAAAGTTATCAATCGAGAAGTGAATATGGTTGCTCCGGCGACACCTAGTTATCTGAAATGGTCTCAGACTGCCATCACATTCGATCAGTCTGATCACCCGACACACATAGCCACCTCTGGGAGGCAAGCTTTGGTGGTCAACCCAGTCGTTGAAGGCACTCGACTGACTAAAGTTTTGATGGATGGTGGCAGTGGCCTGAATATACTATACGCAGAGACGTTGAAAGGGATGGGTATTCTGATGTCCAGACTTAGTACCAGCAACATGAGCTTCCATGGAGTCATTCCTGGAAAGAAGGCTGAGTCACTCGGACAAATAGCTCTTGATGTGGTTTTCGGTGATTCCAAAAATTACCGCAAAGAAAAGTTGACATTTGAAGTTGTGGATTTCCAGAGTGCTTATCACGCTATTTTGGGCAGGCCAGCTTATGCACGTTTTATGGCTCGACCATGTTATGTGTACCTCAAATTGAAGATGCCTGGCCCCAAAGGTGTGACCACTATTACTGACAATCGGAAAAAGGCGGAAGAGTGCTTTCAAAAAGGCTCAAAGATCGCCTATGCTCAGATGGCAGCGGTAGAGTGGCAGGAATACTAGAAAACTGCAGACCCGAGTGATTTGTTGCGAGCCAAGAAGCCCGCTACGGAGTCAGCGTTTCCGTCGTCTGGTGAGACCAAACTGATTCACATTCACCCGACCGATCCCAGTGCTGCTCCGACTCATATCTCTACAACACTCGACTCCAAGTAGGAAGAAGCGCTCATCCAGTTCCTCCGTGAGAACTGGGACATCTTCGCATGGAAACCTTCTGACATGCCGGGTGTTCCCAGGGGGCTGGCTGAGCACCGTCTACGAGTCGAATCAAAAGTGAAACCTGTCAAAGAACATCTTCGACGGTCCGCTGTCCAGAAAAGAAAGGCTATTGGCGAGGAGGTGGCTTGACTCTTAGCAGCGGAGTTTATCCGAGAGATTTATCACCCCGAGTGGCTCGCCAATGTGGTCATGTCCCCAAAAAGTACAAGCCACTTTGCATGTGCATCGACTTCAAGCATATCAATCGGGCCTGCCCGAAAGATCATTTTCCTCTCCCCCGTATCGACCAAATAGTCGACTCGACCGCGGGATGTGAGCGCCTGTCTTTTTTAGACGCTTATTCCGGTTACCATCAGATCCGTTTGTATGGACCCGATGAGATCAAAACAACTTTCATCACTCCATTCGGGTGCTTCTGTTATGTCACCATGCCATTCGGCCTCAAGAATGCCGGAGCCACGCTCACTCAAATCAATCGGAATGTGGAAGCATACATGGATGACATTGTGGTCAAGTCACGGAAAAGTTCCGACCTGCTGACTGATCTTGCAGAGACATTTGCCAACCTCAGGAGGTATGATATCAAGCTTAATCCATAAAAGTGCACATTCGGAGTTCCTGGCGGAAAGTTACTCGGTTTTCTCGTTTCCGAACGAGGAATCGACGCCAATCCAAAAAAAGTTGGTACTATACTCCGAATGAAACATCCTGTACGTGTGCACGATGTCCAGAAGCTTACTGGTTGCTTGGCCGCTTTAAGTCGATTCATCTCCCGTCTCGGTGAAAAGGCATTGCCTCTTTACTGACTAATGAAGAAGTCAGACAAGTTCGAGTGGACTCCTGAAGCTGACGCAGCGTTTGTAGAGCTAAAAGCCCTGCTTTCCACCCAGCCGGTGCTTGCTGCCCCGATCAGCAAAGAGCCTTTGCTGCTTTACATTGCAGCCACGGGACAAGTCGTCAGTATAGTTCTTACGGTCGAGCGGGAAGAAGAAGAAAAAGCCTTTAATGTTCAGCGCCCAGTATATTATGTTTCTAAAGTTTTGACCCCATCAAAGCAAAGATACCCTCATTATCAGAAGCTTGTATATGGGATTTATATGACCACGAAGAAGGTTGCTCATTACTTCTCTGACCATTCCATTACAGTCATCAGCGACGCTCCATTGTCAGAGATTCTGCATAACAAAGATGCAACTGGTCGAGTGGCAAAATGGGCGATTGAGCTTCTTCCCCTAGATATCAAGTTTGAGGCAAAGAAAGCCATCAAGTCCCAAGCAATAGCAGATTTCATCGTCGAGTGGACTGAACAGCAACTGCCGAATCAAGTTCACTCGGAGCACTGGACCATGTTCTTTGATGGTTCTAAGATGCTGAATGGTTCCGGTGCTGGGGTAGTGTTGGTTTCCCCCCAAGGAGATAAGCTCAAATATGTGCTCCAGATTCACTTTGATTCCTCCAATAATGAAGCAGAATACGAAGCACTTTTGTATGGGTTGCGTATGGCCATTTCACTCGGCGTCCGTCGCCTCATGGTCTATGGCGACTCAGATTTGGTGGTTAACCAAGTGATGAAGGAGTGGGACGTCAGAAGTCTAGCCATGACTGGTTACTACAATGAAGTGAGAAAGCTAGAGAAGAAATTCGAGGGGTTAGAGCTTCATCATATACCCCGACTGAAAAATCAAGCGGATGATGATTTGGCAAAAATAGATTCCAAGAGAGAAGCCGTTCCCAGTAAATTGTTTTTGAAACACATCCACACACCATCAGTTCAGGAGGATCCTTTCACCGAAGAAGCCCCGCAGCCAAAAAGTGCCACGGATCCGACTGAAGTTGAAGTTCCAGCTATGGTCGACCTGATCATGGAAGTGTTGGTCATCACTCCCGACTAGACAATGCCGTACATCCCGTATATCCTAAGGAAAGATCTCCCAGAGAATGAAGAAGAGGCTCGACAGATCGTCCGTCGATCCAAGGCCTTTACTATGATAAAGGGACAATTGTACAGAGAAAGCGCGACTGGTGTCAGTCAGAAATGTATAACACCAGAAGAAGGTCAGATAGTTCTTGACGATATCCACTCAGGGACCTGTGGTCATCATGCGTCCTCTCGGACCATTGTGGCTAAAGCATACCGAGCGGGGTTTTACTGGCCAAGAGCAAATGAAATGGTGAAGGAGATAGTCGACAAGTGTGAAGGGTGTCAGTTCTACTCCAATATGTCACATAAGCCTGCCTCAGCCTTGAAGACCATCCCACTCGTATGGACCTTCGCTGTTTGGGGATTGGATATGGTTGGACCACTGAGAACTGGCAGAAGCGGCTTCACCCATGTGCTGGTGGTAGTCGACAAGTTCACTAAGTGGATCGAAGCCAAGCCTATCAAGAATCTTGATGGCGGCACTACTATCAGCTTCATCAGAGAGTTGATATTCAGATATGGAGTTCCTCACATCATCATCACTGATAATGGGTCAAACTTTGATTCCGACCAATTCAGATTCTTTTGTGCTTCTTAAGGCACGCGAGTCGACTACGCTTCCGTCGCCCACCCCCAGTTGAATGGACAAGCAGAAAGAGCAAACGGCCTAATTCTCAAAGGACTGAAACCCCAGTTGATGCGTGATCTCAAGCATGCAGCAGACGCGTGGGTCGACGAGCTTCCTTCAGTTCTTTGGGGATTGAGGACCACTCCTAATCGATCGACTGGGCGAACTCCATTTTTTCTGGTTTATGGAGCTGAAGCAGTTCTGCCAAGTGACCTACTTCACAATGCACCACGAGTCGAGTTCTACTCTAAAGATGAAGCAGAACAAGCCCGGCAGGACGCAGTCGACCTTCTAGAAGAAGAAAGAGAGATGGCCATGATCCGATCGACTATCTATCAGCAGGACTTGCGTCGATTCCATGCCAGAAACGTGAAGAGCCGAGCCTTCCAAGAAGGAGACTTGGTCCCCCGAGTGGATCAACAAAAGCCACACAAACTCGCTCCTACCTTGGAAGGCCCCTTCATCGTCACCAAAGTTCTGCACAATGGAGCATACCGTCTTTACAATGTCGATCGCCAGATTGACGAGCCACGAGCTTGGAATGCGGAGCTGCTCCGCCCCTTTTATACTTAAGTACTCACTCAGATGAGATGTAATAAAAAGTACCTCTGTAGTTTGTTTATCGAAGACAAGAGTATTATAATTTTCCCAGTGATTGTTGTTGCTTTTGTTTATGTGAGAAATCCCCCAGTGGGTGGCTTAGCTACGAATCCATTTCGCCTAAGTTTGCAAAAAAAAAATCCCTACCAAGTGACGAGCAAGCCTCTCACTCGGGGGCTTTGCTGCGAATCTGTTTCGCCTAAGTATTTGAAAATCCTATCGAGTGGAGAGCAAGCCTCCCATTCGGGGGCTTAGCTGCAGTCCAGTACTCACCTAAGTATATGAAAATCCTACCGAGTGGAGAGCAAACCTTCCACTCGGGGGCTTAGCTGCAGTCCAGTACTCGCCTAAGTATTCGAAAATCCTACCGAGTGGAGAGCAAACCTCCCAGTCGTGGGCTTAGCTGCAGTCCAGTACTCGCCTAAGTACATGAAAATCCTACCAAGTGGAGAGCAAACCTCCCACT
>NC_041383.1:597275297-597282173 GCF_002162155.2 Triticum dicoccoides
GGGGGCTTAGCTGCAGTCTAGTACTCGCCTAAGTACATGAAAATCCTACCGGGTGGAGAGCAAACCTCCCACTCGGGGGCTTAGCTGTAGTCCAATACTCGCCTAAGTATTTGAAAACCCTACCTAGTGGAGAGAAAACCTCCCACTCGGGGGCTTAGATGCAGTCCAGTACTCACCTAAGTATTTAAAAATCCTACTGAGTGGAGAGCAAACCTCCTACTCGAGGTTTAGCTGCAGTCCAGTACTCGCCTAAGTATTTGAAAATCCTACCGAGTGGAGAGCAAACCTCCCACTCGGAGGCTTAGCTGCAGTCCAGTACTCGCCTAAGTATGAAATCCATTCTGATCCGCAAGGACCACGAGGTGCAGGTCGACTGCTACCCTCTCCTTCGGAGCTATGCCACAAATACAACATGCGCTTTGCAAGGACGATGAGGTGCATGTCGACTGCTACCTTCTCCTTCGGAGCTACGCCACAAATACAATGTACGCTCTACAAGGACGATGAGGTGCAGGTCGACTGCTACCTTCTCCTTCAGAGCTACGCCACAAATACAATGTGCGCTCTGCAAGGACGAAGAGGTGCAGGTCGACTACCACCTTCTCGTTCGGAGCTATGCCTCAAATACAACGTGCGCTCCATCCCGATCCGCAAGGATGCAGGTCGACTGTAATCTGTGCTCCATCCTTACCTGCAAGAGCAATGAAGAGCAGGTCGACTGGATTCTCCACCTCAGGGTTGCGTCTCAAGCGCTAAAATATATTTCGAGTGAAGAACAAAGTTCGCTCGAAGGCAAATGCAAGCATATTCAACGATAAACCAAGTTCAGATGATATCCTATGGGTTTGAAAGTGCTCAGGCATCAAGCCTGTAAAAGTTTATCGGTTACAAAACCACTCGGCATTCCGAGGCAAATTTAAGACGAAGCATAGAAGTTTTTTACTCCTCAGGTGGAGGACTGGAGGGCGCAACAAACTGGTCCAAGTCGATTCCGTCGGCAATCCGAGTGGCAGGAGCAATGAAGGTCTCCATGAAAGATCGGAAGTCGTGCTTCTTGGTATTGGCAACCTTGATGGACGCCAGCTTTTCCTCTCGCACATCCTTGCAAAGAACGCGGACCAGGGACAGAGCAACGTCGGCGCCGCACCTAGCAGAAGATTTCTTCCATTCTTGCACTCGACCTGGAACTTCATTCAATTGAGTCATTAGAGACTCGAGGTCATTTTGAAGCGTTGCTCCTGGCCAGAGGGTCGTGTCGATTCGCGATGCTGCAACCTTTAGTCGAGCAAGGTAGTCAGCCACACCAGCAACACAAGACTCCAGTTGGAGCATGTTCATAGCAGGTTCATCCTTCACAAGGGAGTTAATGGGGTCCAAGCCTGTCTCCACTCGACTAGTCTCCTCCTCGAAGTTTTGGCAGAATTCTGTAAACACAATTCAAAGGTAAACCATCAGTTCTACGATAAGTCGATGATTACAAATCAGCCGGGTAAGAGAGATTACCCTCAAGCATGATGAATAACTTCTTGGCGAGCCCTCCCAGATAAGCCTCCAGATGATTCTTCTTCCCCACTAGTTCACCAGCCTTGTCATCAGCTATCTTGTCATTCTTCAGACGGCTGACTTCCTTGTTGGCTGTGTCGAGAGCAGCCTTCAGATTGGCGTTCTCCTCTTCAAGTTTACCGACTGAAGCCAGTTTTTCTTCCGCAAGCTTCGTTTTGTCCAAAGCCGCCTTCTGCGCCTTGACAAGGTCGTGGTCCTTCTTCTTCAGAGCCTCCTTCATTTTATCTGCAAAATGACAATGAGATCAGTATCAGGAATGGGCAGAAAGATAAAGACAGTTGTCAAGTTCTCACCAATCATACCTTTTGCCTCGTCCTTCACCTTCTGAAAGTTCTCCTGAACAAGCTTCAAGTCAAGGTTGAGCTGGATATGTTTGTTTTCCAACTCAGTATAGCGAGCCACAAGCTCGCAAGATTTCTACAAAGGGTCAGTCGATAGACATGAAAGATAGGTTGCTTCCGAGTGACTAAGAGAAAAATCATAGCATTTCTAAGACTACAGCCGAATCAAAATATTCAACAGTAGTCTCGGGGACTACACCTGGTGGGTGCACTCAGCGTGCCCCCACTGGTTCTACCGACTTGGTCCGATCAGTCGGCCGAAAGAGACAAAGAGGTTATGATCCTAAAACTATAGTTCTATAGCTAACTGCTAGTAGTTAGTCTTGGTCTCATCATGATCTACCAAAAAAAAACAGGTTCTTCAGACTACAGTTGACTGCCAGCAGTCCACCATAGTCTCGGGGACTACACCCAGTGGGCGCACTCAGCGTGCCCCCACTGGTTCCAAAATTCCATTCGACATGGTCCGACCAGACCGAGTGAAGAAGTTAGAGTGAAGAAATTCAAAATACAAAGACTATAGTCGATTGCCAGCAGTCCACCATAGTCTCGGGGACTACACCCAGTGGGTGCACTCAGCGTGCCCCCACTGATTCAAATATTCAATCGACACACCGAGTGGGTGTACAGATGCAAAGATCTTCAAAAAGAAAGTCTTCAGATAGCATATCCTAACAGAACAAGCGGTGACCAACTAACCTGGACGTTGCTCTGAAGGGCTGAGCTAGCATCATAGGCCGCTTGGATGGCTTCCCGAATCGCCTTCACCTGCTCCATCATGATCCCTGCCTGGCGTATAGCCTCCTTAGCAGCACCCGCTTGGTCCTCTGGGATGTGGTGTGTGGCAAAAAGGGAAGGCGGATCAGCAGTCGACGTCGAAGGCCGGACACTCGTCAGCGACACAGCGAAGGACACGGAATGCTGAGTGACATCGTCACCCTCTTGAACCGATGCCTTAGGCACTGATGCAATTTGAGTGGTCTTGCCAGCCGGCGCCTTTTTATTCCTCCTCGCCCTCAGTGGCACCTCGTCGTCATCATCAGGAAGATCGATGACATGAGGAGGAACTACAGGAAAAATCGAAAGTTGAAATCGAAATCCAATCGACCAAAAGTAAAACTACAGAGAGCGTACCAAGGTTGCAGGTGGCCGCGTCTTCCATTTCCTGGTCTTCGTTCTTGGCGGAGGTCTCGGAGGTAGCAGCACTGCAGATTTTAGAAACCAGTCAGTTAGTCGATGAGTCGACCAAGAGTTCGTCCGCACTAAACGAGAAAACACAAGGTCTGCTGTTACCCGGAGATAGTGGGAATGTACATTCTCATCTTGGGCAAGGCCTTCGGCGGCTTTGATTGCACCGCTCATGGATGCTTCAGCGCTTTCTCAGTCGGCGCCGGAGAAGCCGCCCGAGGGTGCTTTGACGATTGCCCAACGGGCGCAATCGCTTTGCCGCGCTCGCTCGCGGGGTCGTGGGCGAGCTTGGATCGCCTTTCCGTGCGAGGAGAATCAACTTCCTACTCCTCCTCTTCGCTGGAGCCATCATCATCCTCCTCACCCTCACCGTCAGATTGCCACTCCTCCTCACTTTCACCTCCGCTCGCCTCTCCCTCCTCGGCCTGTTCTTGCGCCCCGTTGGGCGTCGAGTACATCTCAGTCGTGGCCTAGAAGACAACAAACAAGACAAAAGTCAGTCGACTGACTTTAAGCAAACAAAATGAAGAAAGCAAGATCACAGTCAGAGATGCAGAATTGGACCTTGTCGACTTCGTATGACTGGTCGAGTGGAGGAATCCTCTTGGCTCCTCGAGGGTTGTCTTTGTTCCCTGTGATGCTCGCCAGCCACCTCTCCACCGGGTGGATCCGAGTGGTGTCCTCCATGCCAGAATACAACCACATCGGATGGTCTCGAGCTTGAAGCGGCTGGATGCATCTTCGGAGGAAGACCTCTCAGAGGTCCATGCCGGTCACCCCGTCACGGATAAGCTAGATGACACGCTCGACCAGCACCTTAACCCGTGCCTTCTCTTCCGGGATCACCTTCAAAGAGGAAGGCTTTCTCACTCGTTCCATGGAAAAAGGACGAAGTCCGGTCGACTGCCCTGGCGTCGGCTGGTCTTTGCAGTAGAACCAGTTTGACTGCCATCCACGGACCGAGTCGGGTAGGATCATGACCGGAAAAGAGTTTTTTCCTCTCATTTGAACCCCAAGACCCCCACACATCTGAATCACTTGTGTTCTCTCGTCACTCGGATTGGCCTTTTTCACCGTCTGGGAGCGACAGGTGAAGATGTGCTCGAAAAGACCCCAATGAGGCCGGCAACCCAAGAAATTCTCGCACAAAGACACGAAAGCAGCGAGGTACACGATGGTGTTGGGTGTGAAGTGGTGGAGTTGCGCCCCAAAGAAATTCAGAAATCCCCGAAAGAAAGGGTGAGGCGGCAAAGAAAACCCACGGTCGACATGGGTGGCCAAGAGAACGCACTCACCCTCCTGAGGCTGCGGCTCAGACTCCTTCCTCGAGAGCCGCGCCGATCCATGGGGGATCTATCCTCCATCGGCCAGGTCGTCAAGATCTTCTTGACGAATCATCGAGTGGATCCAGTCGCCCTGGATCCAGCCCTGCGGCAGGCCGACCCTCGATGAAGATCCGCCTCGACTGGTCGCCCTTCCCTTCGCCTTCGCCGTCTCTTTCTTCGCCCGCTCCAGGGCCGCCGTCTTCTCTTTCACCATCGTCACCGGCGAGAAGCGCACGGGGCGGCGGCACTGAGATGGAGGCGAACGCGGCGGATAAGTCTGGGGAAGAGTGGAGGAAATGAGAACGCACTGTTCAAACACCCGCGTCCGGCGCCTTATATGAGGTTACTTCCGAGTGACTGACTTGTAGGCCCGGGCGATCCTGTCAAATCCCGCAACAGTCGCGCGCGCTATACGTGGCGAAAAAGGTGGCACGGAGATCGACGCGTCCCTACCTTATCCCATCCGATTACTGCGGCCTCCTCCACCCCGCGCGCTTCCCAAAATTCGAATCTCGCAGAATCCGCGAGCAGTAGGACAACTTGTCAGACGGAGGATCTCCTCCACACCACCACTCGGAGCTTTTCAAGTAAAGAAACTCACTCGACTGCAACCAAGAATGGATCAAGGCGACTGAAAAAGAAGTTGGTGTCGTTATTTAGGTCCATGGGTCTAGAACAAGATATACTCATAGCACAAAAAATGGGTCAGAAGAGTTCTCAACTCCTTCCCCACTCAAACCTCGATCCATTCGGGGGCTAATGATGAAGCTATGTACCTAGGGTAGGATCATGGGCCTGTCCAAACCACCCTACCCAAGGACATCTCTAGAAGAAACAGCCTGTCAATCGACTCAGAAGTGTTCCACTCAACAGATTCGAAGACACTCTACCATGAAGCCAACCACTCGACCATGAAGCCAACCACTCGACGGCCGGGAGGTCTAAAGTCCCTCTGCATGCAAATGGTCGGTCATTGAGTAGCTTTTATGGTCATCATAGCACTTTACTTGTGGCGTTACCAGTAACGCCACATCTTAAGATACCTTAAACCCTACATAACTGAGGGCCGGAGGGGTCTGGCGAACTCTATATAAGCCACCCCCCTCCTCAGTGTAAAGGGTTCGCACCCCTGTAACTCATACGCATATAATCTAGTCGACCGCCTCCGGGCTCCGAGACGTAGGGCTGTTACTTCCTCCGAGAAGGGCCTGAACTCGTAAATCCCTTGCGTATACAACTACTCCATAGCTAGGATCTTTCCTCTCCATACCTACCCCCCTACACTACTGTCAGACTTAGAACCACGACAGACTACACAGTTCCGGAAGAGAGGTCACAGTCTTTCGTGTTTTCTTACATTATACATCGGTTATTATTACCTGCTACTTTATCGTTCAATCTTGAGTTTTGAATTGCCCATGGGTCTCATATCGAGCCAGCGACGAATAGTATCTGTCTACTATCTGATTCATCTGGGTCTTCTATGTGGTTCATGTTGGGTGGGCAACAAACAATAGATGATCCATTGTCTATCTTTTTAAACTGAAGCTATAATCTACCTGCTATCATTAGTTTTGGATCCATCCACTTGTTTGCTACCATCAGTCTTGATTTTTGCATGCACCCCTTAGGCCTTACAAAATCTAACTATTTTTTTATTATGCATGTCAGATATTGTACACAATCGTACTGAACATGTAGAGAAAAAGAGAAGACCGTTGCGTGCGAATATAATGTCATGCAGGCGCTGCTCCATGGTGGGCGAAGTGCCCCCCTCTCCTGCATTTCCAGATTGTATTCCAGTGGAAGATAACTGTTCAGATGGAGATTCAGAAGGAGCCGACCATGCCTGTTTACCACCTGAGGTGTTTGGTCTAACCTGGCATGCTGATGTTGGTCATATCATGCATATGGCGCCTTGCATTGCTTACATTATACATCTTATATGTCATCAGCTTAGTTTAGATTTGCTTTGTGTGAATGCCACCTGTTTGGGTTCTATATCATACTCCCACCATTCCTAAATATTTGTCTTTTTAGAGATTTCAACAAGTGACTACATACGGAACAAAATGAGTGAATCTACACTCTAAAATATGTCTATATACATCCGTATGTGGTAGTCCATTTGAAATCTCTAAAAAGACAAATATTTAGGAACGGAGGGAGTATATGGGAATTATGCAATGCCATCTTCTTTAGCCAGGCATCATATACGCGAATCATGCAATGCCATCCTGTTTAGCCAGTCATCGTATATGTGAACTCTATCGTGCCATATTTTTTTCCATAATGTATTCCATTTGTCAACAATGTTTATACATTCATCTACTCTTCCTGTGCATCAGCCATTTGAGTCGGTCATGGGAAAATCTAGAGTGAAAACAAGGTCTTCTGAGCAGTCAGTGCTACCTGTCGATGCAGATTTCTTGCTGGTTACAGATAGCTCCTCAGAGGAG
>NC_041383.1:597282280-597326482 GCF_002162155.2 Triticum dicoccoides
GTTGGGTTATATTGCTCATATCATGCATATGGTGTCTTGCATTGCCATGCCATCTGCTTAGATTAGACATGCTTTGTGTGAATGCCTCCTGTTTGCTTTCTATATCAGATATGTGAATTATGCAATGCCATGTTTTTCAGCCAGTTATCATATATGTGCATTATGCACCACCATGGAGCCAGGCATCATATATCTGAATTATCTCATGCCATCTTTTTTTTCATTACGTATTCCATTTGTTGACAATCTGTGTATATTGAACTACTCTTCATGTGTATCAGCCATTTGAGCCGGTTATGGAAAAATCTGGAGTGAAAACAAGGTCTTCAGAGCAGGCAATGGTACCTGTTGAAGCATATATCTCGATGGTTACAGGGAGCTCCTCAGAGGAGGATTCAGAGACAGATGACCAGTCCTATATCCCACCTGAGGTGCATGCTCTAAGTTGCAATGTTTATATTTCTCATATGATGCATATGGTGTCTTGCATTGCTTAGTTTAGACATCATATGCACAATATTGAATTCTATCTGCTTAGTTTAGAGATCATACATGCGAGTGCCAGCTGCTTAGTATATGAATCAATTATGTCAATTATATCATGCCATCCTGTATACTTAGACAACATGTATGTGAATTATTTCATCCCAACCTATTTTAGAAAGACATCATGTAGTTTTGTCATGTCATCCTGTTTAGGTACTCATCATATGTTGAATTATGCCATTATATCCTGTTGAGTTATCCATCATATATCTGAAACTGTGTCATGCTATCCTATTTAGTTAGGCATCATATATGTGAAATTGTGTCATGCTGTCCTGTTTGGTTAGACAACATATATGTGAATTACCACATCTGTCTATCATACAATGTCTGTACGTTCAATTTCTTTTCTTGTTTATCAACCATTTGAATTGGAAGGGGTGATGGCAGTATCTAAGGGAGCAAAAACCCGTTCTTCACAAAAGACAGTGCTACCCGTCGATGCAGATAGAACCATGGTTGTACTGGCCCAGAAACTAGCCCCATCACACATAATCGAGACTCTTCCAGATTGCACACTTACACCGTTGGGCAGAGAACCAGCTACAACCCATCTAACCGCAACTCCAGCGGATAGTAACCCACTTATAGTTGACAAAGCACCATGTCCACCATAGAGTACCCCCACACGAGTAGTTTGTAAAGCTACTGCAGTGCCCAAAGCACGAAGACCACCACAGCTAACCCAAACTCCACGTTTAAAGCAGAAGAGCAACTGTTCTCAGGTCAGATTCCGTAGCTATGGTCCATACTCCTTTGCTGTTGCATCACTGTATTTACTCATACCAACTACTTTCAAATTTGAAGGATCCAATTGAAACTCCAATGGCGCAACAGGTATGTTTTAAACCTATTTCTTTAACTGGATTGCTATTCTAACTTCTTGCTCTATGTTGATTTCAGTTTGAGTTGTATAAACAGTTATGTTCTCATGTGATGCACATTACAAGTGCTGCCAATGTTGTGTAGTTTCTCACACTTATATTCTGTCTATGCTGCAGTGTCTTAAAAATATATGAGTTGAACTGTGTCTCTATCTTGATTAGGGAACATAAACTAGAATGATATGGACAATACAATGAGCATAGTACATAGATATATGTTTGTTTCATGCTGTTATCCTGTCCACCTTACTACTGAACCGGTTTACCAAAATGAGTTTGGTATACTACAAGCTAAACCTGTGATGTGTCTGCTTGTTTCCCTTGTAGTATGCAAACAGAATATTGGAGAAGAGCACCCCACTATGCAATGGTAGAGAAAGTAATGCAGATAAGGTTCAAGATAGTGAGACAACCCTGTTGGTCTCCAAGAAAGGTGATAAAAACAATCTTGTAGACAGTGAGAAAACCCCACAGTCCTGCGTTGATGTAGTGTTCGAGTTACTGGCCAGTACCGCTGGCACAAGCTCTTCGAACTCGCTGCCTGAATCACTTCGGCTTCTTCAGTCTCAGACACAAGCTGAAAGGCATCAGTCAGCTATGCTGCAGCAAGAAGCCGAAGGACTGAGGAAGTCCCTACAAAATTCAGATGCGTACTTTCTTGTGCAACAACAAGCACTGGAGGATTTAAGCGCCAAACAAGAGAAAGTAAATAAGCTTGCTAAGCATCTTGCCAGCATTATGGGTACCCAGGATATTGTTTCTTGAACTCTTCTGAAGTGGTTTCAGTTCTGGACTTGTTTTGCTGCGGAGTTTATATGCTGCTGTGTTCCCTATATTTGCACTGGTGGTGAACTTTGATGCCCAGTGGATGTAATATGTGTAATAGCCGTGATAGCCTAGCATAAGTTGCTTGCTTATTTATTTCCTTGTTGTCTTGTTTATTTGTTTGCTTGTAGTCAGTGCACTTCTTTTTCCGCGGTTTGCTAGTGGCTGCAATAACCTATTTTTTAAAACTAGGCCACAATAACCATGGGCTAATATTTACTGTAGTGACATGGGCCTCCTACGGGCCGTAGAAACAGTGGGCCTTCTACGGGCCATAGAAACAGTAGGCCTTCTACGGGCCGTAGAAACAATGGGCCTTCTACGGGCCGTATCATCAATGGGCCTTATACGGCCGTATGATTGATTGGCCAAACATGGGCCAATAACAGGCCGCATTATGGCCGTAAATGGGCTAGAGTTGGAATCGTCCGTTCATGGGCCGACCATAATGGGCCATCGTTAATAGGCTGTATTTGATGATGGTATGAAAACTGCCCAATGTATTAACGGACCACAAACGGGCCGACTGTAACCATGGGCTGAATTTGGCCCACAAGTAGAAAATGACAGTAACGGGCCGTAAGTAAACGAATGCTCAAAATGAGCCCAAGAATAAATGGTCTCTGAGAAGGCCGAAAGATAACATGGACTGGAAACGGCCCAACTGAATAACGGGCCCTTAATGGGTATAAAGTGATACACTGTTCATTACGGGCCAGTTTCACCACGGGCCGTTAATGGGTCTAAAGTGATACAGTATTCATTGCGGGCCAGTTTCACCACGGGCCGTTAATAGGCCAAGAGTTACATAGGGCCTCATATGGGCCGAAAGACGTCATGGGCCATACATGGGCCAGAAGTGAAAACGAGATGGAATCATATTGGATGGCCCAGATGGCGCTACTGGGCCTAATTCGGATAGGGCGTAACGGGCCTCGGGTTATCGGGCTGTAAATGGGCTATATGCGAACAGGCCGTTAACATGCTTTCCATGGGCCGGCCCGTCACCTTTTGACCAAGTCAAACGGGTCGGCCTTTTCACAGGAATGGGCCTCTGTTGGGCCGTGCCACATGTCGATGTATCATAGGCGCCTTCTGTCCAATGAGTGGATGACATCTGTCCCAACAACGAGCCGACACATGTTTCCTCCAGCCAATGATGATTTTACACGTGGAAAATCCCCATTGGTCGGGTCTGTTAACGGGTTATCGGATCCAAAACCCGACCCGATAGCTTAACGGCGTTCCGTTACGGTGGATGCCACGTGTCGGTCACCCTTGACGAAAGCACTTTTGTGATGCACGATTTATCGTCATAGAAGTGGACACTTCCGTGATAATAATTTTGGTAATGTCATGGAACACTTCTACGACAACACATGTATGACTATCTTGATTCTGTCATAAATTTTTCATGGATGTACATGCATGACAAAAAACGCGACCTACTATGACAAATACGTATCAT
Organism: Triticum dicoccoides; assembly: GCF_002162155.2. Classification (NCBI taxonomy): domain Eukaryota; kingdom Viridiplantae; phylum Streptophyta; class Magnoliopsida; order Poales; family Poaceae; genus Triticum; species Triticum dicoccoides. The sequence goes on from NC_041383.1 coordinate 597,286,004, forward strand.
CACGGAAGTGTATTTTTTTGTAGTGATTTGTTCTTGATCGTCACCTCATTCAACACACGATAATCAACAACCATCCTTAAAGATACATCCTTCTTCTCCACTAGAAGCACTGGGGCTCCCCAAGGTGATGAACTTGGTTGAATGCAACCTTTCTCCAGTAATTTTTCCTCCAGATCTTGTGCGGGCATCCGATACGGTCTCTTTGATATTGGTCTGGTGCCTTGAAATAGCTCAATCAAAAACTCAGTGTCTCGATCCGGTGGCATGCCTGGTAACTCCTCTGGAAATACATCGGGGTAATCCTTCACCACTAGTACTTCCTCGTGTACAACTCCTGATAAGGAATTCACTTGAGTCCTCCGCGGCGTATGCCGGGATACATACTTGATCCTCTTTCCTTCCGGGGTGGTGAGAAATATCGACTTACTAGCACAATCAATGTTTCCGCCATACTTTAAAACCAATCCATGCCTAGTATTATATCCAGTCTTTGTGACTCCAAAATTATTAGACCAGAGGGAAACACATGGCTACCAATGGTTAAAGGTATCCGATCACACCATCGGCTAGCCATATACTCTGCTCCTGGCGAGCTTACTAACATGGGTGACCTAAGGGCTAGGGTTGGCAACTTAAACTTGTCCAATAATCCCCTTGATATGTATGGATGTGATGCACCAGTATCGAAAAGAACAAGTGCGGTAAATGCATTAATCAAAAACTTACCGACAATTGCGTCAGGTTGATCCTCAATCTCCTCCACACTGACATGGTTCACCTGACCTTTGGTGAAGGGGTTGGGCTTCTTGGAAGAACCTTCATTGCCATTTGCTTTCTTCGCTTCAGGACATTCAGTGGCATAATGTCCGGTCTTCTAGCACTTGAAACAGGTAATGTGGCTCAGATCCCTCTTGGCTGGTGTTGAAGGGTTGGAACAGTTCTGGATGCTGCTTCCTCCATTACCATTGCCATTCTTGGGGACACTATGGTGGTGCGAACTTGCTCTGTTGTGTGTGTGTCCTCCATGGTTATGGCCTCCATGGTTGTGGGTATGTCCTCCTGAGTAGGGGAATAATGGGGCTTTTGCTGAGCTCCTGAACTGTACCTCCCCTGTCCATACTTCCTCTTGTGATTATCAATCTGTTGCTTCTTGCCTTCAATCATAAGATCCTTAGCTATCAACTCCTGGTAGTTGTTGAATGTTGCCACCATCAACTGCATGCTCATCTCATCATTCAGTCCTTCCAGAAATTTCTCCTGCTTAGCGGCATCTGTAGCTACATCATTAGGGGCATAGCGTGCTAACTTGCTGAACTCATCCACATACTGGCCCACTGTACGTCCTCCTTGGCGCAAGTTGCGAAACTCGCGTTTCTTCATGCTCATAGCTCCTACTGAAACATGGGCAGTGCGGAAAGCTTGCTGAAACTGATCCCATGTAACAGTGTCAATGGGGTAAGTGGCTGTGAAATTCTCCCACCATGATGCTGCGAGTCCATCAAGCTGGTGTGCAGCAAAACACACTCTCTCCGCATCTATGCATCCTGCAGTGGTCAGCCCTCTTCCAATCTTGTGGAGCCAATCATATGCAACAATCGGCTCAATGCTACTAGAGAACACTGGCGGATTCAACCTTAGAAAACAAGCTAGGTGATCAACATGGGGTGGTCGTGGTGGGTTGTTGTTGTTGTTGTTGCCTTGGTTCTAGTTCTGAACTAGTATCTGCATCAAGGCAGTCTGCTGCTGGATTAACTGAGTGAGCTCCTGTGGGAAGGCAAATCCATTGTCACGTCTCGGAGGCATCTGATGGGTTAGAAGGGGTGAGAAAATAGAATAGAATGGGGTCTAAGAGAGATTCACTACCCATAATGCTCATGAGACAAACACAATCAATTTCACTTCAATCAATAGCACACAAAGATCACACAATCGGTCTATCCTATGATTAGAAACTCAATCGTTGCTAACTACTTGGAGGGAAAAACTACTAGTTATACTGGTGGTCATCTAGAAATTTGCATCCGATGAAGACTCCATGATATCTGCTCCAACTTCGTCTTCATAATCATCATCACTATCAGGGTTGGAGTCGGTGTCGTCGATGATGATGTAGTCTCCTGGGTGGTTGTTCTCCTCTGGCGCAGGGTCTCCTATGAATATTCCTAGCTTCTTCTTCAGGTCTTCATTCTTCTCCAATAGTACAACAATCTCTTCCTCGTATCCATCGCGAGTAGACTTGAGTTCCTCTTCTAGCTCATTGTTTCTCTTCATCAGTTTGTTGATATTCTTCATGTGAATAATTTGTTGATTCTCCTGTTGACGAACATGATCTCCCATCTCTTGAATGTAAGCTGCAATTGATCCATCCCTCCTGGTATGAATCATCTCCCATTTGCCATCTCAGCGGCCACATATCTGGTAAATGGTATTCTCCAGCTCCTTGTGATACACCTCACATATGCGTCCAAAGGTGATATGTGCGGCCATGCTCTTTCCTATACTCCAGCTTGGTGCATCCAGGTAGAAATCAATAGGTTGTTGGCGCAAAGGTCCTCCCAGGTACCCAGACTTTGATCTTCCAGCGCTCCTCTTCCGGTACCGATGTAGAGAAAGTCCCTGTGAAACTTGGTAATCCGATGTTCAGATACTTAGTTACTTCCTTCAAGTGCTTTCCGAAAGGGGTGTCATCATCTGGCTGAGTGAACTTGTTCTTGGGATCCTCCATCTATAGAGTAGAAGTAGAGAAGAATTAGAAATGAGCAGAGAAGAGAAATCCCGTGGCTCATTCTAGTGGTCGCGTCCTATAGTCAGCGTGTGCTCTGATACCATCTTGTAGCGACCAGACCTCAATCGGTCAAGTCTTTGTGCATCAGTGTCATCTCTGGATCGGTAATGCTGACATGCACAGTACTCAAGGAATTATAACAGAGTTTCAATCACACACTTATTACATCGAGTCCTCATAAAGAGTATGATTACATAAAAATATCATGGCTGAAGGCCATCTAAACTGGATAACTGCGGAAGCTTCGAAGGTAAATGAGTCCATCAACTCCAATGGCATAGCTGAGTGCAAAACAACGACCTATCGCACCTTATTCGTCGTCTGAGTAGTCTGCAATATGAGACGTTGTAGCCGTGTAGGTCAGCACATTTGAATATGCTGACAGAGTTACACTGTAAAGCAATGAAAATGCAAGAACTATATCTACATGCAATATTTGACTGGTGGAGGCTGTAAGTTTATGATTTTGCATAAAGCTAGTTTTTCCCTACAACAAAGGAATAAATATATTTAACTACTCCCAAGTTGCCCATTATTTGAGAAGGTAACCCCAACTCAAATCCCAATTAAAAGTATCATCATTAACCCATCTCAAATTAATTAAAGTAACATGATGAGATCATATCAATAGTTTCAAGTACTAGATATTCAAGATGTCCATAACTGGGGACACAGCTAACCATGATTAGTTTATACACTCTGCAGATGTTTGCGCACTTTTCCCCACAAGACTCGACCGCATCCATGATCGGATGATCGATACATAGCCTTTCTAAAGCATTAACTCTCAACTCCGGGTAGATAGTACCACCTACATCCCCTACATCTGCTAGTCTACCTCTTCAAAAGCTCACACAACTTACTCAACTATGCCAGAGCCCTTAATGGCTTGTGGCTGCACACAGAAGTTTCTAGCATGAATAATCTTATGATCCCTTTGAGCCTGGGTGGCATTCCATAGGATAATCACACGTGTACTCCAGGATTTCCAAAAACAGGCAACACTGGGTTCCCCAGGTGCCTCAACCATTCCACCCAGAGGTATATTAAAGTTGCCACCTTAATGTTATCCATGATTAAATAACTCTCAAACTTCCATGTGTGAATCACGATCCAATACCCGTCTATGAGCATGGCTAAGCAATAATAAGCATAACATATATTCCCGGGGTGATCAAAAGGTATTAGGTTCCTACCTCAAGCACTACAACCAAAACCACATGATCCTAATCCTACTCATGCAAATATTTGAGAGGCATTACTAATGCATAGTAAAAACTAGGTATAAAAGAGTATGATCCAAGTGTAACTTGCCTTTCTAATGATCTGCAAACTCTAGAGATTTGTAGTAACAAGCTTCGCACTCCGGGTAATATAGCATACACAAACAATAGCATACATAAGCAATCACTCAATCGAAACACGAGAAAAACCGAGAGAAGATCCAATTCGAACACGAAACAAGCAAACGTCTTAAACTAACAAGACTCAAAACCTATGAGCATTATTATCATGTGAATTAGATCTCAATAGTAGGTACGAGTGATTAGCTACGATTTGCAAAAAGATTCAACTCAAACGGAGCAACGAAACTCAAAATACGAATGAAACCAGATCATTTACTATTCTGGACTAAACTCAAATTTTAGAGTACCAAAATCATGTTTAGTTTGGTTAACTGGAAAGAATAGAATGATACAAAGATTTTGGCGCTGGTTTCATCTAATTTGGATAAATGAGTAAAAAGTTATGCTAGTTTAAAGATCAAGGGCTAATTCGCGATAAAACTATTTGCGGATAGGTCCCTGGCCGAAAATAAAATAAAAAGAAAAACACTAACGAACGAACGTTCACTATCAGGGACAAACGGGTGAAAGCATTCGCTAACAGTGACGTTCGAGTGAACATTCGCTAATTAGCGAACTCCGAAAATAAAACCAATCTAACGAAAAACCAAAAAAAATCGGGCGGGGGTTCGGCGGTTTTACCGGTTCTCGAAAAAAAGCCGCCGCCGGCGACGTCAGTGGCGACCGCGTGGGGCGAGGCGGTGGCGGGCGACGACTGCGATGTAGGCGGCGGTGGCTGCAGCGCAGCAGGTGGCGACGACAACGGCGAGGCGGCGACGCGACCTTGGGCGGCGGCGACTGCGGGTTTCATGGGGTGGGATGGCGGCGGCGGCTACTTATAGGTGGGGGGGTGGCGTGCCTTGGATGAGGGGGTGGCCCGACGGGAGTCCGAGCCGGACTCCCTCGGCTTCCATGCGGCGGCAGGATTCCTCCCGCTCGGGAGGAAGGCGCCGGCGACGTGGGCTGCGGCCCGGCTCGGCTGGGCCTTTGGCCTAGTCGGGCGGAGAAACTTTTTTTTAAATAATTCCGCCCAAGAGAAATCAAATCCTAATAAATATAATTTTTTTTTCTAAAAATGCCAAAACAATTTTTACCATCTAAATAAAATATTTAGAACTAAGCGAACATTTTCTGGCCTAATAATGCAATTTTAAAAAATGCATATTTTTCTAATTCAAATAAAATAGCAAATAAAATCATAATTTGATTTTAAAATTCTTTCTCCAATATTTTTCTTAATTTGAAGAAGTCATATTATCTTCTCTCATTTATTTTTAATATTGGAAATAATTGGAGAAAAAAATAAAAATCAAATTGATCCTTTCCTCAAATTTGAAATAATTCAAATATGATTTTTGTGAAACCTCCAACTCTCTCCTTGGGTCCTTGAGTTGCTTAAGAGTTCTAGGATCTCAACCAAATGCAAAATAAATATGATATGCATATCATGATCTATGTATAACTTCCAAATTGAAAATTGGGATTTACAATGCACCGCTAGGTGACAGACCAATTGCCGGAGCAGACGCAGACGTTATGAACATTTGGCTAGCTCAATATGATGATTACTTGAGAGTTAAGTGCACCATGCTTTATGGCTTAGAACCGGGACTTCAAAAATGTTTTGAACGCCACAGAGCATATGAGATGTTCCAAGAGTTGAAATTGGTATTTCAGACTCATGCCCGTGTCAAGAGGTATGCGACCTCTGACAAGTACTTCCCTAAAAGATAGAGGAGAATTGCTCAGCTAGTGAGCATGTGCTCAGAATGTCTGGTTACTACAATCGCTTGAATCAAGTGGGAGTTAATCTTCTAGATTTGATAGTGTTTGACAAAGTTCTCTAGTCACCATCACCAAGTTACTGGAACTTCGTGATGAACTATAGTATGCAAGGGATGATGAAAACAATTCCCGAGCTCTTTGTGATGCTGAAAATCAACGAAGGTAGAAATCAAGAAAGAGCATCAAGTGTTGATGATTGACAAGACCACTAGTTTCAAGAAAAGGGCAAAGGGAAAGAAAGGGAACTTCAAGTAGAATGGCGAGCAAGTTGTCACTCCCGTGAAGAAGCTCAAAGCTAGACTTAAGCCTGAAACTGAGTGCTTCTACTGCAAAGGAAATGATCACTGGAAGCGGAAGTACCCCAAATATTTGGCGGATAAGAGGGATGGCAAAGTGAACAAAGGTATATTTGATATACATGTTATTGATGTGTACCTTGCTAGTGTTCATAGTAGCCCTTGGGTATTTGATACTTGTTCGGTTGCTAAGATTAGTAACTCAAAACAGGAGTTACAGAATAAACAGAGACTAGTTGAGGGTGAAGTGATGATGTATATTGGAAGTGGTTCCAAGATTGATATGATCATCATCGCACACTCCTTATACTTTCAGGATTAGTGTTGAACCTAAATAAATGTTATTTGGTGTTTGCGTTGAGCATAAATGTCGGTGGGAACGACACCTATGGGATCAACGGGATCCCTACTGTGGTCGGCGGGCGTGGGGTGGTGAGAAGAGCGGGTTTAGGAGCTAGCACAATGGTCGTTTATCCAGGTTCGGGCCGCGGAGACGCGTAATACCCTAGTCTTGCTTTGGTGTGTATATGTGTGTTCTTGAACTAGCTACCGAGCGTGACTTGCTCCAGGAGCCGAATCCCCCTCCAGTATGCCTCGGGCATCCTTTATAGTCGAAGGAGGTGCTACAGTGGCATACATGAGGTGAAAAGGGTACAGTGTACAAGCTTATCGCTTGTTATTGCAGGACAAAACACATTAAATGCACCCTGAGGTGTCCCCCTTGCTTTATCGCTGCCTCGCCCTACTTCGACACGCGCCCGGGCCAGCGAGGCGGTTAGTGCCATGTAGGCTGGCAGGCTGCTGAGGTGTCGTGGTGGCAGCGTCTTCACGAAGATCTGCATGCCACCACGCAGGTGCTTGCTGAGTTGGCCTCGGGACCGCGCGTCGCCACGCAGGTGCCCGCCTGGCTGGCTGGGTTGGCAGCTGCATGGGAACGATGGTGGGGTCTGGGCGCGCGTGGGCCTGGCCGCGGCCTCATTGATGTCCTCGGCAAGGGTCTTGCCGAGGGCCCCGGCAAGGGTCTTGCCGAGGGCCCCGGCAAGGGTCTTGCCGCGGCACCACGGTCGTCCCCGGCAAGGATGTTGCCGAAGGTCTCGTCTTCTGGTCCTCATCTGATATTGTGTGTCAATGATCTTCACAAAGATCTGCACGCCACCATGGAGGAGCCTCCCGAGCCTTGGTTCCAACGTGGTCGATGGTGTTGGAAAACCTCAGGCTCAAGGGTGGTGCGCTCCGCTGGCGTCGGGCAAGTTGCCCTGGCAAGGTCCTTGCCGGGGTCGTGGAGGCCGCCCCAACAAGGGTCCTGCCGGGGGAGTCCACCTCGCCCTCTTGCTCTTTGTGTCTCTGTCTTGGCGTTATTTTGATCGTCTTGTGGCTTCGGCTTCCCTCACCTGCCCTGCTAAGTGTGGCCCTGGCCGTGGCTCTGACTGCCCGTGCACAGGTAAAGGGGTACAAAGTAGAACCCCTACTTCTGTACACCGACAATAAATATGATTAGATCATGTTTATTGCAATACAGTTATTCATTTAAGACAAAGGATAATTGTTATTCTATTTACATGAATAAAACCTTCTATGGTCATACACCCAATGTTGATGGTATATTGTATCTCGATCGTAATGATACACATATTCATAGTATTGATGCCAAAAGATGCAAAGTTGATAATGATAGTGCAACTTATTTGTGGCACTGCCGTTTGGGTCATACGGTGTAAAGCGCATGGAGACTCCATAAAAGATGGACTTTTGGAATCACTTGGTTATGAATCATTTGATACTTGCGAACCGTGCCTTATGGGCAAGATGACTAAAACTCCATTCTTTGGAACAATGGAACGAGCTAATGACTTATTGGAAATAATACATACCGATGTATGCAGTCCGATGGATGTTGAGGCTCGTGGCCGGTATCGTTATTTTCTGACCTTCACAAATGATTTGAGCAGTTATGGGTATATCTACTTAATGAAACACAAGTCGGAAACATTTGAAAAGTTCAAAGAATTTTAGAGTGAAGTGGAGAATCATCCTAACATGAAAATAAAGTTTCTACGATCTGATCGTGGAGGAGAATATTTGAGTTACGAGTTTGGCCTTCATTTAAATAACGTGGAATAGTTTCATAGCTCACGCCACCTGGAACACCACAGCGTAATGGTGTGTCCGAACGTCGTAACCGCACTTTATTGGATATGGTGCGATCTATGATGTCTCTTACCAATTTACCAGTATCATTTTGGGGTTATGCATTAGAGACAACTGCATTCACTTTACATAGGGCACCATCAAAATCCGTTGAGACGACGCCTTATGAACTATGGTTTGGCAAGAAACCAAAGTTGTCGTTTATTAAAGTTTGGGGCCGCGACGCTTATGTGAAAGTTTCAACCTGATAAGCTCGAACCCAAATCGGAGAAGTGCGTCTTCATAGGATACCAAAGGAAACTGTTGGGTACACCTTCTATCACAGATTCGAAGGCAAGATATTCATTCTAAGAATGGATCCTTTCTAGAGAAGGAGTTTCTCTCGAAAGAAGTGAGTGGGAGGAAAGTAGAACTTGATGAGGTAATTGTACCTTCTCCCGAATTGGGAAGTAGTTCATCTCAAAAATCAGTTCCAGTGATTCCTACACCAATTAGTGAGGAAGCTAATGATGATGGTCATGAAACTTCAGATCAAGTTACTAACGAACCTCGTAGGTCAACCAGAGTATGGTCCGCACCAAAGTGGTATGGTAATCCTATTCTGTAAGTCATGTTACTAGACCATGATGAACCTATGAACTATGAGGAAGTGATGATGAGCCCAAATTCCGTGAAATGGCTTGAGGCCATGAAATCTGAGATGGGATCCATGTATGAGAACAAGGTGTGGACTTTGGTGGACTTGCCCGATGATCGGCAAGCCATAGAAAATAAATGGATCTTCAAGAGGAACATGGATGTTGATAGTAGTGTTACTATCTACAAAGCTCGACTTGTCGAAAAAAGGTTTTAGACAAAGTTCAAGGTGTTCACTACAATGAGATTTTCTGAACTGTAGCGATGCTTTAAACCGTCTGAATCATGTTAGCAGTTGCCATATTTTATGAAATCTGGCAAATGGATGTCAAAACTGCATTCCTTAAATGGATATTTCTTAAAGAAGAGTTGTATATGATGCAACCAGAAGGTTTTGTCGATCCTAAAGGTACTAACAAGGTGTGCAAGCTCTAGCAATCCATCTATGGACTGGTGCAAGCATCTTGGAGTGGGAATATACGCTTTGATGAGTTGATCAAAGCATATAGTTTTATACAGACTCACGGTGAAGCCTATATTTACAAGAAAGTGAGTGGGAGCACAAAAGCCTTTTTGATAAGTATATGTGAATGAAATATAGTTGATCTGAAATGATGTAGAATTTTCTGGAAAGCATAAAGGAGAGTTTGAAAGGAGACTTTCAAAGAAAGACATCATGAAGCTACTTACATATTGGGCATGAAGATCTATAGAGATAGATCAAGACGCTTGATAAGTTTTTGAGTGAGTACATACCTTGACAAGATTTTGAAAGAGTTCAAAATGGATCATTCAAAGAAGGAGTTCTTGCCTGTATTACAAGGTGTAAAGTTGAGTAAGACTCAAAGCCCGACCACAACAGGAGACAGAAAGAGAATGAAAGTCATTCCCTATGCCTCAGTCATAGGTTCTATAAAGTATGCTATGCTGTGTACCAGGCCTATTGTGTACCTTGCCATGAGTTTGGCAAAGGGGTACAATAGTGATCTAGGAGTAGATCATTGGACATCGGTAAAAATTATCCTTAATGAGAACTAAGGAAATGTTTATCGGTTATAGGGGTGATAAAGAGTTCGTCGTAAAGAGTTACGTCGATACAAGGTTTTACACCGATCTAGATGACTCTAAGTCTCAATCTGGATACATATTGAAAGTGGAAGCAATTAGCTAGAGTAGTTCCATGCAGAGCATTGTAGACATAGAATATTTGCAAAATACATACGGCTCTGAATGTGACACACCCGTTGACTAAACTTCTCTCATGAGCAAAACATAATCAAACCTTAGTACTCTTTGGGTGTTAATCACATAGCGATGTGAACTAGATTATTGACTCTAGTAAACCCTTTGGGTGCTGGTCACATGGCGATGTGAACTATGGGTGTTAATCACATACAGATGTGAACTATTGGTGTTAAATGAGATGGCGATGTGAACGTGATTATTGACTCTAGTGCAAGTGGGAGACTGAAGGAGATATGCCCTAGAGGCAATAATAAAGTTATTATTTATTTCCTTATATCATGATAAATTTTTATTATTCATGCTAGAATTGTATTAACCAGAAACTTAGTACATGTGTGAATACATAGACAAAACATAGTGTTCTAGGAAGTTTCGGGTAAAACCAGAGTGCCGGAGGGGTTACCGGAACCCCCCGGGGGAACTAATGGGCCACCATGGGCCTTAGTGGAGAGAGAGGAGGGCAGCCAGGGCAGGCTGCGCCCCCCCTTGGAGTCTAAATTGGAAAAGGGAAGGGGGCGGTGCCCCCTTTCCTACTCCCTCTCCCTCTCCTTCCTTCCCCTCTCTTCCTTGGAGGGGAATCCTACTAGGACTAGGAAGTCCTAGTCGGACTCCTCCTCTTTGGGAGCGCCCCTAGGGCCAGCCGGCCTCCCCTCCCTCCTTTATATACGGGGCAGGGGGCACCCTAGAACACACAAGTTTCTCTTAACCGTGTGCGGTGCCTCCCTCCACAGTTACACACCTCGATCATACCATCATAGTGCTTAGGTGAAGCCCTGCGCCGGTAGCATCATCATCACCATCGCCACGCCGTCGTGCTGACGGAACTCACCCTCATCCTCAACTTGATCAAGAGCATGAGGGACGTCATCGAGCTGAACGTGTGCTGAACACGGAGGTGCTGTATGTTTGGTACTTGGATCGGTTGGATCACGAAGAAGTTCGACTACATCAACCGCGTTATTGAAACGCTTCCACTTTCAGTCTAAGAGGGTACGTGGACATACTCTCCCCTCTCGTTGCTATGCATCTCCTAGATAGATCTTGCGTGATCGTAGGATTTTTTTTGAAATTACTGTGTTCCCTAACATATATTTCCATTTTCATAATTAAGAGTTTCTATTTCATACTATAACCACTATGATCCTGGAATCTGCGATTCAGTGGAAAACTCATATGAACGTGTGGAATGATAATGATAAATAATAGGTTCCTAGTCTTGCCTCTAAGACTGGCTCAAGTGTTGTTGGTGATCATATTTTCTGGATCTTACGACATCGCTAAATGTAACGATAGTCCTAAAACGACAGTGAGAGTATGACGTTAGAAGAATGATCATATTGAATGACCCAAACTTGTTTGTTATACCTTGAGATAATATCGTTTGAAATCAATTGTTATAACACAGGGTGTTAACATGTGTTTTTGTTTCTCATACCATGAGAGTATCATAGTCAATTCCTACCATGTGATGGATTTTGGGGTTGATCAAACATCATATGTAACACGGTGATCATAACAAAAACTTGTAGGTCCATCAGAAAGTTTGACAAGGGACTAGATAGCTCGAGAGTGGTATTTGCTCCTCTGACGATTGAGAGATGTTCTTAGGGCACTCTCGATGTCATGGCATCAATCATCATTGGTCCAGACACATGTGACTATGTCACGGGGATGCCAAAATACTTCTATGAGAAAGAAGAACTAAACCGGTAACGAGGATGACAATATAGTGAGCATGTGCATGACTCAAGAGGATACTGGCACACCTCGGGTTTTTTAAAGTATCGCAAAGCAAAGGGAACATCACATGATAACCAAAGGTTCACTCGAATGTCATTCATGTAATCATAGGGATCGGTATGGGCGTCCATGGTTCTGCTATCGGTCATTGAATGAAGGAGTTTCGTTCATATCTATGATTTACCGAACATACGGGGTCACAAGCTTAAGGTAATAATGATATGATGAGTATTAGTAGGACGAGAGTATCGAGGATTTATTTGTGGAATTTTTCATTAATATTCAGAATAGTTTCGAGAGGAACCGGAAGCGTTTCGGGGTCACCGGAAGGGTTTCTGAGTTTATCGCGCAATATCAACGGGTAATTGTTAGAGGGCTTTTATGTTTAATTTAATATCAACGGGTCTTAAAAGGCCTACTTGTGGAAGGAGTATTGGTACACCATGGCCAAATAGGAAGTGGCGCCCCTTTCCTTGGGGGGGGGTGATTGGACTAGGGAAGGAGTCCAACTCCTCCCCCTTGGTCGGCACGCCACGGAGAGACTTTCCTTCCTAGGTGGCAGCCCCTCTCCCCCTCTAACACACACACACATACTTGAGGTGTTAGCCCTTTTTGAAGGTACAAGTTTTGGAGCCACCTCTAGTTCCTCTAGTTCTAGTTGATCCTAGTTGATCAATTAGAGCTTGACCTAGATCCTCTAATCCTCATAATTATAATCCCAATGTGGTTCTAATCTCCTTCCTCTAATTCTATGGTGATGATTAGCTCTAGACGGTGAAGCGTTGCCAGATTGTGAAGACCGCACGCTTGCAACCAAGTAGAGAGGCCGTGCTTTCAGCCTTTCGAGGGATCGTTTGTGGGCGGTTCGCGGGATCGTCCATCTAAGGTGTGAGGGACTCCAAGTATGATCTACATCGACTCATCTACTTCCACTGCACTCTGGAGTCGGTAATGATCATTGATCCAAACCTTAAATGCATCTTCATATTGTTTCTGGGTGATTGTAGCACATTTTTTTGTTTTCTACTATGTTTCCCAACAATGGCATCCTGAAGGTTCTATGAGTAGATGCACGTTTCGATCTAGATCACATGTGGATGTGAGGATTTGATGTTCTTGCTATGCTTCCCTCAAGTGTTTCTTTGGTTCAATTCATTGACGACATGATGTAGTTTTGTACAAAGTTCTGTCAATCGATCGGCTCTGGCTGTCAAGGATCCGCTAAGAGTTCTTTGGGATACATCATAGTCAAGAATAGTGAACCAAATGAATATGGACGGTCTTCTAGGGAGTCACGCATATTTGAAAAAGTTTGGTGTGTGGGCAAAGATTTTGAATTAAGCCTCTTCTTTCACACACACAGAAAGTTAATCTAGTAACAAGAATTATCGCCTTGATGGTGTGTGTAGGTAGCTAGTGTTATCCGGAAACCCTAGAAGCCACGCAAATAAAATTTGCCAACCGATTAGAGTACGTCTAACTTGGTTTTGCAGGATTGCATATGATGTGGTATAGCCTTCATAATGATAATAAGTTTATGTATGAGACGGTTATATGTTGTAATGTTAAGTGGCCTACGCATCATGGCATGATGGCTGGAGCCACGGGATTGACACCTTCATGTAATAGATGTTGATATAGCCTATATGTTACACAGAGGACCCAAAGCTTCACCAGGCACACGAGAACAAAATCGTTTCCACGACGGTAGGTTTCAAAATTATCGCCACGACAACACTTCCGAAGAAAACTTCATGAAGACCTCGTTGGACCATGGAGACGTTCCCGATGAGGGAGTCCTGGATTAAGGGGTCCTCGGACAGCCGAACTATATACATGGGCCGGACTGTTGGGCTATGAAGATACAAGACAGAAGACTTGTTCTCGTATCCGGATGGGACTCTCCTTTGCGTGGAAGGCAAGCTTGGCGATTCGAATATGTAGATTCCTTTCTCTGTAACCGACTTTGTACAACCCTAGCCCCCTCCGGTGTCTATATAAACCAAAGGGTTTAGTCCATAGGAGACAATCATAATCTCATAGGCTAGACTTCTAGGGTTTTAGCCATTACGATCTCGTGGTAGATCAACTCTTGTAATACTCATATTCATCAAGATCAATCAAGCAGGAAGTAGGGTATTACCTCCATAGAGAGGGCCCGAACCTAGGTAAACATCGTTTCCCCCGTTTCCTGTTGCCATCGACCTCAGACGCACAGTTCGGGACCCCCTACCTGAGATCCGCCGGTTTTGACACCGACATTGGTGCTTTCATTGAGAGTTCCGCTGCATCATCACCAAAAGGTTTGATGGCCCCATCAATCATCTACAACAATGTAGTCCAGGGGGAGATTTTCCTCCCCGGACAGATCTTCGTATTCGGCGGGTTCGCACTGCGGGCCAACTCGCTTGGCCATCTGGAGCAGATCGATAGCTACGCCCCTGGCCACCGGGTCAGATTTGGAAGCTTGAATTAGGTGGCCGATATCCGCGGAGACTTGATCTTCAACGGATTCGAGTCCACGGCTCCCTGTCACCGCGATGAACATGACCTAAATCTATCATCGGACCATGCTCAAGATATAGCACCTACAACTGCTCTGGCCCTAGATCCGGAGCAGATCGTGCCATCCAAGGATGGGATGCTAAACCTCGCTGCGGAAGCCACAGACTCAACAGCGATAGAGCCGCACACAGATCCAACCTCAAGTGGGCCCTATGTCATCGGAACCTCGAATTCGTCTCCGGCCATAGGTTCAGAACTGCGTGCATTCGTGCCCATCGAACCCAATCGGGCGTCGATTGTTGAGTTTAGCTCCGTGGACATCTTCCGGCACTCACCTTTTGGCGATGTGCTGAACTCATTAAGAGCCCTCTCCTTATTAGGGGGATCTCAGCCGAACTATGTCCGGCTTGAATGGGAAGCTGGTGACGGAGAATTTCGTTTCCCACCCACCACCCACTGCATAGCCACTATTGAAGACTTAACCTACATGCTTGATTATGACTTCGAAGACATCGACGGTATGGACGGCGATGCCGGAGAGGAGTAGGCACAACAACCACCGCTTACAGGGTGTTGGACAGCCACCTCCTCGTATGACGTATACATGGTGGATACACCAAAGGAGAACAACGACGACGATGAGAAGGATCCAGTTGAGGAGAAACCTCCTGAAATATAGCCAAAGCACCGATGACAGCGACGCTGCTCTAAACCCGTTGTGGAAAAAATAGCAGTTCTGGCACAGGAGAAAATAACACTCGGGACGATGCCGAAGACAATGAAGATCCCGTGGAGCCAACGTCCGAACAAGATGAACGGGAAGATGGGCGAGCTAGCCCCGATGAACATGCCGCGAATGAAGACGCGGAGGACAATAACTACCTTTCGCTCTCCGAGGACGCGGTGAGCCTCGGCGACGAAGACTTTATCGTGCCTAAGGAGCCCGTCGAGCAGGAGCTTTTTAAGCACCGGCTAATAGCCACTGGAAGGAGCCTGAAAAAGAAGCAGCATCAGCTTCAGGCTGATAAAGATATGCTCAATGATAGATGGACTGATGTCCTGGCAGCCAAGGAATACGGCCTCGAGCGCCCTACCAAAAGTTACCCGAAGCGCAAACCGTTACCACAGTTTGATGATGAGGCATTGGAGCCAGTCCTACCAGCAGATAATGCGGCTGACCGGCCACCACGCGGCCGGGATAAAGCGACACCTCGAGCCGGACACCAGCCCGCACTAGCTCGCCATAAAAACAGAAATGCAACAGCTCAGGGATGCACATATGACCTGCGGCATGACCTGGAAAATAGAGCAGGTCAGACCAGATCAATCTACGGATCACGGGGGCGTGCCCCGATGCGTGACGATAGCCATCCGGCTAGACGTGACAAACATAACCACGTCTGGGCCGAAAACCATAGACAAACTCCATCCGAGCTACGTCATGATTTGGCCCGATATAGAGGCGCCGTACACCCCCTTTGCTTCACTGATTAAGTAATGGAACATGAATTCCCAGAAGGGTTTAAACCCATTAACATCGAATGATACAATGGCACAATAGACCCCACGGTATGGATTGAGGATTTTCTTCTCCATATTCATATGGCCCGCGGTGATGATCTTCACGCCATCAAATACCTCCCGCTCAAACTCAAGGGACCAGCCAGGTACTGGTTGAACAGCCTACCTGAAAACTCCATTGGCACCTGGGAGGACTTGGAGGATTCCTTCCTCGACAACTTCCAAGGCACATATGTCCAACCTCCAGATGCCGACGACTTAAGTCACATAGTTCAACAGCCTGGAGAGTCAGCCAGGAAATTCTGGACTAGGTTCTTAACTAAAAAGAACCAGATTGTCGACCAGACGCTGAAGCCCTAGCGGCCTTTAAACACATCATCCGTGACGTATGACTCGCCCGACACCTCGGCCAAGAAAAGCCGAAGTCCATGGCAGCCCTCACGACACTCATGACCCACTTTTGTGCGGGCGAAGATAGCTGGCTAGCCTGTAGCAATAACAACACAAGCGAACCTGGGACTTCCGAAGCCAGAAACAGCAATGGCAAGCCCCGATGCAACAGACACAAGCGTCAAAACAATGACGACAACGCCGAAGACACGACGGTCAATGACGAGTTTAGCGGCTCTAAATCCAGTCAGTGGAAGAAGCCGTATAAAAGAAACAATCCGGGCCTGTCCAATTTGGACCACATACTAGATCGTCCATGCCAAATCCACGGCACGCCTGATAAACCAGCCAATCATAGCAACAGTGAGTGTTGGGTCTTCAAACAGGCCGACAAGTTAATTGCCGAGAACAAGGAGAAGGGGTCCCAAAGCAAGGACGATGATGAGGAGCCCCAGCCACCGAACATAGGGGGATAGAAGAAGTTTCCCCCCAAGTCAAAAAGGTGAACATGATATATGCTACCCATATCCCCAAGAGGGAGCGCTAGCGCGCACTCAGGAACGTCTACGCGATAGAGCCAGTCGCCCCAAAGTTCAATCCATGGTCATCTGACCAGTATCCATCATGGCGGTTCAGCCGCACTGGTCCTTGACCCAATTATTGATGGGTTCCATCTGACGCGAGTCCTCATGGACGGTGGCAGCAGCCTGAACCTGCTTTATCAGGATACAGTGTGCAAAATGGGTATCGACCCCTCAAGGATCAAACCCACTAAAACCACCTTTAAAGGTGTCATACTAGGTGTAGAGGCCTGCTGTACGGGCTCAATCACACTGGAAGTGGTCTTAGGATCTCCGGATAATTTCCGAAGTGAAGAATTGATCTTCGATATAGTCCCATTCCGCAGTGGCTATCACGCACTGCTCGGACGAACTGCATTCGCTCGATTCAATGAGGTGCCCCACTACGCCTATCTCAAGCTCAAGATGCTTGGACCACGCGGTGTTATAATAGTCAATCGAAACACGGAACGCTCCCTCCGCACTGAGGAGCACACCGCCGCCCTTGCAGCAGAAGTATAGAGCAGCCTTTTCAGGTAGAACCTCAATTTGGCAGCCAAGCTCCCGGACACCTTCCAAGCGAGTCTGAACTACTCTGCAGTAGGACAGTCCAGCTCGTCCAGTGCTCGACTAGCAATTTTGCCTCCGTCCCAGTCCTGACCAAGCGACAACACTCGTGCCGCACGTACATAACTACACACTAAAATACCATGGGCATAGACGGAGGCACAGCTAGATTGCGATCCATAATATGACTCAACCGCTCCTGGATCGGCATACTTTTACTTTTCCTTTTACTTTTCAGGTCTATTTTATTTCCCAGGTAGTTCCTGGTGACTTGATCGACGGACCTATAGAGGGACGGGTACACCAAGACGGCAAGAAGCATTAACGTACGACAAAATTTCCAGGTGGTTGATACGTCTCCAACATATCTATAATTTTTGATTGTTCCATGCTATTATATTACCTATTTTGGATGTTTATGGGCTTTATTTTACACATTTATATCATTTTTGGGACTAACCTACTAACCGGAGGCCCAACCCGTATTGCTGTTTTTCTGCCTATTTCAATATTTCGAAGAAAAGGAATATCAAACAGAGTCCAAACGGAATGAAACCTTCGGGAGCGTGATTTTTGGAACGAACGTGATCCAGAGAACTTGGAGTGCAAGTCAAGAAGCAATCAAGGCGTCCAGGAGATAGGATGGCGCGCCCACCCCTCCTGGGCGCCCCCTGTCTCCTGGGCCCCTCGAGCGGCCATCGACGTGCTTCTTCCTCCTATATATACCTACGTACCCCGAAAACATCGAGGGAGCCACTGAAGAAATATTTCCGCCACCGTAACCTTCTGTATCTGCGAGATCCCATCTTGGAGGCGTCGCCGGTGTTCTGCCGGAGGGGGAATCCACCACGGAGGGCTTCTACATCAATACCATAGCCCTTCTGATGAGTTGTGAGTAGTTTACCACAGACCTTCGGGTCCAAGTTATTAGCTAGATGGCTTCTTCTCTCTTTTTGGATCTCAATACAATGTTCTCCCCCTCTCTTGTGGAGATCTATTCGATGTAAACTCTTTTTTTGGTGTGTTTGTTGAGATCCGATGAATTGTGGGTTTATGATCAAGTCTATCTATGAGAAATATTTGAATCTTCTCTGAATTCTTTTATGTATGATTGAGTTATCTTTGCAAGTCTCTTCGAATTATCAGTTTGGTTTGGCCTACTAGATTGATCTTTCTTGCCATGGGAGAAGTGCTTAGCTTTGGGTTCAATCTTGCGGTGTCCTTACCCAGTGACTGAAAGGGTTGCAAGGCACGTATTGTATTGTTGCCATCGAGGATAAAAATATGTGGTTTATATCATATTGCTTGAGTTTATCCCTCTACATCATGTCATCTTTCTTAATGCGTTACTCTGTTCTTATGAACTTAATACTCTAGATGCATGCTGGATAGCGGTCGATGTGTGGAGTAATACTAGTAGATGCAGGCAGGAGTCGGTCTACTTGTCACGGACGTGATACCTATATACATGATCATGCCTAGATAATCTCATAATTATTCGCTTTTCTATCAATTGATCGACAGTAATTTGTCCACCCACCGTAATACTTATGCTATCTTGAGAGAAGCCACTAGTGAAACCTATGGCCCCCGGGTTTATCTTTTATCATATAAGCTTTCAATCTACTTTTATTTGCAACTTTACTTTCTGCATCTATATTATAAAATACCAAAAATATATTTATCTTATCATATTATCTCTATCAGATCTCACTTTCGCAAGTGGCCGTGAAGGGATTGGCAACCCCTTTATCGCGTTGGTTGCGAGTTCTTTGTTTGTTTGTGTAGGTTCGTGGGACTTGTGAGGAGCCTCCTACTGGATTGATACCTTGGTTCTCAAAAACTGAGGGAAATACTTACGCTACTGTGCTGCATCACCCTTTCCTCTTCAAGGAAAACCAACACAAGCTCAAGACGTAGCAAGAAGGATTTCTGGCGCCGTTGCCGGGGAGGTCTTTGCTCAAGTCAAGACATACCAAGTACCCATCACAAACTCATCTCCCCTGCATTTACATTATTTGCCATTTGCCTCTCATTTTCCTCTCCCCCACTTCACCCTTGCCGTTTTATTTGC
The DNA here is from genome assembly GCF_002162155.2 of Triticum dicoccoides. NCBI lineage: Eukaryota > Viridiplantae > Streptophyta > Magnoliopsida > Poales > Poaceae > Triticum > Triticum dicoccoides. The sequence continues at coordinate 597,305,602 of NC_041383.1, forward strand.
CCTCTCTTTCCCAAGCTCTCTCTCTTTTTTCTCTTGCCTTTTTCTGTTTGCTTGTGTGTTGGATTACTTGTTGCCATGGCGCAAGATAATACCAAATTGTGTGATTTCTCCAATACCAATAATAATGATTTCCTTAGTACTCCGATTGCTCCTCTTAATGATGTTGAGTGTTGTGAAATCAATACTGCTTTGCTGAATCTTGTTATGAAAGATCAATTCGCCGGCCTTCCTAGTGAAGATGCCGCTACTCATCTAAACAACTTTGTTGATTTGTGTTATATGCAAAAGAAGAAAGATACAGATAAGGATATTGTTAAATTGAAGTTATTTCCGTTTTCACTTAGAGATCGTCCTAAAGTTTGGTTTTCGTCTTTGCCTAAAAATAGTATTGATTCTTGGAACAAGTGCAAAGATGCTTTTATCTCTAAATATTTTCCTCCCGCTAAGATTATCACTCTTAGGAACGATATTATGAATTTTAAACAACTTGATCATCAGCATGTTGCCCAATCTTGGGAAAGAATGAAATTGATGATTCGCAATTGCCCTAATTATGGTTTGAATTTATGGATGATCATACAAAATTTTTATGCCGGTTTGAACTTTGCTTCTAGAAATCTTTTAGATTCGGCCGCGAGAGGCACGTTTATGGAAATCACATTCGGAGATGCTACAAAACTTCTTGATAATATTATGGCTAATTATTCTCAATGGCACACAGAAAGATCTTCTAGTAAAAAAGTGCATGCTATAGAAGAAATTAATGTGTTAGTGGAAAGATGGATGAACTTATGAAGTTGTTTGCTACTAAAAATACTCCTCTTGATCCCAATGATATGCCCTTGTGTACTTTGATTGAGAATAATAATGAATCTATGGATGTGAATTTTGTTGGTTGGAATAGTTTTGGAAACAATGCTTATCGAGGAAACTTTAATTCTAGACCGTTCCCTAGTAATTCCTCTAATAATTATGGAAATTCCTACAATAATTCTTGTGGTAATTTTAATAAGATGCCCTCTGATTTTGAGAATAGTGTGAAAGAACTTATGATTTCTCAAAAGAATTTTAATGCTTTGCTTGAAGAAAAATTGCTAAAAGTTGATGATTTGGCTAGGAACGTTGATAGACTTTCGCTTGATGTTGATTCTCTTAAACTTAGATCTACTCCTCCTAAGAATGATATCAATGAGTCTCTCAAAGCCATGAGAATTTCCATTGATGAGTGTAAGGAAAGAACCGCTAGATTGCGTGCTAAGAAAGATTGCTTTGTAAAGACGTGTTCTTCTAGTTTCCATGAAAATAATGATGAAGATCTTAAAGTTATTGATGTGTCCCCTATTAGATCTTTGTTTTGCAATATGAATCTTGATAATAATGGGACTGGAGATGAGTCAACTTTATTTAGAAGGCGTCCCAATAATTCGGAGTTTTTAGATCTTGATGCTAAATTTGGTAAAAGTGGGATTGGAGAGGTCATGACTTTAAATAGTATTGAACCCACTATCTCGGATTTCGAGGAATTTGATTATGATAATTGTTATTTATAAAGTTTTATTTCCTTGTTGCAATCGGTTGTTAATTCTCCTCATGCTTATAGTCAAAATAAAGCTTTTACCAAACATATCGTTGATGCCTTGATGCAATATTTTGATGAAAAACTTAATTTGGAAGTTTCTATACCTAGAAAAATTAATGATGAGTGGGAACCTACTATAAATATTACAATTAAAGATCATGAGTGTTTTTCTTTGTGTGATTTGGGTGCTAGTGTTTCCACGATTTCGAAAACTTTATGTGATATTCTAGGTTTCCATGATCTTGATGATTGCTCTTTAAATTTGCACCTTGCGGATTCCACCATTAAAAAGCCAATGGGAAGGATCAATGATGTTCTCATTGTTGCAAATAGAAATTTGGTGCCCGTAGATTTTATCGTTCTTGATATAGATTGCAATCTTTCTTGCCCTATTATTCTTGGTAGACCTTTCCTTAGAACGATTGGTGCGATTATTGATATGAAGGAAGGGAATATTAGATTCCAATTTCCATTAGAGAAAGGCATGGAGCACTTTCGAAGAAAGAAAGTCAAATTACCTTATGAATTATCATGCGAGCTACTTATGAACCAAGTGCCAAAGATGGCACTACTTAGATCTATTTTCGCTTTTATACCTAGCTAGGGGCGTTAAACGATAGCGCTAGTTGGGAGGCAACCCAATTTTATTTGTGTTTTTTGTTTTTGTTCCTTTTTAGTAATAAATTTTGCATCTACCTTCTGTTTAGATGTGTTTTTATGTCTTAATTAGTGTTTGTTCCAAGTAGAACCTATAGGATAACCTATGATGATAGTTGATTTGATTCTGCTGAAAAACAGAAACTTTGCACTCACGAGAAAAAAAAAATAAATCACAGAAATGTGATTTTGCATTGCTTCGTTTTGATGCTGATCAATAAACAAATTTTCCAGGACGTCCTATTTTGGTAGGATTTTTAGAGTTCCATAAGTTTGTGTTAGTTACAGATTGCTACAGACTGTTCTGTTTTTGACAGATTCTATTTTTTGTGTGTTGTTTGCTTATTTTGATGCATCTATGGCTAGTATTAAGTGGTATGAACCATAAAGAACTTGGAATACAGTAGGTTTAACACCAATATAAATAAATAATGATTTAATTACAGTACTTTATGTGGTGATTTTGTTTTCTTTCACTAATGGAGCTTATGAGATTTCCTGTTGAGTTTTGTGTTGTGAAGTTTTCAAGTTTTGGGTAAAGCTTTGATGGACTATGGAATAAAGGGTGGCAAAAGCCTAATCTTGGGGATGCCCAAGGCACCCCAAGATATTAAAGAATAGCCAAAAGCCTAAGCTTGGGGATGCCCCCGGAAGGCATCCCCTCTTTCGTCTTCGTTCATTGGTAACTTTACTTGGAGCTATATTTTTATTCGCCACATGATATGTGTTTTGCTTGGAGCGTCGTTTATTATATTAGTCTTTGCTTTTTAGTTTACCACAATCATCCTTGCTGTACACACCTTTTGGGAGAAGCCCACTTGATTAGAATTTATTAGAATATGCTATGTGCTTCACTTATATCTTTTGATGCTAGATAGTTTTTGCTCTAGTGCTTCACTTATATCTTTTAGAGCACAGCGCTGGCTTAATTTTGTAGAAATTTCTAGTCTCTCATGCTTCACTTATATTATTTTGAGAGTCTCTTAGAACAGCATGGTATTTGCTATGGTTATGAATATGGTCCTAGAATGATGAGCATCCAAGTTGGGTATAATAAAAACTATCATAGAAAGTGCATTAAACACTAGGATCAATTTGATGCTTGATAATTGTTTTGAGATATAAAGGTAGTAATGTTAGAGTCATGCTAGTGGATAATTATTAAATTGAGAAATACTTGTGTTGAAGTCGGCAAGTCCCGTAGCATGCACATATGGTAAAAGTTGTGTGACAAATTTGTTGCATGAGGTGCTCTTTTGAGTGTCTTCCTTATGAGTGGCAGTCGGGGACGAGCGATGGTCTTTTCCTACCAATCTATCCCTCTAGGGGCATGCATAGTAGTACTTTGCTTCGAGGGCTAAGTAGACTTTTGCAATAAGTATATGAGTTCTTTATGACTAATGTGAGTCCATGGATATACGCACACTCATCCTTCCATTTAGCTAGCCTCTATTATACCGCGCAACTTTTGCCGGTAGCATGCACCCATTATTTACCTTCCTCAAAACAGCCACCATATCTACCTATTATGGCATTTCCATAGCCATTCCGAGATATATTGCCATGCAACTTTCCACCGTTCCATTTATTATGACACGCTCCATCATTGTCATATTGCTCTTTGCATGATCATGTAGTTGACATCGTATTTGTGGCAAAGCCACCTTCATAATTTTCATACGTGTCGCTCTTGATTCATTGCATATCCCGGTACACCGCCGGAGACATTCATATAGAGTCATATCTTGTTCTAGCTTTGAGTTGTAATTCCTGAGTTATAAATCAATAAAAGTGTGATGATCTTCATTATTAGAGCATTGCCCCAGTGAGGAAAGGATGATGAAGACTATGATTCCCCCACAAGTCGGGATGAGACTTCGGACTTGACAAAAAGAAAAAAAATAGAAAGGCAAAAAAAAGGCCAAAGAAAGAAAAGGAGAAAAAAGGAAATAAAATAAAATGAGAGAAGAAGAGAGAAGGGACAATTGCTACTATCTCTTTTCCACACTTGTGCTTCAAAATAGAACCATGATCTTCATGATAGAGAGTCTCCTATATTGTCACTTTCATATACTAGTGGGAATTTTTCATTATTGAACTTGGCTTGTATATTCCAATGATGGGCTTCCTCAAAATGCCCTAGGTCTTCGTGAGCAAGCAAGTTGGATGCACACCCACTTAGTTTCTTTTGTTGAGCTTTCATACATTTATAGCTCTAGTGCATCCGTTGCATGGCAATCTCTACTCACTCACATTGATATCTATTAATGGGCATCTCCATAGCCCATTGATACGCCTAGTTGATGTGAGACTATCTTCTCCCTTTTTGTCCTTGCAACCACCACCATATACCACCATAGTGCTATGTCCATGGCTTGCGCTCATGTATTGCGTAAGAGTTGAAAAAAGCTGAAGCGCGTTAAAAAGTATGAACCAATTGCTCGGCTCGTCATCGGGGTTGTACATGATGGGAGTATTTTGTGTAATGAAAATGAAGCATGGCCTAACTATATGATTTTGTAGGGATAAGCTTTCTTTGGCTATGCTATTTTGATAGGACATGATTATTTGTTAGTATGCTTCGAAGTATTATTATTTTTATGTTTTATAAGCTTTTATCTTGAATCATTTGGATCTGAACATTCATGCCACAATAAAGAAAATTACATTGAGAATTATGCTAGGTAGCATTCCAAATCAAAAATTCTGTTTTTATCATTTACCTACTCGAGGACGAGCAGAAATTAAGCTTGGGGATGCTTGATACGTCTCCAAGGTATCTATAATTTTTTATTGTTCCATGCTATTATATTACCTGTTTTGGATGTTTATGGGCTTTATTTTGCACATTTATATCATTTTTGGGACTAACCTACTAACCGGAGGCCCAACCCGTATTGGTGTTTTTTTGCCTATTTCAGTATTTCGAAGAAAAGGAATAACAAATGGAGTCCAAACGGAATCAAACCTTCGGGAGCGTGATTTTTGGAACGAACGTGATCCAGAGAACTTGGAGTGCAAGTCAAGAAGCAATCGAGGCGGCCAGGAGATAGGAGGGCGCGCCCACCCCTCCTGGGTGCGCCCCCTGTCTCCTGGGCCCCTCGAGCGGCCACCTACGTACTTCTTCCTCCTATATATACCTACGTACCCTGAAAACATCGAGGGAGCCACCGAAAAAATATTTCCGCCACCCTAACCTTCTGTATCCATGAGATCCCATCTTGGAGGCGTCGCCGGTGTTCTGCCGGAGGGGGAATCCACCACGGAGGGCTTCTACATCAACACCATAGCCCTTCCGATGAGTTGTGAGTAGTTTACCACAGACCTTCGGGTCCATAGTTATTAGCTAGATGGCTTCTTCTCTCTTTTTGGATCTCAATACAATGTTCTCCCCCTCTCTTGTGGAGATCTATTCGATGTAAACTCTTTTTGCGGTGTGTTTGTCGAGATCTGATGAATTGTGGGTTTATGATCAAGTTTATCTATCAGAAATATTTGAATCCTCTCTGAATTCTTTTATGTATGATTGAGTTATCTTTGCAAGTCTCTTCGAATTATTAGTTTGGTTTGGTCTACTAGATTGGTCTTTCTTGCCATGGGAGAAGTGCTTAGCTTTGGGTTCAATCTTGCGGTGTCCTTACCCAGTGACAGAAAGGGTTGCAAGGCACGTATTGTATTGTTGCCATCGAGGATAAAATATGGGGTTTATATCATATTGCTTGAGTATCCCTCTACATCATGTCATCTTTCTTAATGCATTACTCTGTTCTTATGAACTTAATACTCTAGATGCATGCTGGATAGCGGTCGATGTGTGGAGTAATACTAGTAGATGCAGGCAGGAGTCGGTCTACTTGTCACGGACGTGATGCCTATATACATGATCATGCCTAGATAATCTCATAATTATTCACTTTTCTATCAATTGCTCGATAGTAATTTGTTCACCCATCGTAATACTTATGCTATCTTGAGAGAAGTCACTAGTGAAACCTATGGCCCCCGGGTCTATCTTTTATCATATAAGCTTTCAATCTACTTTTATTTGCATCTTTACTTTTTGCATCTATATTATAAAATACGAAAAATATAATTATCTTATCATATTATCTCTATTAGATCTCACTTTTGCAAGTGGCCATGAAGGGATTGACAACCCCTTTATCGCGTTGGTTGCGAGTTCTTTGTTTGTTTGTGTAGGTTCGTGGGACTTATGAGGAGCCTCCTACTGGATTGATACCTTGGTTCTCAAAAACCGAGGGAAATACTTACGCTACTGTGCTGCATCACCGTTTCCTCTTCAAGGAAAACCAACGCAAGCTCAAGACGTAGCAGTGGTTTCTTTAAATAATTATTATACCTGTCTTGAGGACCCACCCGTAGCTTTCCCTTGGTTAGGGCATGTTAAATAGCCCTGGTGCTTATCGCATTACTTGTAAAAATTATGCTTTGACATATTAATCAAAATACAATGAAAAATAGTTTGCGGCCCAATTTTTGCAGCATTAGCCTATTATTTCATCTTTTTCCTTGTCTTGGTAGTTTTCTCAATTCGCGCCTGTACAATCTGGTATGACTTAATTCGCCAGGGGCTTCATTATGCTCCGTAATACGGCAACAAAGTTCGAACATTTTTTTACAATATAGCTCGGCACCCTGAACTTATAGCATTATATGCATCGGCTCCGAATCATGTCTTTGGTCAATAGTTGGGTTGCCCGGCTCCTGTGCTTGCTACCTTACGTTCCGCTATATCGGTTAGGGTAGTAAAGGGAGAACTACTGTGATTTTGTCCTGGTTTATCCGGATGAGCACCTCAGTAGAGAAAGCCGAAAACTGACTATCATGATGAGGCAACACCGGTCAGCTGTTCGAGAGGTTTCAAATCTTTAGAGATTTTTTCTGCATTATGCAAGTAATCGGTTTTTATCCGATCAGGTGTTTACAGCTGTCGGATATCGGGTTCCGGCAAAACCCTTAAGGTTCGAACTCTGGGGTGCACGCGGAGATCTTCCCCCTACCGATCCACGTCCCAATGCCTCGATGAGAATCTAGGCTAAACGATGAACAACACAAGGGACACAAGATTTATACTGGTTCGGGCCACCGTTGTGGTGTAATACCCTACTCCAGTGTGTGGTGTGGTGGATTGCCTGAGGGGTTGATGATGAACAGTACAAGGGAAGAGCAGCCTCGCGAGACATGTTCTTGTGGTGGTGGTTTTCTTGAGAAGGGTTCGATCCGCTCTCGGTGAGATCCCCCCTCTACGATGGTGGTTGTCCCTATATATAGAGGCCCTGGTCCTCTTACCAAATATTGAGCGGGAAGGGCGCCAACAACGGCCATTTTGAAGGGGAACATCTAGTACAAGTTATCCTGACTAAAGTTGGTCTTCGGCTGCCAAAGGCATTGGCGATGACGCCGTTCTGGGCTCCATGGTGACCTCCGTCCTGCCGCTTTTGCTGGTCTTGGTCCCGTTGCACCGGAATGGTGACCTTTGCCTGATGCCTCGGTACTTTGCGCCTGTGCTTGCCCCCTTTTCACCAAAGAGGAAACAAGGACACTGTGCAGGCCGGCGCCCGCCTGGTCTCGATCGTCATGGCTTACGTCATGAGGACCTCGCGAGGTACCCTTGCCTTGATCTCTCCGCCTCCTCACGAGCCTGCCTGGTGAGGCCGTTCCTGAGGAAGCCTTTCGTCATCCGCTCGTGAGGCCTGGCCCCTCACGAGGGTCTTGAGCTTGAGTTGGTGAAGATGGGCCATACTGGGCCACCACTTGAGCCATGCCGCAGGCCGCAGGCAGGCAAGTCTGGGGACCCCCGTTCCCAAAACGCTGATAGTAGCCCCCGGGCCCAAGGCGCGCTTGGACTTGGCTTAGCAGAGAAGCGAAGGGGCAAGTGTGGAGCGCCGCGGGCCCGAATAGCCCGCGGCCTTGGTCGCCGCGTGGCGGTTGATTGGACATGGGCGTCTCCGCTTCCCCATGCTGCCTCGACAACTGCCTGATTTGACGAGTCCCTGCATGCAGAAATGAGTCATGATTACCTGTGATCATGGAGGCCGATGGTTGGACTCCTCTGGACTATAAGTACGGAGTGGCGTGAGCCCCCGCAGTCCATCTCTTCCTGCTTCGCTCCTTCTTCCTTGCTCTTCCTCCATCTTGACACCAATGGCTCCTATCCGCCGGTTCTCAGCCGAGGAGAAAGGAAAGGCCACCTGAGAGGGGCCCGACCCGCTCCCGCTAAAGAAGCGGCCGGTCTCTGGCCGCCGTGACGAGGTTGCTCGGCAGGAGACATCGAGGCCTTGGTACGAGCGGCCACCCCTTGGGTTTGTGCTGCCTTTGTACGCCCGAGCTGAGGGCCCTAGGGAAGAAGATGCCGAGCGGCGCTGCCTGCGCCGCTGGCGACGCTGACGAATCACGCCGGTGCGCGTTGTCGCCCCTGGAGTCCATGCTGCGGACTCTTCTCGCGAGCTCGTGCTTCACACCGCCATGCCTCCAAGCTCATGGATTCGCCTTCCTCCTTCTTTTGCCTTCGAGATGCTGCCGAGGGGGCCTCTTGAGCTCTGGTTACAGCACGCCGACTGCGGTACCCCTGCGACCGGAGCGGAGGTGGAGGTTGTCGCTCCGGGCAAGGTCTACATGACCCGAGGCTGGGGCGAGGTCGCTCGTGTCTGCCGAACAGGGGGCGCCTTCGTGATTCATTTCTAATACGATGGCGCCTCCTTGATGCCCTTCAAGGTCTTCAACATGGAAGGACGCCGGCTGGAGTGCTGCCCCAGGGAAGGTGGCCGGGGCATCGACGCGGCGAGGGCTAGGCCCTCCACCCGCTTCCTCAGCAGCTCCTTTGGTAGCAGCGGATATGCCGGAGGGTCCAGCGACTCTCCCGAGTTTCTCGTGACTCCGGAGACGAGCGACGACAGCTACGAGCCCTCGAGCTCGCATCGCGCCCGGAGCAGAGTTGCTGCATCAGGCCGCCAGCGCGGCTGATCTGGATGGGGTTGGCGTCGGCCCCTTGTGGCCCACTATTGATGATGGCGTCGACCGCAGAGGAACATGTAGTTAGGGCTCCTTAGGACTTGCACCTTTTGTTTCCTGCGAGGAATCAAGGAAATACCCCGTGGGGGCATGTAAAGCGTCTGCAATGTCTTTTGTTGATACTATCCTTATCGCGAAGTGGCGCAAGATGATCGTCCTGTCTCGGCTCGATTCCCCCTTTCTAACCTCATGAGGGCTTGGTGCTCTACGCTGATAGGTCCCGGTCCCCAGGCAGGCTTCAGTCGTCTATGGTATGCCAGGTCACGATGCCGTGGTCAAGGCCAGGAGGTAAGCGGCCCGAGGTCCAGTAAGAGCCCCTAAGGCGCGATTCTCAGGAGGTCCCCTTTAGCGCTCAAGCAGCCGCCGCTGGGCGAGAAAGGAAGGCAACATCACCGTCACAGAGCGACATTAAGTGAGGGTTTGGTGTCGCGTCAATTAGCTGTTCCAGGAGTGTGACTTATCTCAAGAGCTCGGAGCCGTTCCTTAGCGAGGTGCCGGACCTGCGTGTTGGCAGTTGGGATGTCGTTGGGTCAAGCCCTCGTGAGCTTCTGCTCTCTTCCCCGCACTCTCCTTCGTGCTCTACGTCCTCAGGTCCCGGCCCTCGAGCGAACTCAGCCGCCGCTAGTATGCCAGGTTGCGATGACATGGACAAGTCCAGGGGGTGAGGGCTGGAGAGCCAGTAAGAGCTCCTGAGTCGCGATGCTCAGGAGCCCCCTTTCAACGCACGAGCGGATCGCACGGGTGAGAGAGAGAGAGAGAGAGACAGAGCTTGCGACTCCCCCACATGATTCCTTAGGTGGACCCTATAAACCAACACGAGGAAAATAGGGACTGCCGTTACGATTGCCGGCCAGCCATTGGTTGCTCCAAGGGAGTGATGAGGGCACTGAGGGCCTAGTGAGGTAGCGCCTTGCGGGGCTGCCGCGGCCAGAGCTCAACCACTCAGATTTGTCGATGTTGCAGGGACGGACTCATGCACAAGCGCCGTGCCAGAATGAGCGGCTCCAAAGGTAGGTGTCAATCGAGCAGGCGATTATCATAGGGAGGTTAATCGCAAAAAGCAAATCAGCTTAGATAGATGCAGGAAAGACACATGCCACTGGGTCAGGCCCGAGCGGCTTGGGGATGATGCAGGCCGAGGGGAACCCCACAAGGTAAGCTAAAGACATAAGCAAAACAGATACATTCCGCGGGAACGGACCCACGGGACCTGGGAATGCAGCCCTGAGGGCGCTCCCAGCTGAAATGAAACTCGAAAGATGTCACCTAATATCATTGCAGAGCGAGTGTTGGAGTAGCTGACGACGCGCGGTGAAGAAGCCAATCCTCATGAGCCTTCGGAGCCCTGAGCCTCGGGAGGCTCTGGAGGTCCGGGCGGCTCCTCAAGGTCCATCTCCATCTCCTCCAGGAACGCGCGGTGCCTGGACACCTGAGCCTCCAGAATGCTCCTCATCAGGCGCTGGTGAGCAGCAGCCGCGTTCGGCAGGCCGAAAGGTATGTGAACGTAGCTGTGAGGTGGACCCTCGCAATGGCCCATGTGCGAAAGCCAAAAATGCTCCTGAGACGCGGCTCGGTTGAGCCCTGGGTAGTCGACGCAGACGCGCAGCCTGCCATCCTCGCCTGGATGGGGAGCTATACCGGGTAGGCGGCAACTGCCGCACATGACCCTCGATTCTTGCAGCTCCTGAGTGACCTTGGTGATGAACTCCTGAGGGCTAGGACCTCCTTGCCTCATGCCTTTCTGAGGGAAACGTGCCACGAAGCACGCCTCCAAGTGGTGCCCGAGCGCCTCCCTCATGATCTTGGCAAAGTCAGTGGCCCTCCAGGAGAGAGCCCCGAGCCTTGCCCGAGGAGGGCGCCGGGCGCGCCTTCCTATGGGACAGAGGGAGGCGCCCCTTGGATGGGCGCAGATCCTGGCACGGTGCCATCGGAGGTGCCTGCCTTCTGAGGCCTTGAGCTGGGTGATGTCTTCTTCTTCTTGGGAGCTGCCTCGGGAAGGTTCCCACTCTTGCTATCTGGGTTCTTAACTGATGCGGCTTGGAAGGCACGCTCGAGAGAGCACACCACATCCTTTTCATCGCAAGGGACTGTGATGACTCCGCCGCTTCCCGGCATCTTGAGGACATTGTAACCATGGTGAGTCACTGCCATGAACTTTACCAGGGCTGGATACCCGAGGATGGCATTGTACGGCAGGCGAATGTGGGCAACATCAAAGTCGATGAGCTCGGTATGGTAGTTCTTGCATTGTCCAAAGGTGACAGGGAGGCGGACCTGCCCTATCGGGGTGGTGGAACCATCAGTGACTCCTGAGAAAGGTTTGGTCGGTTGAAGCTGGTCATATGGCACTTGGAGATTGTTGAACGTCTCGATGGACAGAACGTTGAGTCTTGCGCCGCCATCGATGAGGGTCCTGGTAACTTGCACATTGCTGATGACTGGGGAATAGAGCATTGGGAGGACACCGGCTGTTGCCGCACACTTGCGCTGATCCACTGAGCTGAATATGATGGCGCACATGGACCACCTGAGAGGGCGCGTGTCCTCGAGCCTGGGGAGGACTGCATTCACCTCGCGAGCAAACTGCTTGAAGATGCGCTAAGAGGCTGGGGCCTGGGCACCGCCCAAGATGCAAGCAATAGCACGCAGCTCCTGGAAGCCCTCAGCCCCCTCGTCCTGATGATGGTCGTCATTCCTTCATGGAGGTGGTGGCAGAGGAGGAAGGCCTGCGTTGCCTTGCAGGCGATCCTCATGAGGCTGATCCCTCCAAGCCCCCTCGTGAGGCTGGTCCTGCCAGCGGTCCTCGGGAGGCCAGTCACGCCACCCTTCGCGAGGGCCATGGTCGTCCCATCGTCTTCTGCCTCTTCCTCCTCCTCGGCCATAGCCCCAGTTGTTGCACTCAGGGCATCGACCGACACGTCCTTCTCGAACAGCCCTGAGCTCTTGGCATTCGTTGGTGTTGTGGGTGTGGAGGTCGTGGTTCACGTAGTATCGGCTGCCCTTGGACGACTCCGGCTGGTCCTTGCCGCGCTTCGTGTCTGGCTCTGCAGCGAGCACAGCTGCTCCTTTGCGCTTCACGTCCTTAGCCTTGGCTTTCTTCTCTTCTGGGTCAGTGGCTGGGAGCTCGCGAATGGAGAGGAGTCCCTCCTCAACCCTTACGCACTTGGTCGCCAGGTTGAAAAGCTCCAGAGATGTGCATAGATCGTCGTGGATAGCCAGCTCCTCCTTCATCTTGACATCGCGGACATCGTCATAGGATGCTGAGATGATGGCCTCCTTTGTCACCTTGGAAATGTTGAGGCGAGCACTATTGAAACGCTGGATGTACTTCTGCAGGGTCTCTCCAGGTTGCTGCTTGATGCAGTGCAGGTCGCCCATGACTGGATGACGGTCGCGAGTGCCCTGGAAGTTGGCGATGAAGCGGGTGCACATCTCATCCCAAGAGGAGATCGTGCCGGGAGGCAGGTTCAGGAGCCAGGTGCGGGCATCGTCTTTGAGCGCCATGGGAAACCAGTTCGCCATGACCTTTTTGTCTCCGTTGGCTGCTTCGATGCCTAGCTCGTCGAGCTGCAGGAACTCCGCGGGGTCGGCAATGCCATCGTAGCGAAGAGGCAGGTCCGGCTTGAACTTGCCCGGCCAGGCGACACTGCGCAGCTCGGTGGTGAAGGCGCGGCTGCCTGCGGTGGCCACTGGAGCCCTTTGCTGACGTGGGGCTTGCTCCTCGGGATTCCGGCGCGCCTCCACCAGGGGCGACGCGGGGTCTTGACATGCCGGCACAGGGATGCGGTCATGGCGTGCTGGTGCAGGGAGCATGCGAGCACCTTCTTGGGGACGAGGGATTTCCTGGGAGCTCCTTTCTTGTTGCGCGGGTGCCAGACGCGGTGGGTCTCATCCAGGGGCCGCGCGGCTTGGAGCTAGGGCGCCTTCTTGGGCAGGAGGTGGCAGAGGCACCTCCTAAGCTGCATCACCCACATAGGACGGAGGGCGAGGCAGCGAGAGGGACAGTGTAGGGGAGCCCCCTGCGGCGCTGACGAGCTCGGTGATGCGAGCAAGCCATCCTCGTAGAGGTCGTCGACGGGATGGTAGTGCAGGAGCTCACGTGCCAGGAGCAACGCGGCATGCGCATCCGTGGGAGCGTGATGGGCGCGCGATGATGAACCGGCTGGAGTCAGCGACGGAGTGGCGATGCGGCCTTCCCACCGCACCGAGGGATGCAGCAACGACGCCTGCTGCTTGTTCCCCGCCGGGCCAGTGGCGGCGTGGGCGGCAGGCGACGGGGAATGACTGGGAGGTCCACCAACGGGAGCCGTCTGGGCGACGTGGGCGGCGAGAGCAGCCCGACGCTCGGCACGAGCTCAGCGAGCGTCAGCCATGGACATGACGAACGATCGAAGGCGGAACAGCGGAAGAAAGATACGAACTCTGGGGTGCGCGCAGAGATCTTCCCCCTACCGATCCACGTCCCAACGCCTTGCTGAGAATCTAGGCTAAACAATGAACAACACAAGGGACACAAGATTTATACTGGTTCGGCCACCGTTGTGGTGTAATACCCTACTCCAGTGTGTGGTGTGGTGGATTGCCTCAGGGGCTGATGATGAATAGTACAAGGGAAGAGCAGCCTCGCGAGACATGTTCTTGTGGTGGTGGTTTTCTTGAGAAGGGTTCGATCCGCTCTCGGTGAGATCCCCCCTCTACGATGGTGGTTGTCCCTATATATAGAGGCCCTGGTCCTCTTACCAAATATTGAGCGGGAAGGGCGCCAACAACGGCCATTTTGAAGGGGAACATCTAGTACAAGTTATCCTGACTAAAGTTGGTCTTCGGCTGCCAAAGGCATTGGCGATGACGCCGTTCTGGGCTCCATGGTGACCTCCGTCCTGCCGCTTTTGCTGGTCTTGGTCCCGTTGCACCGGAATGGTGACCTTTGCCTGATGCCTCGGTACTTCACGCCTGTGCTTGCCCCCTTTGCACCAAAGAGGAAACAAGGAGACTGCGCAGGCCGGCGCCCGCCTGGCGCCCGCATGGTCTCAATCGTCATGGCTTACTTCACGAGCACCTCGCGTGGTACTCTTGCCTTGATCTCTCCGCCTCCTCGCGAGCCTGCCTGGTGAGGCCGTTCCTAAGGAAGCCTTTCATCGTCCGCCCCGCGAGGCTTGGCCCCTCGCGAGGGTCTTGAGCTTGAGTTGGTGAAGATGGGCCGTACTAGGCCACCACTTGAGCCACACCGCAGGCCGCAGGCAGGCAAGTCTAGGGACCCCCGTTTCCAGAACACCGACAACAACATCCCAAGTTCGGACTTACGAACACTAGGGGCTGCACCTAAACTTCTATTGTCAAACTCCCATGGCTAAGTGAGGGTGATAAAGCCACATAGTTCGATTACCTTGTTCGTTGCGCTAAACACCTCCTTTAAGGACCAAACTTTGGAGTAAAGAGTGTTTAGATTTATCCCAAACACCCCCATACTATCTACATGGGGGCAGAAGCCGACGACTGGCCAACTCTCAGATTTCACAATACGGCCGCACATGAGGTAAAATTTTAAATAACAAGCATTATATTACATAGTGATCTTGTTTCATAATACATGACAGGATAACTTGAATGCATTCACGGAAATATAAGATCCTTTGCACACCACTCCTCTACAATGTGGGACCCCTCCATGATATTATCAAAATACAGTTCGGTCGTGCGGTGCTCCTTGCCCACGGGCGGCCCCTCGATCGCAACCTTCACGACATCCATCTTCCCCCATTGCATCTTGACTCGGGAAAAGGCCATGCGCGCGCCTTCAATGCATACCGACCGCTTGATGGCATCCAGACGAGGGCAGGCACTAACTAGCTGCTTCACGAGCCTGAAGTAGCTGCTGGGATGGCTTTGGCAGGCCATAGCCGGATTATCAAATCCTTCATGGCTAGTTCGGCCGCTTTGTGCAGTTCGACCAGCTGTTTTAGCTAGTCGCTCAACGGCACCGGATATTCTGGCGCAAGGTATTGCAACCAAAATAGCTTCCGTAGAGCTCCCCTCTTTGGCTCGGAGGAATTCAGTAGCGTCTGAAACGCTGCGCGGCAGATCCGCAAACGCCCCTGGAGAACTCCAAATCCGGGTCAGTAATAGAAACCTTTTCTTCAAATATTTGCTCTACATAATAAAGGCCTTACCCACCGCAATTTTCCTGGCCTCCTGGATTTCTTGGACGGCGCCTTGGGCTTCAACCCGGGCATCGTGTGCATTCTGTACGGCCTTGTCCAGTTCGGACTTTTGATCCGCAAGGTCGCGCTCCAAGGACTCACACTTATTGACGGCGTCCTAGAGCTCCTGCTGGACCTCGCTGACCCTAGCCTCATGCTTCTCACAGGCGGCCTTCTCCTTGGCCGCTTTCTCCTTGGCCTCGGCCAGTGCCTTCTTGAGGGTTTCCACCTCGGTCGCCGCTCCTAACAAATAAAATGGCAGTTTAGCCACTATAATTTATTCATCCTTCCTTATTGGATACAAGATTATTGCATACCTCGGCTATCCTCCAACTGCTTTTTAACGTGGCCGAACTCCTCCTCGTTCCGCTCTAGACTTTGCTTTAGTCCAGAGACTTATGCAGTATGCGAGGTCGCAGCCAGCAGCGATGCCTGCTTATTCCCATAAGACATATTAAGTTAGACTCCTGCAAAAATTATTTGATCCTCTGTTCGACTTTTCTTTCCAAACACCAGACAGAGTATCAGGGGCTGCTGTCTATACTGTGAATTCTTTTTATAGTTGCGTTGCTTACCTCAAAGCCTGTTATAAGGCTTGTGCACGCTTCGGCCAGTCCGCTCTTCACGGACTGTATCCTCTGAATCACCATACCCATAAGGGTACGGTGTTCATCAACAATGGAAGCACCTTGCAGCGCTTCCAGTAAACTATCCGATGCCACTAGATGGACAGAGGTCACCGGTGGAGTAGGCTCGCCTCCCTCTTTCGAAAAAGACAGCCTGCCTGATTCCAAAGCCGCATGGGTCTCCGGAACTATATTCGGCTGAGGGCCAAATTGGATATGGCCCCCATCGTCGGTGTCCATGGGGGTTTGCTCTCCCATGTGTTCGGCAACCGAGGTTTCACCCTCCGGCTTCGCCAGGACGGCCTTCTGAGCCTCTCCCTAGCCTGGGATCCCTCGAGACAATGCCTCAGTGTTGTCCACGACCTTGGGGGAGGAGGCCGCCGGAAGGGACCCGCTGTCCATCGCCTCTGGATCCAGCGAACCCTCCGAAGAGGAGGATAGCTCGAGGTTGGACCGAGCCGGACTGCAAATACATAATTCAGCACATTAAAACAATGAAATAAAGAGGCCAGATATATGAACGTGTCCGCACACTTACGATTTGGCCAGGGGCTTCTCCCTGGGCTCCCACTCCGAGCTGCTGTCGGTGGCCGCTACGGAGCTGTCCGGAAGGGAGGTTTTCCCCTTCTTGGACGCCTTGGCTTCCGGGCGCATGGAGGCCGTCCTCTTCTTTCTCCCCCTGCAGGGGGGGGGGATGAATTTCTTCTTCCTCCTCCTCTTCCTTGTCGTCCTCGGCGGCGGAGGAGTGAGCCTCGGCTTCTTCGGACGTCACGTCCGAATTGCCCTTGCGACGGAGACCACCTCTGGTCCCCTTGGCCTTCTTCTTGGCCTTCTTCTCCGGCACCTGATAAGGCGCCAGAACCAGCATCTTCGTCAGAAGCGGGATTTCTGGGTCTTCGGGCAGCGGAGCCGAAGAGTTAATCCGCTCCGCCATCTCTATCCAGGTATGAAAAAAATTTAATAGGGAGGCTTAGATGCCTTCCTCGAATATGCGAGTAAAGGGTATACCTTGAAAACATGAAATAACTTACTGGATTAGCAGGGTGACTTAAGTCATGCCCACGATCCTCGGTCGTGGGCGGCGACACCTCGTTGGGCTTGAAGAGCACCTTCGAGATGTCTTTGTGCGTCGTGTCGAAGAGCTCCAGTAGGGTCTGGTGCTTGGCAGATCGAACTCCCATAGATGGCAAGGCTGGCGTTGGCACGGAAGGATCCGGCAAACAAGCATCACCTAGGTCATCTTAACGAGCTTGATTCTCTTGTTTATCATGTTCTGAACGCGCGTCTGGAGCTCCATCAGCTCGTCCAAGGAAGACCAGGTTAGGCCTTTCTCTTGCCAGGAGGTGAGCCGCATTGGGACTCCAGACCGGAATGCGGGAGCCACCGCCCAGTTGGTGTCGCGCGGCTCTGTGATGTAGAACCATCCTGATTGCCACCCTTTGACAGTCTCCACGAAGGAGCCTTCGGGCCAGGTGACATTGGGCATCTTGCCCACCATGGCGCCTCCGCACTCTGCTTGTTGACCACACACCACCTTCGGCTTCACGTTGAAGGTCTTCAGCCATAGCCCGAAGTGAGGTGGGATGCGGAGGAAGGCCTCACACACGACAATAAATGTCGAGATGTTGAGGATGGAGTTGGGGGCCAGATCGTGGAAGTCCAGCCCATAGTAGAACATGAGTCCGTGGACAAACAGGTGGAGAGGGAATCCCAGCCTGCGAACAAAGTGTGAGATGAACACCACCCTCTCCTGGGGCTCCGGTGTGGGGATGATCTGTCCCTTGGCTAGAAGCCGATGGGCGATTTCCTTGGCCAGGTACCCGGCATCCCGGAGCTTCGTGATGTCCTTTTCCTTGACAGAGGAGGCCATCCACTTGCCTCCTGCTCCGGATCCGGACATGGTTGGAGTGCTTTTTTGGATGGAAAAGGTGAGAGCTTGGGCGCCGGAGCTCGAGAATGGATGGGCAGAGGAAGGAGATGGCGTGGGTGAAAAAGGGGTGAACCCTTATCCCTTTATAAAGGCAGTAAAAATTGTGCGCCTCCCCACTCGCCTTAAAACTCGTCTATTCCTCAAGGGTCATGCGTACGACACGGTTGGGTTACCCATGCCCGTATTGATGAGAATCCCGCAATAAGGGAACACGATCTCTTCTTTGACAAGACGTGCCAATGAAACCGCACCTCGAAATATGGAGCGGCAGGCTAAAAATGGTTCGAATAATGGTCGGGCAGTAATGTGATGTCACGCTACAAAAAGTTGTCAGCGAATTGGACTCGTGAAATATTATACTCTCTACGGTTGTGTGTGGTACTTGTTTTGTAGAGCCGGACATAATTCTTGTGTTCAAAGTCTACTTTGAAGTATTCAGAGAAGGAACCCGCCTTGCAATGACGAAAACAATCTGCGCGCTGGACTCATCGCCATTGAAGCCTGGTTCAGGGGCTACTGAGGGAGTCCTGGATCAAGGGATCCTTGGACAGCCGGACTATATACATGGGCCGGATTGTTGGGCTATGAAGATACAAGACAGAAGACTTCTTCCCGTGTCCGGATGGGACTCTCCTTTGCATGGAAGGCAAGCTTGGCGATTCGGATATGTAGATTCCTTTCTCTGTAACCGACTTTGTACAACCCTAGCCCCCTCCGGTGTCTATATAAACCGGAGGGTTTAGTCCATAGGAGACAATCATAATCTCATAGGCTAGACTTCTAGGGTTTTAGCCATTACGATCTCGTGGTAGATAACCTCTTGTAATACTCATATTCATCAAGATCAATCAAGCAGGAAGTAGGGTATTACCTCCATAGAAAGGGCCCGAACCTGGGTAAACATCGTGTCCCCCGTCTCATCTTACCATCGACCTCAGACGCACAGTTTGGGACCCCCTACCCTAGATCCGCCGGTTTTGACACCGACACCCGATGCCTAGGGCTATACCATATCATGCTATTCATGAATTTCCTGAGATGTTTAACCCTTTGTTGTTTGCACCCTTTGATTGCGCAGTATTCAATTATTAGGGTGATCTCTAACAATAAATATCAAGTTAAAAGGCACTCTTGCCAGTGTTGCTACCATCTATGACATGTAGCATTCTGGAGTGTGTCATGTCCACAAGAGTACAAATGGTTTTTTTACACAGTATAGACGCAAGCGCTCATACATACACGCATACACTCACCCCTATGAACACACACCTACCCCTATGAGCACCTTTGAGAGGCTAAGCCGACATATCATCTTCAGATTTACGAAGTCACCGTAGGCACCTCGTCTTCGTCGGAATGTCTCCTCCCGCTGAAAGCACATCGCCGAAAATCCTGGAATAAATACAGGAATAATGCTACCACCAAGACTTGAACCCTGGTGGGCTGGTGATAACCCACAAGTATACAGGATCACAACAATTTTCAAGGGTAGAGTATTCAACCCAAATTTATTGATTCGACACAAGGGGAGCCAAAGAATATTCGCAAGTATTAGAAGTTGAGTTGTCAGTTCAACCACACCTGAAAGACATAATATCTGCACCGAAGTATTTAGTAGCAAAGTAGTATGATAGTAATGGTAACAGTGGCAACAGTAACATTAGCAGTTTTGTAACACTAGCGACGACGAAAGTAACTTACCAAAGATCAATATGTGAAAAGCTCGTAGGCATTGGATCAGCGATGGATAATTGTGTTGGATAATATTCATCATGTAGCAGTCATAACCTAGGGCGACACAGAACTAGCTCCAATTCATCAATGTAATATAGGTATATATTTCGTATGTAGTCATGCGTGCTTGTGGAAAAGAACTTGCATGACATCTTTTGTCCTACCCTTCCATGGCAGCGGGGTCCATAAGGAAACTAAGGGATATTAAGGCCTCCTTTTAATAGAGAACCGAAACAAAGCATTAGCACCTAGAGAATACATGAACTCCTCAAACTACGGTAATCACCGAAAAAGAATCCCAATTATTGTCACCTTAGGGTATGCGGATTGTAACTCGTAATAGGTGTCTACAACTTGCAAGATAGGATCAAGAGAGAAAATATATTCATGAAAACATAAAGGGTTCAAATCTGAAATCATGGCACTCGGGCCCTAGTGACAAGCATTAAGCATAGCAAGTCATAGCAACATCATTCTCAGAAAATAATGGATACTAGGGATCAAACCCTAACAAAACTAACTCGATTACATGATAAATCTCATCCAACTCATCACCGTTGAAAGAATCGATATGGTTGACTAGAGGGGGGGGGGGGTGAATAGGCAAGTACCAATTTTTAGCTTTTCTTAACAAGTTAGGTTTAGCAACAAATAGATTGTCTAGATGTGCAACTAGGTGAGAAACCTATATGATGCAAGCAACAACAACAACAAGTGCAAGCAAAGGATATAACAGAACAATAGCTTGCAAAAGTAAAGGGAAGAGATAACCACTAGTGGAGCCGGTGGAGACGAGGATGTGTTACCGAAGTTCCTTCCTTTGGGGGAAGTACGTCTCTGTTGGAGTGGTGTGGAGGCACAATGCTCCCCAAGAAGCAACTAGGGCCACCATATTCTCCTCACGCCCTCACACAACACGAGATGCCATGATTCCACTAGTGGTGCCCTTGAAGGCGATGACCGAACCTTTACAAACAAGGTTGGCGCTATCTCCACAACTTGATTGGAGGCTCCAACGATACCATGGAGCTTCACCACAATGGAATGTGGCTCCGAGGTGACCTCAACCGTCTAGGGTGCTCAAACACCCAAGAGTAACAAGATCGGCACGGGATTAGTGGCG
>NC_041383.1:597326631-597385299 GCF_002162155.2 Triticum dicoccoides
AAGTGTAGATCCGGTCCTTCTCAACCAATCCCTAGAAATCAACAAGTTTGATTGGCCAGGAAGAGAGATCGGCCAAAAATGAGCTCTGGAGCAACAATGGAGCTTGGGGGAAAAGAGGTGTGTCTTCTTGGGGAAGAAGACCCCCTTTTATAGTGCGGGAAGCAATCCAACCGTTATCCCCTTTTCAACCCGCATAGAGTGGTACTACCGCTAAGGGGAGTGATACGTCTCCAACATATCTACTTTTCCTAATGCTTTTCCTCTTGTTTTGGACTCTAATTTGCATGATTTGAATGAAACTAACCCCGGACTGACGCTGTTTTCAGCAGAACTACCATGGTGTTGTTTTTGTGCAGAAATAAAAGTTCTTGGAATGGAACGAAACATTGCGAGCATTTTTTATATCAATAAAGAGAATTTCCGGAGCCAAGAGATACCTGAGGGGGGCACCTGGGTGGGCACAACCCACCAGGGCACGCCTGTCCCCCAGGCGCGCCCAGGTGGGTTGTCCCCACCTGGTGGCCCCGCTGACCTTGCAACTGACGCTATAAAATCACATTATTCTAGAAAAAAATCAAGGAGAAATAATTATCGCGTTTCACGAGACGGAGCCACCACCGTCACCTGTTCTTCATCGGGAGGCTAGATCTGGAGTCCGTTTGGGGCTCCGGCGAGGGGGATCTTCGATCTTCGTCATCACCAACACATCTCCATCGCCAATTCCATGATACTCCCCACCGGGAGTGAGTAATTCCTTCGTAGGCTCGCTGGCCGGTGAGGAGTTGGATGAGATTCATCATGTAATCGACTTAGTTTTGTTAGGGCCTAATACGTCTTGAGCTTGCGTTGGTTTTCCTTGAAGAGGAAAGGGTGATGCAGCAATAGTAGCGTAAGTATTTCCCTCAGTTTTTTAGAACCAAGGTATCAATCCAGTAGGAGGCTCCTCAGAAGTACCATGCACCTACACAAACAAACAAGAACTCACAACCTACGCAATAAAGGGGTTGTCAATCCCTTCACGGCCACTTGCAAAAGTGAGATCTGATAGAGATAATATGATAAGATAAATATATTTTTGGTATTTTATAATATAGATATCAAAAGTAAAGATGCAAATAAAAGTAGATTGAAAGCTTATATGATAAAAGATAGACCCGGGGGCCATAGGTTTCACTAGTGGCTTCTCTCAGGATAGCATAAGTATTACGGTGGGTGAACAAATTACTGTCGAGCAATTGATAGAAAAGTGAATAATTATGAGATTATATAGGCATGGTCATGTATATAGGCATCACGTCCGTGACAAGTAGACCGACTCCTGCCTGCATCTACTACTATTACTCCACACATCGACCGCTATCCAGGATGCATCTAGAGTATTAAGTTCATAAAGGACAGAGTAACACATTAAGAAAGATGACATGATGTAGAGGGATAAACTCATGCAATATGATATAAACCCCATATTTTTATCCTTGTTGGAAACAATACAATATGTGCCTTGCTGCCCCTGCTGTCACTGGGAAAGGACACCGCAAGATTGAACCCAAAGCTAAGCACTTCTCCCATTGCAAGAAAGATCAATCTAGTAGGCCAAACCAAACTGATAATTCGAAGAGACTTGCAAAGATAACTTAATCACACATAAAATAATTCAGAGGAGATTCAAATATTTCTCATAGATAAACTTGATCATAAACCCACAATTCATCGGATCTCTACAAACACACCGCAAAAAGAGTTACAATGAATAGATCTCCAAGAAGATCAAGGAGAACATGGTATTGAGATCCAAAAAGAGAGAAGAAGCCATCTAGCTAATAACTATGGACCCGTAGGTCTGTGGTAAACTACTCACAACTCATCGGAGAGGCTATGGTGTTGATGTAGAAGCCCTTCGTGGTTGATTCCCCCCTCCGGCGGAGCGACGACGAAGGCTCCAAGATGGGATCTCGCGGATACAAAAGGTTACGGTGGTGGAAATATTTTTTCGTGGTCGCCTTTGATGTTCTCGGGGTACATGGGTATATATAGGAGGAAGAAGTAGGTCGGTGGACGCCCGAGGGGCCCACGAGATAGGGGGGCACGTCCAGTAGGGGGGCGCCCTCCACCCTCGTGGCCACCTCGATTGCTTCTTGACTTGCACTCCAAGTCCTCTGGATCATGTTTGTTCCAAAAATCACGCTCCTGAAGGTTTCATTCCATTTGGACTCCGTTTGATATTCCTTTTCTTCGAAACACTGAAATAGGCAAAAAACAGGAATACGGGCTGGGCCTCCGGTTAGTAGGTTAGTCCCAAAAAATGATATAAAAGTGTAAAGTAAAGCCCATAAACATCCAAAACGGGTAATATAATAGCATGGAACAATAAAAAAATATAGATACGTTGGAGACGTATCAAGCATCCCCAAGCTTAATTCCTGCTCGTCCTCGAGTAGGTAAATGATAAAACAGAATTTTTGATGTGGAATGCTACCTAGCATAATTCTCAATGTAATTTTCATTATTGTGGCATGAATGTTCAGATCCAAATGATTCAAAATAAAAGTTCATATTGACATAAGAAATAGTAATACTTCAAGCATACTAATCAAAGTAATCATGTCTTCTCAAAATTAACATGGCTAAAGAAAGTTCATCCCTACAAAATCATATAGTTAGGCTATGCTTCATTTTCGTCACACAAAAATGCTCCCATCTTATACACCCTCGATGACAAGCCAAGCAATTGTTTCATACTTAAATAATCTCAAACATTTTCATCTTTCACGCAATACATGAGCGTGAGCCATGGATATAACACTATGGGTGGAATATAATATGATGATGGGGATTGTGTCGATAAGACAAAAAAGGAGAAAGTCTCACATTGACGAGGATAATCAACAGGCTATGGAGATGCCCATCAATTGATGTCAACATGACGAGTAGGGATTGCCATGCAACGGATGCACAAGAGATATAAATGTATGAAAGCTCAACAAAAGAAACTAGTGGGTGTGCATCCAACTTGCTTGCTCACGAAGACCTAGGGCATTTTGAGGAAGCCCAATGTAGGAATATACAAGCCAAGTTCTATAATGAAAAATTCCGACTAGTATATGAAAGTGACAACATATGAAACTCTCTATATGAAGAACATGGTGCTACTTTGAAGCACAAGCGTGGAATAAGAGATAGTAACATTGCCCCTTTTTTTCTTTGGGCCTTTTTTTCTTTTTCTTTTTTTCTTTGGCCTTTCTTTTTTTCTTTTTGGCCTTCTTTTATTTGGGGACAATGCTCTAATAATGATGATCATCACACTTTTATTTATTTACAACTCATGAATTACAACTCAAAACTAGAACAAGATATGACTCTATGTGAATGGCTCCAGCGGTGTACCGGGATGGGCAATGAATCAAGAGTGACATGCATGAAATTATGCATGGTGGCTTTGCCCCAAATATGATGTCAACTACGTGATCATGCAAGGCAATATGACAATGATAATGCGTGTCATGATGATAAACGGAACGGTGGAAAGTTGCATGGAAATATATCTCGGAATGGCTATGGAAATGCCATAATAGGTAGGTATGGTGGCTGTTTTGAGGAAGATATAAGGAGGTTTATGTGTGATAGAGCGTATCATATCACAGGGTTTGGATGCATCGGCGAGGTTTGCACCAACTCTCAAAGTGAGAAAGTGCAATGCACGGTACCGAAGAGGCTAGCAATGAATGAAGGGTGAGAGTGCGTATAATCCATGAACTCAACATTAGTCAAAAGAACTCATATAGTTATTGCAAAAATCTACAAGTCATCAAAAACCAAGCATTACGCGCATGCTCCTAGGGGGATAGATTTGTAGGAAAAGACCATCGCTCATCCCCGATAGCCCCTCATAAGGATGCACAATCTAAGAACACCTCACGCTTCAAATTTGTTACACAACTTTAACCATACGTGCATGCTACGGGACTTGCTAACTTCAACACAAGCATTCTTTAAATTCATAATCACCCAACTAGCATGACTCTAATATCACTACCTCCATATCTCAAAACAATTATCAAGTATCAAATTGATCATAGCATCCAATTCACTTCCTATGATAGTTTTTATTATACCCAACTTGGATGCCCACCATTCTAGGACCAATTTTATAACCAAAGCAAATACCATGCTGTTCTAAGAGAATCTAAAAATAATAAAAGTGAAGCATGTGAGACTAGCAATTTCTACAAAATTAAGCCACCGCCATGCTCTAAAAGATATAAGTGAAGCACTATAGCAAAAACTATCTAGCTCAAAAGATATAAGTGAAGCACATAGAGTATTCTAATAAATTCCAATCAAGTGGATTTCTCCCAAAAGGTGTGTACAACAAGGATGACTGTGGTAAAATAAAAAGCAAAGACTAATATCATACAAGACGCTCCAAGCAAAACACATATCATGTGGCGAATAAAAATATAGCTCCAAGTAAAGTTACCGATAAACGAAAACGAAAGAGGGGATGCCTCCCGGGGGCATCCCCAAGCTTAGGATTTTGGCTATTCTTGAATATCTTGGGCTGCCATGGGCATCCCCAAGCTTAGGCTTTTGCCACTCCTTATTCCATAGTCCATCAAATCTTTACCCAAAACTTGAAAACTTCACAACACAAAACTCAACAGGAAATCTCATAAGCTCCGTTAGTGAAAGAAAGCAAAACCACCACATAAGGTACTGTAATGAACTCATTCTTTATTTATATTGGTCTTAAAACTACTCTATTTCAAGTTCCTATGGTTCATACCACTTAATACTAGCCATAGTTGCATCAAAATAAGCAAACAACACACAAAAAACAGAATCTGTAAAAAACAGAACAGTCTCTAGCAAGCTGTAACTCCCGAATACTTATGGAACTCTAAAAATCCTACCAAAAGTCCTGGGAAATTTGTCTATTGATCTATAGCAAAAAGAATCAACGCAAAATCACGTTTATGTGAATTACTAAAATTATTTCCGTGCACGCAAAGTTTCTGTTTTTTAGCAGAATCAAATTAACTATCACCATAGGTTATCCTATAGGTTCTACTTGGCACAAACACTAATTAAAACATAAAAGCACATCTAAATAGAAGGTAGATGCAAAATTTATTACTAAACAGAAGCAAAAAACACAAAGAAAATTGGGTTGCCTCCCAACTAGTGCTATCGTTTAACGCCCCTAGATAGCCATAAAAGCAAGGATAGATCTAAGTAGTGCCATCTTGAATTTTTAGTTTTTTAGCGGAGTCATGCTCGAATCCAGGAGGTTCTTTACATTTCCCTTCATACTCGGAAATTTTTAGATCTAAAGAATCCAACCGCTTATTGCAAAGAGTAATCAACATATTCATGCGGTGAAGATTCCCGCTAACACTCTTAAGAGGTTCAAGAGACTTTTGTAAGATTTTTGTTACTTCACAAATCTTTTGAAACACTTGTGTTTCTCCTTGGGTAGGATGTGATCCCCCTTTTTGAGGTAGTGTTCCCACTATTCCCTCTGTAATTTCATGCGCAATACCGGGATCAATTTAAATAAAATTTCCTTTGGCAATGCAATCCAAGAGTTGTCTATGAGACATATTTAGCCCAACATAAAAATTGCAAAGTAGAATTCTAAAATTCACCTCTAAAGTGCAATTACGATAAGATACCATCATCCTATACCAAGCATCTTTTAAATTTTCTCCTTGCCTTTGCTTGAAGTGAATAACTTCAAACTCGGGAGACATAGGAGTGGATAAAGGACTAGCCATAGCGACAAGCACACAAAGGACAAGCAAAAGAGAGAGAAGATTGGGAAAGGGAGGGCGAATAAAACAGCAAGGATGAAGTGGGGGAGAGGAAAACGAGAGGCAAATGGCAAATAATGTAAATACGAGGGAGATGAGTTTGTGATGGGTACTTGGTATGTCTTGACTTGAGCGAATACCTCCCCGGCAACAACGCCAGAAATCGCACGTTGGCGGGAGGTCGAATCTTGACTTGACTTGGTGGAAGCCTCCCTAGCAACGGTGCCAGAAATCCTTCTTGCTACGTCTTGAGCTTGCGTTGGTTTTCCTGCAAGAGGAAAGGGTGATGCAGCAATAGTAGCGTAAGTACTTCCCTCAGTTTTTGAGAACCAAGGTATCAATCCAGTAGGAGGCTCCTCAAAGGTCCCACACACCTACACAAACAAACAAGAAATCGCAACCAATGCAATGAAGGGATTGTCAATCCCTTCACGGCCACTTGCGAAAGTGAGACCTGTTAGACATAATATGATAAGATAAATATATTTTTGGTATTTTATAATATAGATAGGAAAAGTAAAGATGCAAATAAAAGTAGATTGAAAGCTTATATGATAAAATATAGACCCCGGGGCCATAGGTTTCACTAGTGGCTTCTCTCAAGATAGCATAAGTATTATGGTGGGTGAACAAATTACTGTCGAGAAATTGATAAAAAATCGAATAATTATGAGATTATGTAGGCATGATCATGTATATAGGCATCATGTCCGTGACAAGTAGAGCGACTCCTGCCTGCATCTACTACTATTACTCCACACATCGACCGCTATCCAACATGCATCTAGAGTATTAAGTTCATAAAGAACAGAGTAACGCATTAAGAAAGATGACATGATGTAGAGGGATAAACTCATGCAATATGATATAAACCCCATCTTTTTATCCTCGATGGCAACAATACAATACATGCCTTCCTGCCCCTGCTGTCACTGGGAAAGGACACCGCAAGATTGAACCCAAAGCTAAGCACTTCTCCCATTGCAAGAAAGATCAATCTAGTATGCCAAACCAAACTGATAATTCGAAGAGACTTGCAAAGATAACTTAATCACACATAAAAGAATTCAGAGGAGATTCAAATATTTCTCATAGATAAACTTGATCATAAACCCACAATTCATCGGATCTCGACAAACACACCGCAAAAAGAGTTACATTGAATAGATCTCCAAGAAGATCAAGGAGAACATGGTATTGAGATCCAAAAAGAGAGAATAAGCCATCTAGCTAATAACCATGGACCCGAAGGTCTGTGGTAAACTACTCACAACTCATCGGAGAGGCTATGGTGTTGATGTGGAAGCCCTCCGTGGTTGATTCCCCCCTCCGGCAGAGCGCCGGCGAAGGCTCCAAGATGGGATCTCGCGGATACAGAGGGTTACTGTGGTGGAAATAGTTTTTCATGGTCGCCTTTGATGTTCTTGGGGTACGTGGGAATATATAGGAGGAAGAAGTAGGTCGGTGGACGCCCGAGGGGCCCATGAGATAGGGGGCGCGCCCAATAGGGGGGGGGGCGCCCTCCACCCTCGTGGCCGCCTCGATTGCTTCTTGACTTGCACTCCAAGTCCTCTGGATCACGTTCGTTCCAAAAATCACGCTCCCGAAGGTTTCATTCCATTTGGACTCCGTTTGATATTCCTTTTCTTCGAAATAGTGAAATAGGCAAAAAATTAGCAATACGGGTTGGGCCTCCGGTTAGTAGGTTAGTCCCAAAAAATGCTATAAAGTGTAAAGTAAAGCCCATAAACATCCAAAACGGGTAATATAATAGCATGGAACAATAAAAAATTATAGATACGTTGGAGACGTATCAGGGCCTGATCCCTAGTATTTTTTGACTATATACTGCAAGGCAACAGCCTCACAGTCCTTTATTAAACCATAGGGTCAAAGTAATACAAAGCTACAAAGTTAAGAAAGGGGAGGATATAGTAATACTTACAAAAGAAATGATTAGGGTAAAGCAGCTATCCAAGAGACTAAACTATTCCTATATTTACATTTGATGTTATGAGCTAAAATGGAGATGTCATGGACAAAATTTCTCCTCCATGCCCTGAAAGAAGTTTGTTCATTCCTGAAGATCTTCCCATTTCTTTGCATCCAAATATTCCAAGTGGCAGTGAAGACTATCTCAGAGAAAAAAGGAAGGCCAAAATCCTTCCTAGCTGCATTAGCCAACTCATAAGTGGTCTGGTTAGGTTGAGGACTCCATGAGATACCCAGGTAGCTCCAAACACGCTGGCTAAAATTACAAGCAAAGAAAAGGTGCGCTCTGTCCTCATGTGAGGCCAAGTGACAAAGAACACAAGTGTCATCCTGGATAATCCAGTGCCTTCGCTGCATCATGTCCCTAGTGTTCAGGCGATCCATCAAAAGCAGCCACTCAAAAACCTTAAGCTTCAGAGTACAAGAATATTTCCAGATCAACCTGAATATGGGGTCCACCACTGTGTCCGAAAAGCATGACAAGTAGTAAATCCTGGAAAGATAATCACCAGACTTTGAAGGCCATTTCCAGACATCCTTTTCCCCGTCATCAAGATTAATAAGAGGAAGCAGAGCCTGAAGATGATTAAACTCCTTGAAGGCTTCAACAGACAGTGGCAGATGGAGGTTGTCAGTGAGATCTGATAGCTCCATCATATCCTTGACAATGAGAGAGTCATCAATCACAAAAGAGTGGAGTCTCGGAAACTGATGATGCATGATAACCGTATTGTTGCCAAGTTTCCAACGGTCAAGCTAGAAAATCACCGTATCCCCCTTACGAATGATTGGAACAGCCAACTTGCAAAACTTATCATATAACTTGAAAACGTCCCTCCACCAGCAAGAGCCGCAACATTGAGTGACTTGGGGAGGCGTAGAGGCATAATAAGTGTCCCAAATAAGAGAAACCCATGGCACGTCCATCTTATTAAAGAACTTAAAGACATGCTTGATCAGCAAGGCATCATTTTGGATGGTCAAGTCCAAAACCCCCAGACCACAAGAAGATTTAGGGCGGCATACCAAGTCCCAAGCCACAAAAGATTGCCGGGGTGTATCCGAGTTCCCTCTCCACAAACATTGCCGCATAATCCTCTCAATCTGCTTCAAGATACCCTGCGGTAGCGAAAGAGTGCACGAGAAATATATTGGCATAGAGCTAAGAACAGAGTGCAAGAGCTGCAGTCGGCTTCCTTGATTCAACAGACAAGAAGACGCAGATAATCGCCTCTCGATACAATCCACCAAAGGCATCAGATCATAAATTGTTGGCCGGGAAGTACCCATTGGTAAACCTAGATAAGTGAATGGCATAGAGACAACATCACACCCAAGCAAGCAGGCCACACGCGTGCCCTCATCATCACTCATATTGATGGGTATCAAAGAGGATTTACTGAAATTACCCTTAGCTCGGTAGATTTGGCAAAGACTTCAAGCATTTCTTTGAAAGCAATAAGCTGGCTATCAATAGCAGGAAGAACAATGAGGGATCGTCAGCATATTGCACGATCGGATAGTCCATCGAGGTAGTTGGGATTGGCAAGGTGAGAATATTCCTTGTGCACATCTCATTTACAGCCAATTGAAGTAAATCCACCGCGATCACAAAGAGCAAAGGAGATAGCAGATCTCCTTGACGAACACGCGAATGGCAAGCGAAATGATTACCAGGCACTCCATTCAAAAGAACTGAAGAGGAGCCTGTGGATAAAATGCTCTCAATCCAATTTTTCCAACGATCATCAAACCCTTTACATTTCAAAATCCTAAGAATCAGATCATGCTCGATGGTGTCGAAAGCCTTTGTGAAGTCCAGCTTAAGAAGAATGATTGTCCTCTTGGAAGCTTTGCATTGATGGATGTATTCAAAACACCATGCCAGACAGTCTTGAATGGATCGACACCGCAGAAAACCATATTGATTGCGGTGCATACATTTCAGGATCACACCCTGAAGACGATTTGCCAAAAGCTTGGTTAAGAACTTTAAACATGTATTGGTCAAAGAAATGGGTCAGAAGTCACCAACATATTCAGGGCTTAGCTTCTTCGGAATGAGAGTTATAAGAGATGTGTTGAGACACTCCAAATTACATTTCCCCTCATAGAATTCTTGCACAAGGTTCATAAAATCCTCCTTCAAAATAGACCAACATTTATTTAAGAAAAGACAAGTAAATCCGTCTGGTCACAGAGCGCGATCAGAAGGCATATTCTTAATTACCGTATCCACCTCAGCATCCGTGAATGGTAAAGACAACTCCTCTAGACCATCAATCCGGGTAATTAATGTGTCTAGATCAAAACCCATTTGTATGCCTTTTGATTGGCCCATTTGTTGATTAAAATCGGCCCAGAACATCCCAACCAACTGCTGGTGATCCGTGATCACGTCACCCTATACAGACTTGATCGAGGAGATAGTGTTCATACGGAATCTTTCCGTAGCCATGGCATGAAATTTTTTTAGAATTCTCCTCACCAACTTTGTTGTTTCTGATCATGCAACGCTGCTTCCAGTAGATGAATTGCCAATGTAAAATCTCCTCAAGGTGCAATTTAACAATTCTGCGGAAATTGAACTCCGGCCAATAATGTTCTGATCCCTAGTATTCACTATGTTCTGAGATTGATGTTGCTATGACTTTGCCATGCTTAATGCTTGTCACTTTGGGCCCGCGTTTCCATGATTTCAGATCTGAACCGTTTATGTTATCACCATTATATCCATGTTCTAGATCCGATCTTGCAAGTTATAGTCACCTACTACGTGTTATGATCCAGCAACCCCAGAGTGACAACAATCGGGACCACTCCCGGTGATGACCGTAGTTTGAGGAGTTCATGTATTCACCGTGTGCTAATGCTTTGTTCCGGTTATCTATTAAAAGGAGGCCATAATATCCCTTAGTTCCAATAGGACCCCACTGCCATGGGAGGGTAGGACAAAAGCTGTCATGCAAGTTCTTTCCATAAGCATGTATGACTATTTACGGAATACATGCCTACATTATATTTATGAACAGGAGCTAGTGCCGTATCGCCCTAGGTTATAACTGTCTCATGATGAATATCATCCAACGAGTCACTGATCCAATGCCTACGAATTTACCTTATATTGTTCTTGCTAAGTTACTACTGTTGCTACTGCTACAAAATCACCGCTATCATTGTTACCATTACTATTGTTGCTGCTACTATCATCAAAACTATCATATTACTGTGCTACTGATCACTTTGCTGCAGATAATTAATCTCCAGGTGTGGTTGAATTGAAAACTCAGCTGCTAATACCTTCAGATATTCTTTGGCTCCCCTTGTGTCGAATCTATAAATTTGGGTTGAATACTCTACCCTCAAAAACGGTTCCGATTCCCTATACTTGTGGGTTATCAAGACCTTTTTCTGGTGCCGTTGTCGGGGAGCATAGCTATATTTGTTGAGTCACTTGGGATTATTATCATATTATCACTATGAAGAATCTGAAGGATGCTAAGACTAAGATTTTCCCCTCAAAGACGAGGGAGGCAAGGAACTGCCATCCAGCTCCGCTTTAGATTCACCTTCTGTTATAAGTAAACTTGCAACACCACAACATGCTATTAATTCTGATATGTTGCAAGTTATAGATGATGCTACTTCTGCTATGAATGCTACTCATGATGATGCTAGTACCTTGCTTGCTGATGATGTGCCACTAGGTGAATTTCTTGATGAACAAATTGCTAGAGTAAGACAACATGATATTGTTGAATCTGATGATGAACTTGAAACTGAAAATCTTGAAACACCTACTAGAACTAGTCCTCCTAGATATGAATTGCCAAAGGTACCGGAAGGTTATACTATGAGTGAGGAGGAAACTAGAGATGTTCTTGCTTGTAAGGATAGAGATGATCTAGAGAAATTACTATGCAAGTATAAGGAAAGATCTCTGAATGCTAAAATGAAATGTGATCCTAAGTTTGCTACTTCACCTATTTTTATTGATGATAAGGATTATGAGTTCTCTGTCGACCCAGAGTTAATTACTTTGGTTGAATCTGATCCTTTCCATGGTTATGAAACTAAAATTGTTGTGGCACATCTTACTAAGTTCAATGATATAGCCACCCTTTTTGCTCAAGATGAGAAGATCCGCTATTACTATATTCTCAAGTTATTTCCGTTCTCATTAAAGGGTGATGCTAAAGCTTGGTACAATACTCTTTCTCCTAGTTGTGTGCATAGTCCCTAGGATATGATCTATTACTTCTCTAAAAAAATATTTCCCTGCTCATAAGAAACAAGCTGCCTAGCAGGAAATATTTAACTTTGTGCAAATTGAAGAAGAGAGTCTCCCACAAGCTTGGGGGAGGCTTCTCCAATTGCTTAATGCTTTTCCTGATCATCCTCTTAAGAAAAAATGAAATACTTGATATCTTCTATAATGGACTAACCGATGATTCTAGGGACTTCCTAGATAGTTGTGCTGCTTGTGTTTTCAGGGAACGAACTATTGGGCTAGCTGAAGAATTATTGAATAACATATTGAAAAATTATGATGATTGGACTCCTCCTGAAACACCTATTAAATCCACTCTGAAGAAGAGGGGTATCTTATATCTCAGTCCTGAAGATATGCAAGAGGCAAAGAAATCTATGAAGAAAAAAAGGTATTAAAGCCGAGGATGTTAAAAATTTACCACCTATCAAAGAAATACATGGGCTTGAAGCACCACCACCACCTAAGGTGATAGAGGTAAAATCTTTAATGAAATTCAATGATAGTGATGGTCCTCGTAACAAACATCCCAGCCAATGCCTTTATGAGTTTGATAATTACATTAGAAAGCAAGATCACTTCAATGCAAATGTTATGAAACAATTGAAATACAACTCTCATATGATTGCTCGCTTAAGTGACTTGTTATTTAGAATCTCAAATGATGTTAGAGGTGTAGGAAAGCATGCCTCTATGGTTCAAACTCAATTAGAACAGGTTGCTAATTCTCAAAGAGAGTTACTTGATGAAATGAACAATAATATAAGTGACTTTGCTGTTAGAGTAGCCACTAGAGGAGGTAAAATGACTCAGGAATCACTTTATCCCAAGGGACATCCAAAGAGAATTGACCAAGATTCTCAAAGAATTAACACCGATGCACCTAGTCCTTCTAAAAAGAAAAAGAAGAAGAAAAATAATAGGACTTTGCCTGCCTCTAGTGAACCTGAAATAGAAAAACCTCCTGATAATGATAATGAAGTTTCTATCTCTGATGTTGAAACTCAATCTGGTTATGAACACCCACCTTCTGATAATGAAAAATATAATGATGAGGTTCATGAAGATACTCAACCAAATGATAAAGAACCAGATAATGATGTTGAGATAGAACAAACTATTGATCTTGATAACCCACAACCCAAGAATAAAAGATATGATAAAAGAGACTTTGTTGCTAGGAAACATGGTAAGGAAAGAGAACCATGGGTTCAAAAGCCTATGCCTTTTCCACCTAAGTCAACTAAAAAGAAAGATGATGAAGAATTTGAACGCTTTGCTGAAATGCTTAGGCCAGTCTTTCTGCGAACTCACTTGACTGATATCTTAAAAATGCCTCCTTATGCAAAGTATATGAAAGACATCATCACTAATAAGAGAAAAATACCAGAAGCTGAAATCTCCACAATGCTTGCTAATTATACTTTTAAAGACGGAGTACCTAAAAAACTTGGAGATCCGGGAATACCAACTATATCTTGCTCCATTAAAAGAAATTATGTGAAAACTGCTTTATATGATTTGGGAGCTGGTGTTAGTGTTATGCCTTTCTATTTATATAAAGGACTTGATTTAAATAAACTCACACCTACTGGAATATCTTTGCAAATGGCTAACAAATCAACTGCCATATCTATCGGTATTTGTGAGGATGTGCCCGTTGTTGTTGCTAATGTTACTATTTTGACTGACTTTGTTATACTTGAGATGTCCGAGGACAACAACATGTCGATTATCCTTGGTAGATCATTCTTGAATACTGCAGGGGCTGTTATTGGTTGCAATAAAAGCAAGGTCACTTTTCATATCAATGGTAATGAGCATAAGGTGCACTTTCCGAAGAAACAATTCCAAGTGAACGGTAGTAATGTTATTGAAAAATCTCCGACAATCACTATTGGAAGTTTTCAACTACCTCTACCTACTATAAAAATAAATATGAAATGCTTATTGTTGGGGACATTCATATCCCCATAGAGGTAACTTAGTAATTTAGGAAAGTTCTTCGGTTTCATGCTAATCAAAAGTGGTTGTTAATAAGACTTGATCAACCTCATTAATCGATCATTTTTGAGAGGTATGAAGTTGATAAATTTAGTAAGCACTACCTTCTATCCCTACCTTTTGTTTTATATTTTTCTTAGTTAAATAAAATAAAATGCCATGCTTTGTCTATTTTCTGAGTTTTCCGTACAATAAAAAGTGACCCAAAAATAAAAGTTCTCAGAATGCTCTGAAAATTTGATACGATTTTTTTCTGAATATTTCTGAATTTTTGGTGCAAATAATATCAGAGGGAGGTGCACCAGGTGGGCACAACCCACCTGGGCGTGCCAGGACCCCCAGGCGCCCTGGTGGGTTGTGGTCCCCACGTGGCCCCCCTCACTTACTTCATCTTCCGACATCACTCCATTCACCCAGAAAAAAGCACTATCACACTCTCTCTTGTGTTCTTGCTTTCGAAACCATGGATTTCGATCTCTTTGCTCGAAGCTCCGTTTCCAAAACTGTTTCAGGGATTTGTTGCTTGGTATGTGACTCCTCCATGTGTCCAATTAGTTTTTGTTTTAGTGGTTTATACATAGAATAATTAGCTACTCTTGGTGTTGCTGTAGATGAGCTGGCATGTTGAATTCTAGAGTTCTAAGTAGTTTGATTGCTTGCTATGGCCTCTATACATCCCTACGAGTAGTTGCTATCATTTTTGTGATGTTTTGTTGAGAAAAAATTTGTGGACTAAAAATTTCAGAATTTTGTTCATAGGAAAAGGATGAGTTTCTTTAGGAAGTTTGCTTCCAAGAAGAACTCCAAGGGGGTTATTGGGCAGGCATTTGACAATGATCTCCATACCCCGAGTTTGGTGGAGCTACGGCCGTGCGAATGGCCGCACAATGCATTCACGGAAGGGCCCGGAATCCTCCAGAAGGTTCAACAAATATGCTGCTAATGCCGGCCTCACCGACTTCATTGCAACTGAATGCGAACAATATCATCTCCTCACAAACTGCTTTGTGCAAAACTTTCATTTTCATTCTAGGAATATTCCCCCTGTTGTTCAGTTCAATTTATATTCTGAAACCCACCAGATCCCACTTACTGAATTTTGTGATATATGGATGCTTCCTTCTGATGGGGATTTGGTAGAGCCTAAGCCCTCAGAGTTTGAAGGTTTTTACCATACTCTGACAGTGGGGGATGAGAGAGGAGTATCGGGCACCACTGCCGTTAGCTTGCAGTTTCTCGTCGTGCGTTATTTTGCCATATTTATTGCAAAGTGCTTGCTAGCGAGAGAGAAGGTGGGTGTACTTAGCACCCTAGACTTTAATGTTTTGTGTCGCGCACTTTATGTCGACAACACTTATAGCTTGGGAGCTATTGTGGCACGTTGCCTTCACCATAACAGATCCAAGGGTAAAATACATGGGGGCATATATTCTACTCACTTGGTGACTCACTTCAATGTGCAGATACACCAGCATGCTCATCCTTTGCCCAAAGCTTATTTAGATAGAGCATCTATGGAGGACCACCATTTTATTGCTACTAATTACCCTGATATTGATATGCCTTACAACTTAGTTTTTAGTGTAGATACTCGTGATATTATCCCCTTGCCTGCACCTGCTTTGTTTGATCATGTTGCCAGGGGCGGATATAGGTTTATGCCTGAGGACATTGTCGCTTACCAGAACAACCTGGCTGTGGCACAGGAGGAGCCTCAATAGTGGGACCCTATGGTGCCTGCTCCCCAACAATTCAACATTGGACCTCACGGCTTCTTCAAGTGGCCCTAGACCAAGTTAGGCCAAAAGCCTAAGCTTGGGGGAGTATGTATTCCCACCGACATTACATTCATGTTCACACATTTCATTCCAGTTGTCGGTGTCCACACTTTTTCATTGTATCATCCATGTTTAAATTATTTTTCTCGCTTTCTTCTTGTGTCTTTGAAAAAACTTTGAGAAAATACAAAAATATGTTCTTGCTTATTTTTGATTTTTATTCCTAGTTTAAATTGTTGTAGTACTAAAAACAAAACCCAAAAATATTTCCTTGTTCTTCTTTTACTTGTTGGGAGCTTTCCCGTGTAAGTAGTTTTTCTCGTTTTTGCTTTTCCCTTTTTCGTTTGCTTGTTTACGAAAAAACAAAAACTCCAAAAATATTTTAGTGTGTTTCTCTGAATTTCTCTTCCTTTTTGTCGAGTCATACCGAGGAGAAGACCATGATGAAAATGTTGAGTGGCCTTCATTTGCATTATTATTGATCTAATAAAGAGTCCATATACCTTGTCTTCTCCTCTTGAATAAAATGTTTGCAGATTCCAGCTTAGTCCACGACACTCTTGCACTATTATTATTTTCAAATCGTTCGGTCGTGCAAGTGATAGGAAAAAATGACAATATTAGATGAACT
Organism: Triticum dicoccoides; assembly: GCF_002162155.2. Taxonomy (NCBI): domain Eukaryota; kingdom Viridiplantae; phylum Streptophyta; class Magnoliopsida; order Poales; family Poaceae; genus Triticum; species Triticum dicoccoides. Next base: position 597,343,117 of record NC_041383.1, read on the forward strand.
GGCCGTGGCAGAGAGAAACGGGTATGAACTTGACTTGTTCTGTTTTTGTAAATATGTTTAACCGAGTATCCATGATTCAGCCTATTAGGATCAAACATGTTTGCAATGACAATTAGAGATTATAGTTTCTCATGCCATGCATAAGTAGTTAGGAGTGAATAATGATTTATCTTGGATATATACATTGCGTTAAAATGATTTTGATGTAGTGTGATGATATGGTATCCTCCTATGAATGTTCGAGTGGCTTGACTTGGCACATGTTCATGCATCTAGTTGAATCAAAACCAACATAGCCTCTATGATATTTATGTTCATGGTGTTCATATCCTACTCATGCTAGTATCCAATGTTACTTATGCATAATGCATGTTCATGACCGTTGTTCCTCTCTAGCTAGCCGCTTCTCAACCTATTTGCTATCCTTCGCCTGTACTAAATGGGAACTCTGCTTGTACATCAAAAACCTGAAACCCAAGTTATTCCAGATGAGTCCACAATACCTACCTATATGCGGTATTACCCCGCCGTACTAAGTAAATTTGCATGTGCCAACTCTAAAAACTTCAAATAAATATCCTTTTTGTGTGCCTGGATCGTGCATGGAACGACTGGAGGTAGTCAGTATCTTCCATGCTAAGCGGGTTATTCTTAGGTCGACTGTTTATTTACTCGCCATTGCATGAGAAAAGGGCGGTAATAGGGATGCCTAGTCCCAAACTGCAAAAAGAAAAGAGCTTACAAATAATTAAACAAAAACTCCCAATGGAGTCATAACCTTTACATTGTCATGAAGTAAATGAGAAGGGTGCATGTATCAAAATTTCATTTTCCTCTGTTTTAAAAACTGAGCTCTGGCACCTCTGCAAATCACTGCTTCCCTCTGCGAAGGGACTATCTATTTACTTTTATGTTGTGTCATCACCTTCTCAAATAAGTGCCAGAACCTGAGAGCACTACTGTTATGCCGATGCATTGTGTGTAGCTAATGTTGGGTGCATCATGGCTGAATCTTTTCTACCATGAATTACAATGTTTAGTCATTGCTTGAACTATGGGGGTGCTCTGCATTTATGTTTTGCGGTCTCAGAAAGGGCTAGCAAGATACCACTATTATCATATTATATCATGGTTGTTTTGACAACGTGTTGCTGTTTGAAATATTTTATTAATGATCTCTAGTTTATTATGTCATTGATATGAGTTAATATAACTTTTAAGAGTTATTGTCGACACGGTTAGTTATAATCTTTGCTGAAAACCTGGGTGCTGTTTAAGCTTATTTATGAAACAAGAGAAAAAGAGTTTGTAAAAGTTTTTCTTTTTAACTTTCAGTTTATCAACAGAATTGCTCGAGGACAAGCAAAGGTTTAAGCTTGGGGGAGTTGATACGTCTCCAATGTATCTACTTTTCCTAACGCTTTTCCTCTTATTTTGGACTCTAATTTGCATGATTTGAATGAAACTAACCCCGGACTGATGTTTTTTTTCCAGTAGAACTACCATGGTGTTGTTTTTGTGCAGAAATAAAAGTTCTTGGAATGGAATGAAACTTTGCGAGGATTTTTTATATCAATAAAGAGAATTTCTGGAGCCAAGAGATACCTGAGGGGGGCACCTCGGTGGGCACAACCCACCAGGTGCGGGCCTGCCCCCCAGGCGCGCCCAGGTGGGTTGTCCCCACCTGGTGGCCCCGCAGACCCTAAAACCGACGCTATAAAATCACATTATTCCAGAAAAAATCAAGGAGAAAGAATTATCGTGTTTCACGAGACGGAGGCGCCTCCGTCTCCTGTTCTTCATCGGGCAGCCAGATCTGGAGTCCGTTTGGGGCTCCAGAGAGGGGGATCTTCGATCTTCGTCATCACCAACACATCTCCATCGCCAATTCCATGATGCTTCCCACCGGGAGTGAGTAATTCCTTCGTAGGCTCGCTGGTCGGTGAGGAGTTGGATGAGATTCATCATGTAATCGAGTTAGTTTTGTTAGGGCCTGATCCGTAGTACCCACTATGTTCTGAGATTGATGTTGCTATGACTTTGTCATGCTTAATGCTTGTCACTTTGGGCCCAGGTGCCATGATTTCAGATGTGAACCATTTATGTTATCAACATTATATCCATGTTCTAGATCCGATCTTGCAAGTTATAGTCACCTACTATGTGTTATGATCCGGCAACCCCGGAGTGACAACAATCGGGACCACTCCCGGTGGTGACCGTAGTTTGAGGAGTTCATGTATTCATCGTGTGCTAATGCTTTGTTCCGGTTCTTTATTAAAAGGAGGCCTTAATATCCCTTAGTTTCCAATAGGACCCCACTGCCACGGGATGGTAGGACAAAAGATGTCATGCAAGTTCTTTCCATAAGCATGTATGACTATTTACCGAATACATGCCTACATTATATTTATGAACTGGAGGTAGTGTCGTGTCGCCCTAGGTTATAACCGTCTCATGATGAATATCATCCAACGAGTCACCGATCCAATGCCTACGAATTTACCTTATATTGTTCTTGCTAAGTTACTACTGTTGTTACTGCTATCGGTACTGCTACAAAATCACTGCTATCACTGTTACCATTACTATTGCTGCTGCTACTATCATCAAAACTATCATATTATTGTGCTATTGATCACTTTGCTGCAGATAATTAATCTCCAGGTGTGGTTGAATCGACAACTCAGCTGCTAATACCTTCAGATATTCTTTGGCTCCCCTTGTGTCTAATCTATAAATTTGGGTTGAATACTCTACCCTCGAAAACTGTTGCAATCCCCTATACTTGTGGGTTATTAGAGAGCGTTACTACCGCTGGCCACAGCGGTACTACCACGGAGACTGTGAGAAGGGGCCTTAGACGGGGAAGGGGCACGAGAGCGATAGCCCAGGCGACACTAACATCGGTGGTAGGTGCGGTACTACCGCTTGCAAACGGTACTACCGCTCCTACTGCCACTACTACTGCCGTGCCGACACGAGACTCGCCGGTCTCGAGTCAAGGCGGTACCAACATGGAACTGGAGTCGTACTACCGCTGCTGGCCAGGAGCGGTACAACCGCTATGAAACAGCGGTACTACCACTTGAGGCTATCAGCAGTACTGCCGTTCCGGCCCAGCGGTACTATCGCTGGCTCCTCCCATGTGTCACTTCCGCGATAAAGGTGTACTCAAAGGAAGAGGGAAGGAGCTGAGGGTGCAAAAAGGATGTGTACATGTTGATTCCACCCTAGCCTTTCCTATACGGACCCCCTCTTGATATACGGTGTCTCCTACGAGTCAAGTCCACCAAAACCAAAAAGAAAGAGACTACACCATCTTCACCTTGAGCTCCAAGGGGAAATAATCGTCTCGTGCCAATGAATGAATATCTGAAATGCTCAATGCACACGATTAGTCCACAAATGCAATGTAATCAATCACCAAAACTACATAGAGAGAGACATGCCCTAACAATCTCCCCCTTTTTGGTGAATTGATGACAACACGAGATTTGCATAGAGAAATGACAAGAGAATAAGCAAAACCCCAGAGACTACAAAGTATAGACGGGATCCCCCTAGATGTGTGCACTTAATTAGGAGTGCCTTTGAAATGCAAAGTACACACATTAGGATCAACACACCCCCTATATCTTATAGCCGGACAACACTTGCATCTATAATAAGTGAGATATAAGCTAGGATGCATGGGGTAGTAAGTGAGCAAAATAGAATCATAAGATAAGCATGCAACTCACATACTACCGAAGTACTAGACACACATAAGATAATAATAAGATAGGATAGCATATGTCTCACACCATATGATAGGGTAGCCAGATCTCACAAGCACAAACCAAACCAAAGCAAACGACCGATGAAACAGTTTGTGAGAGAGAAAGACAAGGCAAATAAGACACAATCACAACTCAACAAATACCTAGACTCCCCCTTTGGCATCGAGACACCAAAAGGGCAAAGTGTGCTTCTATAGTCACATGTGATAGCAAAGCCGAAGATCTCCATCGTCACATCCCCACGTGATCACCCACGCCTCCGTCATCGGCAGTGGGCTGCTCAGTCTCTGAATCCGTCCAAGGACAGTGCTGAGAGATCCACTCCTCCTCGTCAGTGATCTTGCCCTCTGACCCACTAGCAACCTCTGCACCCAGTTGGCACATAAGAACTTTGTGACGGCTGCGTGACTTCTTCTCAGACACATGTCCAATATACTGCCTCTAAGACTCCACGTAGAATAGCTTCCTCATCTTGCGCCTGAGCTTCTTTGCCCATGAGGGCTCCACTCCAGAGGGTTCATAGTCCTCATCATCATCAGCCTCAGCCTCACCAGCACCAGAAGAAATCTCAGTCTCCGTAACAGGAGTGCCCTAGTGCTCCTTATGACTCAGACGCTTAATCTTGTGAGAGACCAAGTCACTGGTCTCCAACAAGACACCAGGATAAGTGTGCACCCATGCCTTCTCAATGAGTAACATCAGGTAGAGGGCATAGATGGGGCACTTGCGTTCAGTGATGTCAGAGAGGAGCTCTGACCACATGACATGAGAAATATCCAAGGAATCTCCTGTGTTGTTGTCCTTCTCATGCTGGCAAAACAGTAACATGTCCACAAGGTATTAATGCACCATATCCAAGTTCCCAATGCGAGGGAAAAGAGTGTTCCTGAAGATGCGATGAAGGATGTCCAGAAAAGAAAAAAACTCATAAGTCTTCTTCTCCGTCTTGGGGTGAATCTTCATTGTGCTTTAGGGCTAGAGAGCCAACTTGTGAGTAGAAGTAATATTCTTGTGAGGACAAAAGCCAACCGGGTAGTCAAGCCCCTGATATTCAACACCCAATAGTTCCATGAACGCCTTCCATTTAAAGCCTTCCATTTAACTGATAGAAGTCTGCCATTGGTCATCCAAGTCAAAGTCCTTTCCTCATCGGTGACATGGTGAACCGTGGCATAACACTGATCCACCATATCCGCATCAAAGTCCTTGTTGAAATCCAGGAGCTTCAGAATGTTTAACTGAGCACACATCTCCAGTGCCTCGCCAAAATAGGCATGATCCTTCTCCAAATAAGCAATGTCGATGGAGCGGACATCTACATAGAAGTTCCTCTTTGCTTCGAGCACATCAAAGTAGACAAACCACTGAAACCGGTTCTAGAAGGGGCGGTGACAGTTCAAGAATTCACCCGATTAATCAGTTAACAGACCAGTTAACCACTACTCATAGCATGGTGATACGTCTCCAACGTATCTACTTTTCCAAAAACTTTTGCCCTTGTTTTGGACTCTAACTTGCATGATTTGAATGAAACTAACCCGGACTTACATTGTTTTTAGCAGAACTACCATGGTGTTATTTATTGTGCAGAAAACAAAAGTTCTCAGAATGACCTGAAAATCCACGGAGATAACTTTTGGAAAATATAAAAAATACTGGCGAAAGAATCAAGGCTAGGGGCCCACACCCTGTCCACGAGGGTGGGGGCATGCCCCCTCCCCCTAGGTGCGCCCCCTGTCTCGTGGGCCCCCTGGAGCTCCACCGACCTCAACTCCAACTCTATATATTCCGTTTCATGGAGAAAAAAAATCAGAGAGAAAGTTTCATCGCGTTTACGATACGGAGCCGTCGCCAAGCCCTAATCTCTCTCGGGAGGGCTGATCTGGAGTCCGTTCGGGGCTCTGGAGAGGGGGATTCGTCGCTGTCGTCGTCATCGACCATCCTCCATCACCAATTTTATGATGCTCACCGCCGTACGTGAGTAATTCCATCGTAGGCTTGCTGGACGGTGATGGGTTGGATGAGATTTACCATGTAATCAAGTTAGTTTCGTTAGGGTTTGATCCCTAGTATCCACTATGTTCTGAGATTGATGTTGCTGTGACTTAGCTATGCTTAATGCTTGTCACGTGCCATGATTTCAGATCTGAACCTATTATGTTTTCATGAATATATGTGAGTTCTTAATCCTATCTTGCAAGTCTATAGTCACCTATTATGTGTTATGATCCGACAACCCTGAAGTGACAATAATCGGGATACTTCTCGGTGATGATCGTAGTTTGAGGAGTTCATGTATTCACAATGTGCTAATGCTTTGGTCTGGTATCTATTAAAAGGAGGCTTAATATCCCTTAGTTTCCATTAGGACCCCGTTGCCACGGGAGGGTAGGACAAAAGATGTCATGCAAGTTCTTTTCCATAAGCATGTATGACTATATTCAGAATACATGCCTACATTATATTGATGAACTGGAGCTAGTTCTGTGTCACCCTATGTTATAACTATTACATGAGGAATCGCATCCGACATAATTATCCATCACTGATCCAATGCCCACAAGCTTTTCACATATTGTGCTCTGCTTATTTACTTTTCCGTTGCTACTGTTACAATCACTACAAAACTGCTATCTTTACTTTTGCCACTGTTACCATTAATATCATACTACTTTGCTACTAAATACTTTGCTGGAGATACTAAGTTATCCAGGTGTGGTTGAATTGACAACTCAACTGCTAATACTTGAGAATATTCTTTGGCTCCCCTTGTGTCGAATGAATAAATTTGGGTTGAATACTCTACCCTCGAAAACTATTGTGATCCCCTATACTTGTGGGTTATCAAGACTATTTTCTGGCGCCGTTTCCAGGGAGCATAGCTCTATTCTTTGATTCACTTGGGATTTATATCTGCTGATCACTATGAAGAACTTGAAAGACGAAAGAACTAAGATCTTTCCCTCAACTACGAGGGGAGGTAAGGAACTACAATCTAGCTCTGCACTAGATTCTCCTTCTATTTTGAGTAAGCTTGCGACACCTAACCCTGCTACTACTTTGAATTCTGATATGTCGCATGTTATCGATGATGCCACTTCTGCTATGAATGATACTTATGATGAAACTACTTCTATGCTTGATACTACTGTGCCATTAGGTGAATATCTTGATGAACAACTTGCTAGGGTTAGAGAGAATGAAATTATTGAAGATGAAATTATTTATGATAGTGATGATGAAGGTTCTCCCCCTAAGTATGAATTGCCTGTTGTTCCTGAGGGTTATGTTATGGATGAAGAAACTGCTAGAGATCTTTTTGCTTGCAATGATAGATCTGATCTTAAGAAGTTACTAGCTAAAATTAAACAGAAAACTCTAAATGCTAGAATGAAATATGACCCTGCTTTTGCTACTTCACCTATCTTTGTTACTGATAAGGATTATGAATTCTCTGTTGATCCTGAAATTATTACTTTGGTTGAATCTGATCCTTTTTATGGCAATGAATCTGAAACTGTTGTGGCACATCTTACTAAGTTAAATGATATAGCCACCCTGTTCACTAATGATGAAAAATCTCGCTATTATTATATCCTTAAGATATTTCCATTCTCATTAAAGGGTGATGCTAAAACTTGGTTTAATTCTCTTGATCCTAGTTGTGTGCGTAGTCCCCAGGATATGATTTATTACTTCTTTGCTAAATATTTCCCTGCTCATAAGAAACAAGCTGCCTTGAGGGAAATATATAATTTTGTGCAAATCAAAGAAGAGAGTCTCCCACAAGCTTGGGGGAGGCTTCTCCGATTACTTAATGCTTTGCCTGATCATCCTCTTAAGAAAAATGAAATACTTGATATCTTTTATAATGGACTAACCAATGCTTCCAAGGACCACTTGGATAGTTGTGCTGGTTGTGTTTTCAGGGAAAGAACAGTCGACCAAGCTGAATTGTTATTGAATAATATGTTGACTAATGAAAATAATTGGACTCTTCCTGAGCCAATTCCTGAGCCAATTGAGCCAACTCCTGAGCCAACTCCTGAACCTATTCCTAAACCAACTCCGAAGAAAAGGGGTGTTCTATTCTCAATCACGAAGATATGCAAGAGGCAAAGAAATCTATGAAAGAAAAAGGTATTAAAGCTGAAGATGTTAAGAATTTACCTCCTATTTGAAGAAATACATGGTCTTAATATACCGCCTATTGAAGAAACACATTGTCTTGATAACCCGACACAGGTAGTAAAGGTAAATTCTCCCTATAGATATGATAAGGTTGAAATCCCGTCTACTAAATTTCCTAGCCAATGTTTAGATGAATTTGATGATTTTATGGCTAGACAAGAAAGTTTTAATGCGTATGTTGGTAGAGAATTAAAGAGTAATGCTCACATGATTGAACGCTTGAGTGATTATATGGCTAGAGTTAAAGGTGAACTTAAACTCATTAGTAAATATGCTTCTATGGTTACCACTCAAGCTGAACAAGTACTTAAGACTCAAAGTGATCTGCTCGATGAATTAAATAATAAACATGACTTTGCTATTAGAGTGGCTACTAGAACTGGTAGAATGACTCAGGAACCTTTGTATCCTGAAGGCCACCCTAAGAGAATCGAGTAGGATTCTCAGAGAAATAATTTAGATGCACCTAGTCCTTCTAAAAATAAGAAAAAGAAAAACGATAGGACTTTGCATGCTTCTAGTGAACCTCTTGTAGACACACCTGAGAATCTCAATGATATTTCTATTTCTGATGCTGAAACACAATCAGGTGATGAACATGAACCTAGTGATAATGTTAATGATAATGTTCATGTTGATGCTCAACCTAGCAATAATAATGAAGTAGAGATTGAACTTGCTGTTGATCTTGATAACCCACAATCAAAGAATCAACGTTAGGATAAAAGATACTTTGTTGCTAGGAAGCATGGTAAAGAAAGAGAACCTTGGGTTCAGAAACCCATGCCCTTTCCTCCCAAACCATCCAAGACAAAGGATGATGAGGATTTTGAGCGCTTTGCTGAAATGATTAGACCTATGTTCTTACGTATGCATTTAACTGATATGCTTAAAGTAAACCCTTATGCTAAATATATGAAGGATATCATTACAAATAAAAGAAAGATACCGGAAGCTGAAATTTCCACCATGCTTGCTAATTACACTTTTAAAGGTGGAATACCAAAGAAACTTGGAGATCCAGGGGTACCAACTATACCATGCTCCATTAAAAGAAACTATGTTAAAACTGCCTTATGTGATCTTAGAGCCGGTGTTAGTGTTATGCCTCTCTCTTTATATCGTAGACTTGAATTGAATAAGTTGACACCTACTGAAATATCTTTGCAAATGGCTGATAAATCAACTGCTATACCTGTCGGTATTTGTGAGGATGTGCCTGTTGTGGTTGCAAATGTCACTATCTTAACAGACTTTGTTATTCTTGATATTCCCGAGGATGATAGTATGTCGATTATCCTTGGTAGACCCTTTTTGAATATTGCAGGGGCTGTTATTGATTGCAACAAAGGCAATGTTACTTTTCATGTTAATGGTAATGAGCATATGATACACTTTCCGCGGAAATAAACTCAAGTTCATAGCATCAATTCTATTGGAAAAATTCCAACTATCATTATTGGAGGTTTTGAATTTCCTCTTCCTACTGTCAAGAAAAAATATGACATTCTTATTGTTGGGGATGTTCATATCCCCGTTGAGGTAACCTAGTGTTATTCGAAAAAATTTCGGTTTCATGTTATTCGGAATGAGTTTGTTAACAAGACTTGATCAACCTTGTTAGTGGATTCCTTTTGATGATCATGAGATGGATGAAACTAGAAGGCACAACCTTCTGTACTCTCCTTTTACTTTCTGATTATTTAGAATAAATAAAGAAAAATAGTATTATTTGTCTGTTTTCTGAATTATCCATGCAAGAAAAAAATATCCCAAAAATAAAAGTTCTCCAAATGCCCTGCAAATTTAGTATGATTTTTTATGGAATATCTGAGGATTTTAGGCACTGAGAACACATCAGGGGGGTCTAGGGCGCGCCCCCCTGCCTTGTGGGCCCATGGTGACCCCCCTCCACTTATTCCTGCACCCACACACTCCATCTTCCTCCCAAAATATCCCCATCCATCTCAAGCACGAGTTCTAGCTCATTTTGCTGCGATTTTTGATCTCCTTGTTCAAAGCTCCATTCACAAATCTGCTTTGGGAGATTGTTGCTTGGTATTTGACTCCTCTAATGATCCAATTAGTTTTTGTTCTAGTGCTTTATTCATTGCAAATTTTTGCTGCATAGGTGACCCTGTTCTTGAGCTTGCATGTTAAATTTATGAGGTCGCAAGTAATTCTAATGTATGATATAGGCTCTAGGGACTTGTGGGAGTTGTTGCTATCAATCTTGTTTAGTTTGATTCACTTTTATTTTGAAGTTACTTAAAATTTTAGAAATTTTTCAGAGGAAGAAATATGTCTAGGAAAATGTACCAAGGTGGTTCCTCAACAAAGAGAGGACCCAGGCGTGCTATGCGTGAGCAAGACAATGAACCACCAAGGGAAGCTGAGGTGCGGCCTTGTGAATGGCCGTCAGAAGAGTTCATGGTCAATGCAAGCATCAAGGATGAATTTGACGCATATGTGCGTAATGCCGATCTTGAGGACTTCATGCAAGATAAGTGTCCTCAGTACTACCAATTGACTGATTCATTCGTGAGAAGATTTAAATTTACATCTTCGCGTAATTCTCAGAATGTCCTGTTTGATATTTATGATCAATCTTATACCATGGACCTAAAAGCAAACTCCCAAAGTGGGGCAATGTTAATGAACCCCACAAATCTGAATATAAAGACTTTCTTGCTAGTATCACTATGGGAGAATCTAGGGATATAGCACAAGCTACCATAGGGAGCATTCATTTTCCTGCTATACATTATTTTGCTCTCTTCATTGGTAGATGCATTAATGGTAAAGATGAAGCATGTCACATGTGTGTCCCTGATCATTGTGTTCTTAAGAGTGCTGTATTAGGTAATAAAGATTACAACTTGCGGGCGATTGTTGCACGTAGGTTGCATAATAATGGTTTAGTTGGAGATTTATTTGGAGGGATTTATGCGACCCGTGTTGCTAATTATCTTGGTATACCCCCACATGAGGGTGATATGGAGTTTCCTCCCACTTATTTAGATTATGACGTGATGGTCAGACATCATTTTCTTTTGAGGAATGAACAATTCTTCCAGTATCGACTAATCTTTCACAGACGTCGCGCTGTCCATGTTACTCTCCCCGCTCCTTCCCTTTTTGATTACCAGGCAAAGAGAAGATATGTTGTCACCAGGGAGGAGGCAACCGAAGATGAGAGGAGAGCGGAGGCTGCTCGCCAACATGCCGCGACACAGGAGGCATTGGCTGCTGCATCTCAGTACGACCCCAGTTATAACTTTGGATATCAACCAGCCTATCCTTGGCATTAGACCAACTTAGGCAAAAATCCTAAGCTTGGGGGAGTATGTATTTCTCACCGACTTTACATTCTTGTTCACACACTTATTCTAGTTGTCGGTGCTCATACTTTTTCATTGTACTATCCATGCTAGTTTAATTTCTTTTTCTAGCTTTCTCCTTGTGTGTTTGATAAACCTTAAGAAAAACCAGAAAAAATTTAGTTAGTTTAATTTCCATGCTTGTATTAGTAATTAAAATAAATCCCAAAAAGATTTCTCGTTCTTCTTTTGCTTGTTGGGAGCTTTCCCATGTAAATAGTTTTATTTTATTTTCTTTACTTTGGGGGTCGAGAGGAGAAGACTATAATGAAAATTTTTAGTGGCTCTCATATGCATGATTGTTGATTTAACTTAGAGCCCATATTACCTTGTTTTCTCCCTTGAATTGAATGCTTGCAGGTTCCAGCTTAGTCCAATGCACGTGCAGTATTATTATTATTCACACCGTTCGGTCGTGCAAGTGAAAGGCAATAATGACGATATATGATGGACTGATTGAGATGAGAAAAGTTGGTATGAACTCGACCTCTTTTGTTTTTGTAAATATGATGAGTTCGTCATTCTTGATTCAGCCTATTATGAATAAACATGTTTGCAATGACAATTAGAGATCATAGTCGCTTATGCCATGTTTAATTAGATAGGAGTTTATAATGGTTTACCTTACGTGCCAACATGCTATTAAAATGGTTGTGATGTGGTATGATAGGGTAGTATCCTCCTTTGAATGATTTGAGTGACTTGACTTGGCACATGTTGACCCATGTAGTTGAAAACAAAATCAACATAGCCTTCACAATATTTATGTTCATGGTGGATTATATCCTACTCATGCTTGCACTCGGTGTTGATTAATTTTAATGCATGTTCATGACTGTTGTCACTCTCTCAGTTGTTCGCTTCCCAGTCTTTTGCTAGCCTTCACCTGTACTAAGCGGGAACACTGCTTGTGCATCCAAACTCCATAAACCCCAAAGTTATTCCATATGAGTCCACCATATCTTCCTATATGCGGTATTTACCTGCAGTTCCAAGTAAATTTGTATGTGCCAAACTCCAAACCTTCAAATGAAATTCTGTTTTGTATGCTCGAGCAGCTCATGTTTCAACTAGGGTTGTCTGTATCTTCCATGCTAGGTGGGTTATTCTCAAGGGGAGTGGACTCCGCTCCTCATTCACGAGAAAATGGCTGGTAACTGGGATGCCCAGTCCCATGATCAAAAAGATCAAAGCAAATCGAAATAATTAAACAAAACTCCCCCAGTATTGTTGCTAGTTGGAGGCACTCGTTGTTTCGAGCAAGCCATGGATTGATGCTTGTTGGTGGTGGGGGAGTATAAACTTTACCATTATGTTTGGGAACCGCCTATAATGTATGTATCATGGAAGATATCGAGATCTATTTTAAAAATCGAGCTCTGGCGCCTCTACAAATCCCTGCTTCCCTCTGCGAAGGGCTTATCTATTTACTTTTATGTTGAGTCATCACCCTCTTATTAAAAAGCACCCGCTGGAGAGAATGTTGTCATTTGCATTCATTACTGTTAGTTGGGTATGACTTGACTGGATCTCTTTTACCATTAATTACAATGTTTAGTGAGTCCTTGATCTTTAAAGGTTCTCTGCATTTATGTATTGCAGTCTCAGAAAGGGCTAGCGAGATACCATCTTGTTATATCATATTATGATTGTTTTGAGAAACTGTTGTCATCCGAGTTTTACTATAATTGCTCGCTAGTTGATTATGCCATTGATATGAGTAAACATGAGACCTAAGTGATATTGTGAATATGGTTAGTTCATAATCTTTGCTGAAAACTTGAATACTGGCTTTACACATTTACAACAACAAGAGCAAACAGAGTTTGTAAAAGTTTTTCTTTATCACTTTCCGTTTATCAACTGAATTGCTTGAGGACAAGCAAATGTTTAAGCTTGGGGGAGTTGATACGTCTCCAACGTATCTACTTTTCCAAACACTTTTGACCTTGTTTTGGACTCTAACTTGCATGATTTGAGTGAAACTAACTCGGACTGACGTTGTTTCCAGCAGAACTGCCATGGTGTTGTTTATTGTGCAGAAAACAAAAGTTCTCGGAATGACCTGAAAATCCACGGAGATAACTTTTGGAAAATATAAAAAATACTGGCGAAAGAATCAAGGCCAGGGGGCCCACACCCTGTCCACGAGGGTGGGGGGCGCGCCCCTCCCTGGGTGCGCCCCCCTTTCTCGTGGCCCCCCTGGAGCTCCACCAACCTCAACTCCAACTCTACATATTCCGTTTCGCAGAGAAAAAAATCAGAGAGAAAGTTTCATCGCGTTTTTACGATACGGAGCCATCGCCAAGCCCTAATCTCTCTCGGGAGGGCTAATCTGGAGTCCGTTCGGGGCTCCGGGGAGGGGGATTCGTCGCCGTCGTCATCATCAACCATCCTCCATCACCAATTTCATGATGCTCACCACCGTGCGTGAGTAATTCCATCGTAGGGTTGCTGGGGTTGGATGAGATTTACCATGTAATCAAGTTAGTTTTGTTAGGGTTTGATCCCTAGTATCCACTATGTTCTAAGATTGATGTTGCTATGACTTTGCTATGCTTAATGCTTGTCACTAGGGCCCGAGTGCCATGATTTCAGATCTGAATCTATTATGTTTTCATGAATATATGTGAGTTCTTGATCCTATCTTGCAAGTCTATAGTCACCTATTATGTGTTATGATCCGACAACCCCGAAGTGGCAATAGTCGGGATACTTCTCGGTGATGACCCTAGTTTGAGGAGTTCATGTATTCACTATGTGCTAATGCTTTGGTCTGGTACTCTATTAAAAGGAGGCCTTAATATCCCTTACTTTCCATTAGGACCCTGCTATCATGGGAGGGTAGGACAAAAGATGCCATGCAAGTTCTTTTCCATAAGCACGTATGACTATATTCGGAATACATGCCTACATTATATTGATGAACTGGAGCTAGTTCTATGTCACCCTATGTTATAACTATTACATGAGGAATCGCATCCGACATAATTATCCATCACTGATCCAATGCCTACAAGCTTTTCACATATTGTGCTCTGCATATTTACTTTTCCGTTGCTACTGTTACAATCACTACAAAACTGCTACCTTTACTTTTGCCACTGTTACCATTACTATCATACTACTTTGCTACTAAATACTTTGTTGCAGATACTAAGTTATCCAGGTGTGGTTGAATTGACAACTCAACTGCTAATACTTGAGAGTATTCTTTGGCTCCCCTTGTGTCGAATCAATAAATTTGGGTTGAATACTCTACCCTCAAAAACTGTTACGATCCCCTATACTTGTGGGTTATCACATGGCCGAACCAAATAACACCTATTCACCGTGTTAACTTGTCAGGCCGATTAATTGGCCAGTTAGACCGATTAATCAGTAGTCATGTCGATTAATCCCTACTTGCCCATTAACAGGTGGGTAAACAAAGCCCAAAGTTTAGGCCCGTAAGGCCTTCCAGCCCCATCCCGCTCCTTAATAGCTAGGATAAATAAGTTTACCTCCTCTCTGTACTTTTCATATGTGTATGGCAGCATGTTTTTGTATAGTGCATAGCTGGGAGCATGAGAATATGGTATAATACATAAAAAAAATCTAGATATATGTTGGCAAGTTTCTATTCAATCTACCAATTAATGGTCAACTGATTAATCCAGTTAATAGGCTGATTCACCGATTAATCACTACTGCTAAACCGAATGAGCAGCTACCAGTTAATGATTTCTTGAACATTGCGGTTGACAAGAGCTGGATCTTGATCTTAAGTATACGGGTTGCGGCGATGGGACACACAGAACTCCTTAGCAATCATCTCAGTCACAGACTCAGTCTTTGGCTTGGGCTTGCTCGTAACTTGCTTGGAAGGAGGCTTGGGCTGAGTTGGAGGAACACTTGACGAAGCAGCAGCTGCCTTAGAAGTGTGATAGTGCTTTGACCCTCTAGGACGCCCGGGGTTGATACGACGGACGAGGGGCTCCGAAGTGCCATCACCTGGAACCACAAACACTGGCAAAGAAAGCCAACAAAATTGAGCATAAGCTAGCAGAAAAAACAACACTAATGAACGATTGGTATGAGACAGATGGTGGCCAGCACCCTAAGCGGTAGTACCGTTCCTAGGATGCGGTAGTACCGCCCGAAGCGGTAGTACCGATCCAGGGGTGTGGTAGTACCACCCGAGGCGGAGGATGGCGGTCAGGCCATTTCCGCTACTAGATCCAGTACTACCGTGGGTGCCAAATTCAAAAATACTCCTACCAATCATCAATCCAACTAGTCTAGCAGCCATCAACGTCCTACTCAAGCCTCGATTTGGTAAAAAATCGATAAATGCTAAGACTATTGCCCCAAAATCCTAGATCCAAAAACTAGAAGCAACGAGGAGAGGAACGGGGGCAATACCAGCATCCATGGCAAGATGAAGGGATGGGGATCGATTCCACCGGTTGGAAATGCGAGGGACGACCCGGAGAAGGCGGCCCAGCGGTGGCCTCCCGTGGCGAGTTCGTCGCTAGAGAGAGAGGAATGGACTGGGCAAAGAAACTCGAATGGGTACGGGGGAGTAAAACTCCCCTGCCCGATTCATAACCCCCAGTCCTGCCGCACATCGGTAGTACCGCTCGGGTGGGAAGTAGTACCGCTTAAGCCATTCAGCAGTAGTACCGCCCTTCCACAGCGATAGTATCGCTCCAGCGAAAACTCGACCAGACAAGCCAAAACAAAGGCCTAGCTACGAAAAAACAAACACGACGACGAGCTGAGGGAGCACCTGCAAGAACAAAATAGACCCAAAAGACCAGAGATGCTCCCACAGAGAGACTAAAGGCAAATCACAACAAAAACACAAACCAATACAACTAGAGAAAAAGGAAAACCACACACCTCTCAAAGAGAGGGCGGTGGCCGAGGCCACCTATGTTTGGGTCAAGTGGTATGGCACCGCGAAGATTTTAACCTTGGGCCCTTGACATCTTTGAAGCACAAGTACCATAAAAAATGGCTAATGTGAAAGACATGGTCGATTTATGCATAATGGGGGGAGGGAGAGTTCATTGAGCGAACAACACCCCCCCTATGTCCATGCCTACATCTAGAACAATATATAATGATGAGTGCAGTGGGGTGTACCTAGATTCAAGCCACATTGCTCAAATCAATGATATTTAGCTCATGCCTTAACTCGCGAAATCTTGCTTCATCTAGAGGCTTGGTGAAGATATCCACTAGTTGCTCTTGAGTGTTGATGTAGATGATATCAATATCTCCCCGCTTGATGTGATCCCGAATAAAATGATGACGAATTTGAATATGCTTCGTCTTGCTATGTTGCACCGGATTGTGAGAAATATTGATAGCACTTTCATTGTCACATAGAAGAGGCACTTTGTCACAAGTGACTCCATAATCCTTTAAAGTTTGCCTCATCCATAGAAATTGTGCACAACAACTTGCGACGGCTACATACTCAGCCTCGGTGGACGAGAGCGACACACAATTTTGCTTCTTTGAAGATAAACTCACCAAAGAGCGACCAAGGAATTGGCACCCTCCGAAAGTTGACTTCCTATCCACACAATCTCCCACCCGATCCAAATCCGAGTAACCCATGAGATCGAAGCTTGCTCCTTTGGGGTACCATAAGCCAAAGTTTGGGGTATGAGCCAAATATCGAAAGATTCGCTTGACCGCCACATAGTGGCTTTGTTGTAGGGTAGAACCCTAGGAGCAAAGCTCACAAATATCTCATCTAATACTTTGCTAACCCTAAACATAACCCTAGGTATGAATTTTATAGGTTTGGGGAGGTAGGAGATGAAGTGGGTGCGAAAGGGAGGCCCAACAACCCACATCAGCCGACCATCCTATAGGCCACGTGCGCACGGAGTAAGTTGGTCCCATGCGCACGAGTTGCTACAGTCGTAGCTTCCTGTGTAGTCCGTGGACACGGGGTCTCAGGGGCCCGTGTGCACGGGGTGCCTGACAACCCACAAGTGTATGGGATAATTGTAGCCTCTTTCGATAAGTAAGAGTGTCGAACCCAACAAGGAGCTAAAGGTAGAACAAATATTCTCTCAAGTCCTATCTTCCACTGATACGACTCTACGCACGCTTAGTGTTTGATTTAGCTAGAACAAGTATGAAACTAGAAGTACTTTGTAGGTGTCGTTGGATAGGTTTGCAAGAATATAAAGAGCACGTAAATAAAAGCTAGGGGCTGTTTAGATAAAGAAGCAATAAAGTAAATATAAGTAGAGAGCTTTTTGTCACGAGAAAGTTATTTATCCAAGGCAATGGATAACTAGACCAGTAATCACTATTGCAATTTTATTTGAGGGAGAGGCATAAGCTAACATACTTTCTCTTCTTGGATCATATGCACTTATGATTGAAACTCTAGCAAGAATCCGCAACTACTGAAAATCATTAAGGTAAAACTCAACCATAGCATTAAAGCATCAAGTCCCCTTTATCCCATACGCAAACAACCTACTTACTCGGGTCTGTGCTTCTGTCCCTCACGCCACCCACCATAAGCAAATCATGAATATATTGCAAACCCTACAACAGGAATCCCTCACGCTTGCGCGACACGGAGGGCACAATAGGACAGCACCAATAATAAAACATTCAACTCAAACCAATCACGATCATCAATTAACCCATAGGACAAAACAGATCTACTCAAACATCATAGGATAGCCATACATCATTGGGAAATAATAATATAGCGTTGAGCACCATGTTTAAGTAGAGATTCCAGCGAATAAAAGAGAGTTACACCGCTGCATAGAGGGGGGAAGAGTTGGTGATGAAGGCGGTGAAGTTGTTGGTGAAGATCGCGGTGATGATGATGGCCCCCGGCAGCGTTCCAGCACCACCGGAAGCAAGGGGGAGAGAGCCCCCCCTTCTTCTTCTTCTTCCTTGACCTTCTCCCTAGATGGGAGAAGGGTTTCCCCTCTGCTCCTTGGCTCCCATGGCATGGGAGGGGCGAGAGCCCCTCCGAGAATGGATTTGTCTCTCTGTCTCTCTCTGTTTCTGCCTTCTCAGATTCTGCCCTTTCACCGTTTCTTTTATATCCCGAGATCCGTAACTCCGATTGGGTTGAAACTTTCGCCCAGATTTTTCTCCAAAAAATAGTTTTCTTGCAGCAAAAGAAGAGCGTCAACCGCCTTACGAGGGGCCAACGCGGGTCAAGGGCGCGCCCAGGGTAGGCAGGCGCGCCCCCTGCCTCGTGGCCACCACGGGCACCGTCTCGCATTGATTTTACTTCCCAAAAATCATAGATATTCCAAAATAATTCTCCATCCATTTTATCCCATTTGGACTCCGTTTGATATGGGGTTTCTGCGAGACATAAAACATGCAACAAACAGGAACTAGCACTGGTCACTGGATCAATATGTTAGTCCCAAAAACAGTACAAAAAGTTGCCAAAAGTATATGAAAGTTGAATAATATTGGCATGGAACAATAAAAAATTATAGATACGACGGAGACGTATCAGCATCCCCAAGCTTAATTCCTGCTCGTCCTTGAGTAGGTAAATGATAAAAAAGATAATTTTTTATGTGGAATGCTACCTAGCGTAATTTTGAACATGTATCTAATCATGGCATGAATATTAAGACACGAGTGATTCAAAGCAATAGTCTATCATTTGACATAAAAACAATAATACTTTGAGCATACTAATAAAGCAATAATGTCTTGTCAAAACAACATGGCCAAATAAACTTATCCCTACAAAATCATATAGTTTGGCCATGCTTCATTTTCGTCACACAAAATGCTCCCATCATGCACAACCCTGATGACAAGCTGAGCAATTGGTTCATACCTTTTAAAGCACTTCAGCTTTTTCAACCCTCACGCAATACATGAGCGCAAGCCATGGATATAGCACTATAGGTGGAATAGAATATGATGGTGGAGGTTTATGTGGAGAAGACAAAAAGGAAGAAAGTCTCACATCGATGCGGCTAATCAACCGGCTATGGAGATGCCCATCAATTGATGTCAATGCGAGGAGTAGGGATTGCCATGCAACGGATGCACTAGAGCTATAAGTGTATGAAAGCTCAAACTGAAAACTAAGTGGGTGTGCATACAACTTGCTTGCTGATAAAGACCTAGGGCATTTGAGGAAGCCCATCGTTGGAATATACAAGCCAAGTTCTATAATGAAAATTCCCACTAGTATATGAAAGTGATAACATAGGAGACTCTCTATATGAATAACATGGTGCTACTCCGAAGCACAAGTGCAGTAAAAGGATAGTAACATTGCCCCTTTTCTTATTATTTTTTTGGGTGGGCTTCTTTGGCCCCATTTTTTTATTTAGGCTTCTTTGGCCTCTCCCGTTCTTTCTTTTTTATAGGGCAATGCTCTATAATGGTGATCATCACACTTTTATTTACTTACAACTCGATACTAGAACAAAGATATGACTCTATATGAATGCTTCTGGTGGTGTACCGGGATGTGCAATGATCTGGCATAGCAATGACATCAAAAAACGGACAAGCCATGAAAACATCATGCTAGCTATCTTACGATCATGCAAAGCAATATGACAATGAATGCTCAAGTCATGTATATGATGATGATGGAAGTTGCATGGCAATATATCTCGGAATGGCTATGGAAATGCCATGATAGGTAGGTATGGTGGCTGTTTTGAGGAAGATATAAGGAGGTTTATGTGTGATAGAGCGTATCGTATCACGGGGTTTGGATGTACCGGCGAAGTTTGCACCAAATCTCGAGGTGAGAAAGGGCAATGCACGGTACCGAAGAGGCTAGCAATGATGGAAGGGTGAGAGTGTGTATAATCCATGGACTCACATTAGTCATAAAGAACTCATATACTTATTGCAAAAGTTTATTAGCCCTCAAAGAAAAGTACTACTACGCATGCCCCTAGGAGGATATATTGGTAGGAAAAGACCATCGCTCGTCCCCGACCGCCACTCACAAGGAAGACAAACAAAGAAACACCCCATGCTTCAAATTTGTCACACAACGGTTACCATACGTGCATGCTACGGGACTTGCAAACCTCAAAACAAGTGTTTCTACAATCCACAACTACCCACTAGCATGACTCTAATATCACCATCTTTATATCGCAAAACTATTGCAAGGAATCAAACATATCATATTCAGCGATCTGCAAGTTTATGTAGGATTTTATGACTAACCATGTGAATGACCAATTCTTGTCATCTCTCTAAATAGATATAAGTGAAGCAAGAGAGTTTAATTCTTTCTACAAAAGATATGCCCACGCTCTAACAAATATAAGTGAAGCAAAAGAGCATTCTACAAATGGCGGTTTTCTATGTGAAGAGAAACATGCAATCCAAAATTCAAATGATATAAGTGAAGCACATGAAGCATTCTATAAAGCCATACTCAAAAGATTTAAGTGAAGTGCAATGAGCATTCTATAAGTCAACCATGGACTATCTCATACCAGCATGGTGCATAAAAGAAAAGTGAAAACTAAATGCAAAAGACGCTCCAAGACTTGCACATATCGCATGAACGAAACGAATCCGAAAACATACCGATACTTGTTGAAGAAAGAGGTGATACCTTCCGGGGCATCCACAAGCTTAGACGCTTGAGTCTCCTTGAATATTTACTTGGGGTGCCTTGGGAATCCCCAAGCTTGAGCTCTTGCCTCTCTTCCTTTTCCTCATATCGAGACCTCCTCGATCAAACACTTCATCCACACAAAACTTCAACAGAAAACTCGGTAAGATCCGTTAGTATAATAAAGCAAATCACTACTCTAGGTACTGTTGAAAACCAATTCATATTTTGTTTTTTCATTGTGTCTACTGTAATATAACTTTTTCATGGCTTAATCCACTAATAGAAATTGATAGTTTCATCAAAATAAGCAAACTATGCATCAAAAACAGAATCTGTCAAAAACAGAACAGTCTGTAGCAATCTGAACATTCACCATACTTATGCTACCCCAAAAATTCTACCAAAATTAGGAAAAATAAAAACTTTGTATATCAAGACAGTGCAAAGAGAATCAGAACCTTTTGATGTTCCAGTAAAAAATGTAAAATCGGCGCACTACAGCCAAAGTTTCTGTCCTGCAGCGTGCAAACCAACAAGCATTGTAAACATCCTAAAGGCAAACCTTGGCACATTATTTTCATAATACAATGGAATTGTACAAGGGGGTAACTATTTTTGATGAAAATTTTCTGTAATCAAGATTCACAAAGTTTCCGTGAGCATGAACAAAGTTCAAGGAGCTCTCCCACTTCAACAATGCTTGTCTCTCTCACTTTCACTTTCGTTTTTGAAAAGTTTTGGGTTCCCCTATTTTTTTAGACTAAATGAAAGCACACAACAGAAATAAATGACTCTCTAAAACTTCTGGGTTGTCTCCCTGGCAGCGCTTTCTTTAAAGCCATTAAGCTAGGCATATAGTGCTCAAGTAATGAATCCACCCGGATCCCAAGGTATATCAAAGCCAATTTTAATTAACAATGATTTGTGATTTAGTAGTGAGCATAAAGTAACATATATCATGCAACAATGAAGTCTAACTCTCTTCCTATGCATCGGCATGTCATAAAAGAACAATTCATGCATGCCAAGTAAAGGCCAATGCATAGTATAAATAGTTTCTTGCAATTTTATCACATTGGAAACATAGAGAGGTGGAGATATAGTTCCTCTCTCATAATAATTGCAAGTAGGAGCAGCAAGCACATGCATATCACATTCATCAAAATTATCATGTGCAATGGTAAAAGGCAACCCATCAATATAATCCTTAATAAGCAGAAAATTCTCGGATATAGTGTAGTTTGGAGAATTCAAAAAGATAATAGGACTATCATGCGTGGGTGCAATAGCAACAATTTCATGTTATGTTTAACATAAGGAACTATAGCAAGTTAATCTCCATAAGAATAATTCATATTGGCATCTTGGCCACAAGCATAGCAAGCATCATCAAAAAGGGATATTTCAAGAGAATCAACGGGATCATAACAATCATCATAGCAATCATCCTTCGGTAAGCACGAAGGGAAATTAAACAATGTATGAGTTGAAGAGTTACTCTCATTAGAAGGTGGGCACGGGTAGCTAATCCTCTCTTCCTCGTTTTGTTCTTCGCTCTCCTCATCATCTTTTTCATCCAATGAGCTCATAGTTCCATCAATTTCTTCTTCCATAGATTCCTGCAAAATATTAGTCTCTTCTTGGACAGCGGAGACTTTCTCAATAAATGCATCAATATCAGAATTGTATTCATAATTTTCATAGCAATATCTAAGTATAGCAAAATTTTCAGGTCTGTAAACTGAATCATCAAAATCTTCAAACTCTTTAAACATAGATTCAATCTCATAAGCACCCATAAAAGCAACGAATTCTTCTATTTGTTCCACATCATAGTAATCATAAATACTATTAGCATAAGAAGCCAAGGTTTTATCATCATTAAATTTGCATGAAAAGGGAAGGTGTGGAGCCTTCATCCTAGAGCAACAGGTATAATCATGTCTCAAGCATAGATCCCGAGCATACCAACGCAACATATAAATTTGATCCCATAATAGTTTCCCTTTTTGTGTCAAGCGATAATCCCTAAAGTATTCACATTGATCCAACATGTCTCCCATAACATAATTGAATGGGGTTTTCTCAGGATTATCAAAGTAGTACATAATTTCTTTCACATAATGAGCATCGAGGGTTTTAGAAGGTTCCCCATCTCCATGTGTAGCAAGTATACCTAAATTTTTTGGTATTTCGTGTTCCATATCCATAACTAAAGATAGAGAACAACTTATAACAACAAATAAAAATTACTTAGTGATAAAGCAAACAAGCACACGCGAGAATATTCACCCCACGCTATGACTCCCCGGCAACGACGCCCTAAAAAGGTCTTGATAACCCACAAGTGTAGGGGATAATTATAGCCTCTTTCGATAAGTAAGAGTGTCGAACCCAACGAGGAGCTAAAGGTAGAACAAATATTCTCTCAAGTCCTATCTGCCACTGATACGACCCTAGGCACGCTTAGTGTTCGCTTTACCTAGAACAAGTATGAAACTAGAAGTACTTTGTAGGTGTTGTTGGATAGGTTTGCAAAAATATAAAGAGCATGTAAATAAAAGCTAGGGTCTGTTTAGATAAAGAAGCAATAAAGTAAATATAAGTAGAGAGCTTTTTGTCATGAGAAAGTTATTTGTCCAAGGCAATCGATAACTAGACCGGTAATCACTATTGCAATTTTATTTGAGGGAGAGGCATAAGCTAACATACTTTCTCTTCTTGGATCATATGCACTTATGATTGGAACTCTAGGAAGCATCCGCAACTACTAAAGATCATTAAGGTAAAACCCAACCATAGCATTAAAGCATAAAAGTCCCCTTTATCCCATACGCAAACAACCTACTTACTCGGGTCTGTGCTTCTGTCACTCACGCCACCCACCATAAGCAAATCATGAACATATTGCAAACCATACAACAAGAATCCCTCACACTTGGGCGACACGGAGGGCACAATAGGACAACACCAATAATAAAACATGCAACTCAAATCAATCACGATCATCAATTAACCCATAGGAAAAAACAGATCTACTCAAACATCATAGGATAGCCATACATCATTGGGAAATAATATATAGCGTTGAGCACCATGTTTAAGTAGAGATTACCGTGGGTAAAAGAGAGGTTAGACCGCTGCATAGAGGGGGGAAGAGTTGGTGATGAAGGCGGTGAAGTTGTTGGTGAAGATCGCGGTGATGATGATGGCCCCCGGCAGCGTTCTCGCACCACCGGAAGCAAGGGAGAGAGAGCCCCCCTTCTTCTTCTTCTTCCTTGACCTTCTCCCTAGATGGGAGAAGGGTTTCCCCTTTGGTCCTTGGCTCCCATGGCATGGGAGGGGCGAGAGCCCCTCCGAGATTGGATCTGTCTCTCTGTCTCTCTCTGTTTCTGCCTTCTCAGATTCTGCCCTTTCACCATTTCTTTTATATCCGGAGATCCGTAACTCCGATTGGGTTGAAACTTTCGCCCAGATTTTTCTTCTAAAATTAGCTTTCTTACGGGAAAATAAGAGCGTCAACCGCCTTACGAGGGGCCCACGAGGGTCAGGGGCGCCCCCAGGGTAGGCAGGCGCACCCCCTGCCTCGTGGCCACCTCGGGCACCGTCTCGCATTGATTTTACTTCCCAAAAATTATAAATATTCCAAAATAATTCTCCATCCGTTTTTATCCCGTTTGGACTCTGTTTGATATGGAGTTTCTGCGAAACATAAAACATGCAACAAACAGGAACTGGCACAGGGCACTAGATCAATATGTTAGTCCCAAAAATAGTATAAAAAGTTGCCAAAAGTATATGAATGTTGAATAATATTGGCATGGAACAATAAAAAATTATAGATACGACGGAGACGTATCATCGCCTGGGACTTCCTGTCCAGCTGCTGTTGTGCTCCGTCTTGCTCCGCGTGGCCTTAGGGTGGTCCTCCTACTCCTTGGTTATGCTCCTGAGCTTCTTGGTGGTATTCCTCTTCGTACCTAATGAAGCATAGCGTATTTTGGTGAGGTAGCAACCAAGTTCCATTTGTGTCCATATGCATATCAAGTAGGAAGGAGTTCACCTCAGATTCCATTGCATTTGCTCTAGCTCTTGTCATGGGTCCACGTGGTGCTTGAAGTGTTGTTGTAGAGTCCATGGGGATGATGGGAGGATGCTTTGCATGATCTCCCCCCTTAGGAGAGATCCGTACACGAATCGATATCTTCATCACCATGGTACTTGGCCAAGTCTTTGACATTGAAGATGTCGCTTATGCTGTACTTGTTGCGTGGGATGTCGATATTGTAGGCGTTGTCATTGTAGCATGCTAGCACCTTGAATGGGCCGTCTGCTCATGGTAGTAGCTTTGACTTGCGCTCGTTGGGGGAACGGTCCTTGCGAAGATGAAGCCATACAAAATCTCCCAGTTGGAACACCATTGGTGTCTTGTTGATGTTGAGCTTGGTGGTGATGCGATGTACTTGCCGCTCGATCGATTCCCTTGTATCTTCATGCATCTTCCTGAGAAAGCTTGCCCATGCACCTGCATTCATGTTTTCGCATTCTTGGAGCGGAAGAGGTAGAATGTCTAATGGGGACAATGGATTGAATCCATAGACAACCTTGAAGGGGGACTTGCCGATAGTAGTGTGTCGAGCTCGATTGTAGGCGTACTCGGCGATGGGTAAGCACTCCTCCCACTCCTTGATGTTCTTGTTTATCAACACACATATGAGAGTAGATATCGTCCGGTTGGTGACTTCCGTTTGGCCATCGGTTTGGGGATGATATGCCATGGAGAATAGAAGCTTGATGCTGAGCTTGGTGCATATGGTCTTCCAAAAGTAGCTTAAGAACTTGACATCTCGGTCCGACACAATGGTCCTTGGTACTCCATGCAACCTCAAGATTTCCCTACAAAAAAGATTATCAATATGTGAAGCATCGTCTATCTTGTTGCATGGTATGAAATGTGCCATTTTTTAGAATCGGTCCACGACAACAAAGACGGAATCCTTGCCAGTGCGAGTTCTAGGCAAACCAAGCATGAAATCCATACAATATCTTCCCATGGTTGATATGGAATTTGGATTGGCATATGTAAACCATGAGCTTGGGCTTTGGACTTAGCTTTGCGGCATGTAGAGCATCGGTTGGTGAAGCCTGTAACGTTGCAGAACATCTTTGGCCAAAAGTACTTGTTGGAGAGTGTGGTGAAGGTCTTGTCGCACCCGAAATGTCCCATAAGTCCACCTTCGTGAGCCTCTTGCAAAAGTAACAAATGAAGAGAAGACTTAGGTATGCAAAGTTTGTTAGCGTGCATAAGGTAGCCATTTTTGAGATAATATTTGTCCCAACAAGTGTGAACAAGACATTTTGCATAAGGAATCGAAAAGGAAGGATCACTGGCATAAATATCTTTAACATGCTCAAAGCCAATCACATTTAATTCAAGTTGAGTAACTAGCATGCATATGCGGGAAAGAGCATCCGCCACAACATTTTCTTTGCCCTTAATGTACTTGATCACATAAGGAAAAGACTCAATAAATTCACTCCATTTAGCATGTCGTTTATTCAACTTAGTTTGACCTTTAAGGTACTTAAGTGTCTCGTGATCGGTATGTATGACAAATTCATGTGGGCGAATATAATGCTCCCAAACATGTAATACTCGCACTAAAGCATACAATTCTTTGTCATATATAGGATAGTTAAGTTGGGCACCGAAATTTTTTTCACTAGAGTATGTGATGGGTCGCTTTTCTTGCATCAAAATGCCTCCAATTCCATTATCACTAGCATAACAATAAACCTCAAAAGTTTTGTTGAAATTAGGTAATGCAAGAATTGGGGCATGTGTAAGCAATGACTTGAGCTCATTAAATGTGGTAGATTGCAAGGGTTCACAAACAAAAGGTGTGTTCTTCATACTCAAGGCATGCAATGGTGCGGCGATAGTGCTAAAGTCTTTCACAAAGCAACGATACAAACCCGCTAGACCAAGGAAACTACGCACTTGTTGCAAATTAGTTGGTTGGGGCCAAGTTTTAAGTGCTTCAATTTTAGACTCATCTACGTGAACACCCTTGGAAGACACAACGAAGCCCAAGAAATCAATCTGGTCAATGCCAAATGTGCATTTTTCCATATTGGCATAAAGACGCTCTTTTCTAAGAGTTTGTAAAACGGCCCTAAGATTATCTATATGTTCCTTGAGGGATTTGCTAAACACAAGAATGTCGTCAAAGTAAACTACAACAAACACACCAATGTAAGGGTGAAGCACGTAATGCATAACTCTCATGAAAGTACTGGGTGCTTCGGATAAACCCATAGGCACGACTAACCACTCGTACAAGCCGAATTTTGTTTTGGAAGCAGTTTTCCATTCATCACCCTCTTGTATGCGGATTTGATAATAGCCACTTTTAAGATCAATTTTAGAAAAAATGGAGGCACTGGTGAGCTCATCTAACATATCATCAAGGCGTGGAATGAGATGCCTATATCAAATGGTGATAGCATTGATAGGTCTACAATCGGAACACATGCGAAAGAATTACCGGTATGACACAAGGACTCAAACTTTCACA
The DNA here is from genome assembly GCF_002162155.2 of Triticum dicoccoides. Taxonomy (NCBI): domain Eukaryota; kingdom Viridiplantae; phylum Streptophyta; class Magnoliopsida; order Poales; family Poaceae; genus Triticum; species Triticum dicoccoides. Next base: position 597,370,652 of record NC_041383.1, read on the forward strand.
CACATGTCCATGATCTATGAGATGTTGGACTTGCCATTGCATTTCTTTGGTTTCTTCGGGGTTGATGTGGTATGGAGCCTTGTTAGGAAGAGGTGCGCCGGGGATGAGGTCGATCTGATGTTCGATGCCATGTAGAAGCTCATCCGGAAAGACATCCACGAATTCCTGCAACAAGTTAGACAAAACTAGAGGAAGAGGATTAGGAGTGTTAGTCTTTGCCACCTCATCTTTGCACAAGAGGACCTAGTGCAGGACACTCGATGGGTTCTCACAAACTTCTCTCATCTCTCTTTTGGTGGCTAAGAGGACTAAGTTTCTCTCTCTTGGTGAAGAGTCGCTCAATTTGGGATTGTGGCGCTCACTCTCTTTGTGCTGGTACACTCTCTAACTAGTCTCTCCATGATGCGTGGATGCTTGCTTGTTGGCGATCACTTGGCTTGGAGACATAGGTCGTAGCACGTACTCCATTCCCTTCATCTTGACGCTATAGTGGTTTGTTCTTCCATTGTGCATGACGCCGCGGTCGAATTGCCAAGGTCTTTCCAAGAGAAGATGGCACACGGACATAGGAACCACGTCATACTCAATGGTGTCCTCGTAGGCGCCGATCTTGAAAGAAACATGCACAGTGTGCTCCACTTGAATTGTGTCGGAGTCGCTAAGCCATTGGACCTTGTAGTGGCGAGGATGCTTCTTCTTGAACAATTGCAGCTTGGAACGTAGCTATTCACTTGCCAAGTTGTGGCAACTTCCTCTGTCGATGATGACTTTCACGAAGCGCCCATTGATGCCGGCCTTGGTATGGAAGATGTAACACCTTTGGTCTTCATCTTGTTGGTGTTGAAGCGGCAAGACCTTGGAGACCATGAGAGCGGGACTTGAATCATTGTCGCAATAGACTTGAGCATCTTCTTCTTCATTCACTTGACGATGCATGGCAACATGCTCAATAGCTTCTATCTCGTCTTCACTCATGGAGTCATACGTGACATCATCATTGGCGATCATTGTGCACTTGTTGATGCATTGGAAATACTTGTGTCCACAGCCACCACATGTGAAGCACTTGATAGAACTTGACTTAACAGGGTCATTCGGTGGTGCCAATGAAGAAGATGTCTTGTTCTTGTAGTTTTTTGCCGAGGGACGTGTCGAGGAAGGCGTCACTTCACTACAAAAAAAGACACATCCGTGACATTTTGGGACAAACGAATTTTTTTTTGTCATACTTATGACACTTCTCTGACGATAATTATGACAAAACTCGGTATCATCATAGATGTGGTGGGCTCCTACTTCTATGACAAAAAATCATGACAGAAAATGGGCTTTTCATCCTGGGCGGTCCGGAGACGCAGCTGCATGACATTCTTTGGGCCGTCCATGACGGAAAAAACCGTGGTAGAAGCGAGGGCGAGGAAAATTTCAGCGAGTTCCCGGTTACGGTGGGTGGTCGGGGGCCGAGCGATGCGCGTTTCTCTCGTACTCGTACGCGCATGTGTGTGAGGCATTGGGCTCTAACTGAACCCGAGTGAGGCGTTGGGCTCTAACTGGACCCGAGCGATTGCACTGCAGGCTACGCATTACTGAACTTGAGCGATCGATCAATGGCTGTGAACTGAACCCGATCGAGCGATTCCTTCCCTACTGCTGCTAACTGAAGCCGATCGATGCTGTGTCTGGATGAACAGTGAGCATTGCAGGGGGGTTTGGATGAACAGTGAGCGGTGGGGGTGGATGAACAGGACCCCGTGGTGTTGTCTCTGGATGAACAGGACCCCGATCGATTGAGACGGTTGGGGCTAGATGAACAGGACCCCGTGGAGGGCTGGATGAACAGGATGACCCCGTGGAGGGTTGGATGAACAGTAGATGGTGGAGGGGTGGATGAACAGTAGCCTGTGGAGGGGTGGTTGAACAGGAGCCCGTGGATAGTGGTGGTTGAACAGTAGCTGGTGGAGTAGCGCACGGTGGAGGCTGGATGAACAGGAGCCCATGGATGAACAGTCATAGGTGGAGGCTGGAGGAGGTCGACGGTGGATGAACAGTAGCCCGTGGAGGCTGGAGGAGGTCGACGATGGAGATGAACAGTATCCCGTGGAGTCCCGTTTTGTGGTACGCCACACCCCTCCCGATGAACGGGACCCCCATTTCGACCGTAGCACTCCAACACAAGTCTGTTTCCTCCGTTTTGCGGTACGCCACACCCCTCTCGATCAATAGGACCCCGTTTCGACCACAGGAGGTCCAACACAAGTCCGCTTCCTCTGTTTTGCAATACGCCAAACCCCTCCCGACGAACAGGATCCCGTTTCGAACGTGGCCGGTCGAACACAATGTCGTTTCCTCCGTTCTGCGGTACGCCAGGCCTCGTTTTCATCGCCTGTTCCGTCCAAGCCTTCCCGATGAACATGACGACGCATTCCGTTCCGACCCAGCCAGTTGGCTCCCCATGAACATGACGACGACGTTGTTTCTCCATTCTGACCCAGCAATGTACATGGGCCCTGGCCGTACGTATGCGCGAGTAGGCGTTCGAGACCCCGCCCGTATGTACATACGTGGTCATATTTTCTTTCTTGCACACTGGCCGTCGTACGTGCGTGTACATGCTATGTGCACGCCTCTACTATGACACGTGCGCGCCTCTACATCCACCAGTATGTACGTACACGTTCGCGACCAGAATGACAACACTACGTACGCTTCGACCAGGTGGGTCCCAACTGTCAGGCAGTGCCTTGCTTGCAAAGGTGTAGACGGTGGGTCCCAGCAGTCAGGGGGGCAAATCGTTTTTTTTGCCCGGACGCACTTCCTTGCGTGCGAAGATGTAGCTGGTGGGTCCTAGCAGTCAGGGGGCGAATCATTTTTTTTCGGGCGCACTTCCTTGCATGCGAAGATGTAGCTAGTGGGTCCCAGCAGTCAAGGGGGAAACTTTTTTTCGTGAAATACAATGGCCCGTCTAGTGGGTCCCAGCTGTCAGGTGGAGGAATCATTATTTTCCACATAATAAGGAGGCACTTCCTTGTTGTGGCCGTGGACCCAGCTGTCAGTCTCTCCACGTACAGTCCACGTCCGATGGAAGTCGTTCCTTGACCATGTTGACCACGTCGCGTCTAGAGCACCAGGGCGATGGACGATGGCGAGGCCTAGGAAGGGGACGATGCGGAGCCGGGGAAGACGCGGCAGTGGATGCCCATGCGGAGAGGAGTACGAGGGTTCACTGGTTCGGCTGCGGTGTGAGGCTACCGTCCTCGCAGAATAACAGGGGGTGTGGGTGAGTGGAGGGATGGCCTGGCCAACGGTGGGAGTAGTAGGGGACGGTGAGGCCTCCGCGGCAGCACAGCCGGCCACGGGAGGTAGGAGAAGGTGGCACGACTGGCACTGCTTTGGGCGGCTGGAGCAAGAAGACCAGAGGTTGAAGAAGCACGACGGTCTTTGGATGGAAGTCATACGGTCACTGCATCTAGAATCGTTTATATTGTCTAAGTTGACAAAGCCCTTGGTACGCGTCAACTTAGTAGGCCCACAGGCCAGCTTCCGAAACAGTGCGCCCCAGTTGTCAGGGGGAGGAATCATTTTTTGGGCGGGTGAAGCTAGAATATCCGAGATTAAAGAAGAAGCACGGGCATCCGTTGGATGGACATCCAACGGCCACTGCTGCTAGAACCATGTGTTGACTATAAGTTGACAAAGCCTTGCATACGCATCAACTCTCTTTTTTTGAGGCGACGCGTCAACTTAGTAAGGCCATAAGTGTGTGGCAGAGAACTTATAGCCCATTTGAGATTTGTAAGAATGTGCAACCCATTTTGAATTCTAATGGAATTTACTACAGCGCATTTACAATTTGTTAAAAGTACAACCCATTTAAACCAACTATTCAAAACATAATTCAATAAAATTTCCCACATTTTGATGGGATCCGAATTATTTTTATCTCGAAATTTCTAGTCAGATTAAATACAATTTCAATATAAATTTATATTACGTAAAAATCCAACGGAACATTGCGCTCGCAACAATTAATGAAATTAAAATTTTCAATATCCAAAAATAATATTTTATAAAGTAATTACGTGTTTGGTGCATTTTTTATAGTTAATGCCCAGTTTTTATAATTACATCCCATTTATTATTTCATAAAGCCCATTTTCTTGTTAAGCCTAATGCATCCCTCCTAGGAAAGATTTGCATCCCAGCGGGGCAGAGAATAACAACTTGACCTTGGCTGGGTATTCCTAAAAAAAAGTATAGCTGGGCTAGCCATTTTCAGCTTGACAAAATTAATATCTGGGCTGGATATCTGGCCTGGGCTAGATGGGCCACAACCCGCCTAGTTAATACCTGTAGCGATGTTTTCGTTGTTGTTTAGAGGAGAAAATTTAATATCTGGGCTAAACATCGAAAAACCCTACAGTGCTCACACCTAAAAAACACAAATACTGCTCGAGCTGCTTGGTCCCAGTTGTCGGCCGCTTCTTGTGCAATTCTCTCGTTTATTGACTACATAGGTTGACAATGGTGTGGGACCGTGATGTTAGGAAACCAGGAGGAAGCAAAAAAAACATAGTTTTGTATAATAAGGAGGCACTTGCGTACGTGAGGCTATGGCCCTGGTGGGTCCCCATTGGCATCCTCTCCAAGTAAAGTCATCTCCTCGCCCGCGCGAACTTTCTGCCCGAAACAGTCAGCGCCGCCCTCCCCGCTTCCCGGTGCAGGCGATTGCTCCACCTTCAAATGACACAAGTGTCGTCCGTCCGTCCATCTGCCGCCCACATTAATGATACGCGGTTGCTCAGGTGGCTACTCTGGCACCACATGTCCGTCCCTCTGCCGCCCACCATTGCTATATAAACTGCTGCACCGGCCATAGCCGCAGTCATCCGCGTCCATTCCCTTTCTCCTGTCCACACCATTACTGCCCACAATGGCTTCCTCGCGCTCCAGCGCTCTTTGGGACGGGCGGACGATGGACCACAAGGAGATGGAAGCCATTGCTGCCGACCGGCTGGCCGACAGGTAGCCGGAGGACGACGACGTGCCAATGGAGAACATGGTAGTCGACAATCTGGCGCCAACCCCCTCCTCCGCGCCATCCTCGCCGGTGCATTACACCATGACCATCGGCGAGGCCCGTGCCCAATATATGGACATGGTGAGGCAGAAGCGTGAGGAACAGTTCTGGGAGGCGCAGGCCGACACCGCCTACAACCACCATCTCCTCCAGGAGCACCTGCAGGTGGAGGAGAAGATTGCCGCGGAGCGGGCGGAGCAGGAGGCACTGCTCGACTCGTACCACTCCACCTCGCCTCGAGCGCTGGCGGTACCGCATGCGGGTGGCAGAGCCTACGGACGCCTACAAAGAGGGTGATGAAGTGGGCGAGGCGCTGTTTGGCGAGATCGATGATGAGGCAGAGGACAATGCCGGCTCCGACGAGTCCCCGCTCCGCTGGCATCGACGAGGCCCTGCTCCGCCGAGGCCCCGTGGCGCCAACAACGAGGCAGAGGACACCGCCGGCTTAGCCGAGGCCCCACCCTGCTGGCAACGAGGGGGAGCATTTCCACCGCTCCACCGAGGCGCCGCCCACCGGCAACGAGATAGAGGACATCGCAGGCTCCGTCGAGGCCCCGCCCCGCTACCAACGAGGTCGCGCCACACAGAAAATAAGGAAGAGTAGAACACGGTAGGTCACCACCGCTCGGGTCCAAGTAAGGCCACCGCTGCTACCCTCCGGTTGAAGCCAAGCTAGGCGGGTTGACCATTGACGGCCGGTTAGCTTCTTGGCGGCGAGGTGGAGTCGGAGAGCTGTGTTGGAGAAGGACGCTACTTCTACTTAACTGCTGGTGCAGTTGGCTGACTGACACATGGGCCTAACAGGCCACATGTCAGTTACGCAACTGCATCTACAGTTAAGTCACTGAAGCTTCTGTTCGGCTCAGCGGGACACATGTGGGTAGCTTCGGTTAATTAATTATACCTCTAGTGCACCCCTTTTTAGTTGAAGAATGTATGAAATGTAATGAAATCTTGCATGTTTATTTGAAATCTGACCGTGTATGAATGAATTTATTTCGATTAGTTCAAATTCCTATATCACTGGCATTGGATGAACATGCAAAACAATATGTACTAGCATTATTCCCAGGGTGATCACCTCGTTTGCAGCAGTTTCACATGTACTCCCTCTAGTCCTTTCTAGTCTCCATACAAGTTTTGTCTGCAGTCAAAGTATCTCTACTTTGACCAATCTTATAGAAAAAAGTATGCACTTTCACAATGTGCGAAGTAAAAAGGAACAGAAGGAGTACAAAGAGTTTGAGCAGCTTTTTAGCATTTCTGTACATTGCAATCAAACACACAGGACTGGCAATTCATAGAGAACATTCAAAACAATCGATGATTATGCATCTCAGCGGCTCACATGTCAGAGGCAATATTTACTTCACAACTAAAGAATAAAGAAAAAATTGATCGACGCTGCTGACAGCAAAGGGCATCCCATTCGAAAATATCAAACGCATGTCTTCTTGCTAAAATCAATGAGCAAAATTTGACAAGGTTGTCCCATTCCAAAATATCAAATGCCTATGATTGTGGATTGGGCAGGGTTTTCCATCAGTTCGGACATTGACATGGCACCTCGTGCTAAATAAACCAGCTGTTCTTTTTGTGCAGTTCCACCTAAATCAACCAAATTTGCGCGTAGCTTGTATGATTTCGCACTTATATGTTGCAACGCCTTGAACTTATCGGCACCTCCTTTCTTGTGGTGGAAATGAATGATTTGATGTATTCATGAACATTTTGTGCAGTTCCCATTGAAATCAAGCTGATCACCCATGTTTGCACAAATACAAAAAAGTGATTAGTATAAAGCAAACTGTACTATGAATTGACAGTTTAAACAGGCACCTACATGGTCCATGTAGAGCACACTTTTAGAAAAATGGAACTCACCAGAAAGAATCCTAGACCAAGATTGTACTCACGCATCACAACAAAAAAATGGAGATTTGTCAGTCCTTCTGAGTTGAAGTTAGTTTGGTCTTGTGGGGAGTAATGTAACCATCCTTCAACTGCTCCTTCTGATGAGAAGATAGATAGGGCTTCTTCATCCTGGCATAATCGGAACTAGTCACTTCATGTACTCCATATTCTTCTTTAGAGGAGGAGGGTCCTATTATGCAAAGACAAGAGGACAACTAAATGCTAGCATCCCTGTTTGCTCAAAAAAAGGAAAGGAAATATTTAAAACAACACAGATGAAGCACTTCTCAAGGATAATACCACTTTTTCGTGACATTATCTAAACAGTAGCACAACACCAATAGAGATGACAAAGCTCAATCATATGGATGAAATTAGTGGGCGAGTACCAACCTTTGTTAGGAGGCTTATTATATAGAGCATACAGATGAAGCACTTCTCCAGAACCATCTGTTGCTATCTACTGTGGTGGCCATGCTTACTATATACTCCTCGATTAGTTTAATGTTTCCAACATCTTCTTGTGCAGTTCCACTAAAATATATGGTATCTTCAAAGAAGATCCCTGTTTGCACAAGTAGAGATAATTACGTATTACCTTAAGAGTGGCATCAAATCAGTGGCAAAACAATTGCTCATTCCAGCCATAGCAATAAATTAAGATGCAAAACTATAACATTACTTGTGTCATCACAGTTCCAGTGCTTCATTACAGCACCGGGAGTTGATTTTTGTTTTTCTTCCGCTTGTTCTTCCCCTTCATCACTTGGTTGAATAACAGACAAGATTTGCCTTCAATGTAAGATTTGGCATGTCAATTAGGGAACACAAGTATAGCACTAAACAATGACATTAATTTTCTAATGAAAGTGGCAAAATACAGGCCAACAGTTGTGAAATATCCTTATCTTACCTCAATGGGATATTACGGTGCACATACAGATTGGAAGTCTTGTCTCCATTTGTGCAGTTCACTAAAATCAAGCAACATTACCGTACAAGTAGCACAACATATGAAAGCACACTGCAGAATCATGTGAAAGAAGGCTAGTACTGACCTCTCATGATGCGGAATTCAAACAACTCACAAGAAGAAGATCTAAACCAAATTTGCCAACATGGATAGTAAGTAAGATCTCCTCTTGTGCAGTTCCACTAAGATCAAGAAATCAAGCAACATTGTCGGTGTGACATTTTGGTTGAACTGCACAAAACACTCTTAAAACAAAAGTGTTTTTTGCAGTGCAACAAAAGGTCACAATGGCAACGAGGTGAAGTAGATAACCCTGTTTACACAGAGGTGCAAATGAAACAACTAGTGGTCAATAACGGTGGATGACACAGAAGCCAACAAAAAGAAGCATCTACCTTATCTAAATGGGAAAGAAAGCAAGACAGTAGCATTTCTCAAATGGTGGCATTGATTAATATTAACATAGAGATTATATTAACAATAAAATTGATTAAACATGTAATTTGCTTTTAACTGTGGCATTGCATCAATTTTCTAGCAGCATTATTAGAGGGTGTTTGTTTAAAGGGACATTTTGGTGTAGGGACTAAAAAAACTCCGTGTCAGTCCCATCTAAACCAAACAGGAGGGACTTTTAGGGACTAAAAGTGGGCATTTGGGACTAAAGAAAGAAGACCCCGAGGGAGTCTTTTTGGGACTTTTTCCAATAGTTTCCCCTGCCACGCATTGCACCTTGTCTCTATTAGTTCATTACTAGGGGTAACATGGTATTTTAGCATGTCATTTAATAACCTCTAGTCCATGTTTAGTCCCTGGAACCAAGCACGTAGGGACTAGGGAGTTTTTAACCAAACAGGGCCTGAGATTAACAACAGCTAAAGAGTTGCATGAGATAGTGGACGCACCAGCACCATGTGCATCTACCTATGTACTATGGTCATGCACAGTCTGTTGCAACAAAGAACAAACAACCAAGGAGCATATTTGTGTTGGTCCTAGTTTTGTTATCTTTAGACACCTTTCCCTATGTGAGCGCAGCAAATCTAGTCCTGCTCAAACTCTACAGCCTTGTCCCCCAAAACAAAAGAGCAATTTGTTACAGATGTGTGTACTGCGTTTGTCATTGTTTTCCCTTTTCGACCAACGTAGGTGTTGGATAGCCAGTTTGTACTAGTACTTTCTCCCCTTCCTTTCCTCTTTGAACCACGCCCTAGATTTATGCGATACAACTTTCCCCACTACTTTCCCCCATTCCTTTCCTCTTTGAACCACGTCCTAGATTCATGCTATACAACTTTCCCCACTACTTTCCCCTTCCTTTCCTCTTTGAACCATGTCCTAGATTCATGCTATACAACTTTTCCAACTACTTTCCCCCACTCCTTTCCTCTTTGAACCACGTTCTAGATTCATGGTATACAACTTTCCCCACTACTTTCCTGTTTGATCCAACACCTAGATTCGAGTGTAGAAGCGGAAAAAGCCCACATGCAGCTAGAGCAATGCATGTGGAATAAGTAAATTATACCTTAAGGTTCTTGGGGCGTGGTTTGATGGGAGACGGGACGACGACGAAGAAGAAGGGGTTGGAGGCCCTCCCGTGCCACCGTTGGATGAAAGTGAACAGCTGCACCGGTAGTGGATTCCCTCCCTCACCGATGGCGACAATGTTAAGCCTCCTTCCCTTCCCGGTGGATGGATCCTGCCGGCTCTTTGACCAGCAGTGAGGGAAGAGAGAGGCCAACGAAGTCTTGTTTTGATCTGGAGAGGGTGAGAGAGTGTGAAGAGAGCAACTACAAGCCCTGAGGCTCCAGCATGTATATATATACTGGAGAGAGAGTGTGAAGCATGCAAACCATAGAAAACAAGCGCCGAGGCTCCAGCTTATAAGTGATGAGGTGATTATACGGTCACTACGAGATCGTATAGCTCCGTATCCATCCATTTTGACCAGTCAAAGAATCCTCCTGGCATGAATTATGCTCAAGTGTAGTTATCGAACCCGAGACCTCAAGTTTGATGAGCGAACAGGCTAACCAGCTACACAACTCTCCCATTATGTTCAACGAGAGGAAAATAACCTTTTATACATTCCTGCATTCGTGCAAGCATGCCGTGTTTTTTTGTGTGGGAGTCATTGGGATTTAAATCATAATCGTGTCATGTGGCTTTGGTGGTAAGACTATCCAAAGTGGTGCAGAAATAATGCAACCTTAGTCACCTTACCTCTCTCAACGTAGTACGTTGGGTCCCACTAGTTAGAGGGTGAAACAAACAAATTAATAAGAAAAATAAAAAGCGCCAGCGGTGTATCTTACCTCACACATCTCGCTACTGCTCGGGAACACTGTCCAATTAATGCCTCTGTTCGCTCACGTACTATTTTAAGTGAATCCTTATTATAACATGCACACAATTTTGGGCACTTGTATTCGAACTAAGTCAGTGTGCCATCATATCTCGTACTTACTACTCCCTCTGTCTAGGTGTAATAAGTCACGTTAGAAGGTGCAGCGGGACCAAGGTGCAAGCAGATTGGAGGAGAAGGAGAAACTTGACCGGTCATTCCTCCAATCAAAGCCATGATTTATGTCTCTAAACACGACAATTAATCCAAACAACTAAGAGATGCCGTTTTAGATACCATGCAGGGCCACGTATTAACTCGCATGCAAGCCAACTTTGATTTCTTGACTGGTCAACGCGTAGTTGTGCTCCATGCATTGGGTTTCACGGGGAAATAACAAGCAGAGTAAGGAGCATTTGGTTACATTGCTTAGGTTGGTCATAGTGGTGAGTAACTTGGACTAGTAACATGCATATATTACTAGTCTATGTCACTACTACACGAAGTTTGCCGTCGGAAGCGACCCGATCTAGCTCTCCTGAGCTAGCAAGGGTTTTCTAGCCCACCCAAGCTAGCTGGCCCACAAAAGCTAACATATTTTAACAGTTCCAAACGCCTAACCTTGCCCGGCTATGCTATAAGCTATTCTTGGTAAGGATCCAAACGCTCCCTAAGTAACAACGCTCGCTAGCAACGAGGCCGGGAGGGGATTGAGATGCGAAGTTAATGGACGATGCCTAAACATTTTGGGAATATCTGATTTTCGTAAGATGACTTAACACCTAGACGGAGGGAGTACTACTCCTTAGTCCAGGTTTGATGGAATATTCGTCACCTCTTCTCTTCTTGTACGTACTCCATTTGTATCTCACTTCCTGTGGCTTCTCACTCGCACGACTTTCCTATTCTATGAACCTGTGTGTGTGTGTGTGTGTGTGTTTAACAGCATGTGTGTGTTAGAGAGAGCAACAGAGTGACCTACTCCTACAGAGAGATGGTGTGTAGTGTATGATTTTAGCCGTGAGAGTCAGTGCATCCTCTCGTTTCCGGGCGTCCGGTAGGGACAGGCGGACAGCTGCCACGCCCGCTCCTGACCAGCCTGGCCCACCCAAAGCCCCTCCATCGCCCGCACGCGCTTCTCGCCTGAAACGGTCAGCGCCGCTCCAAAGAGTCGGTGCCACATTCATGCCTGGGCAGAGCGGACGCGACCTCTCACTGGTGCCTATGTTGAAGGGAGAAGCAGATTCAAGAGTGATGGTTGCTTCGTCCGTCAAACTTACTGCTGGGTCTATGTGATTTGACGGCTCATTGGTCTTTATTACTAAGGTGGTAGGACTACTGGATGTCCCACGCTTTCGGCGAAAGGAGGTACTACTATATTACAATTTTCTCCATTCTTACAGCGGAGGAGTGCAAGAGCAGTGAAAACACGCAGACTCAGTGATTACATGGCCCACCTCACACTATCACCATATTTTCTGGACACCGTGCGACACCTAACTCTTTACATAGTACTCCCTTCATTCCTAAATACTAGATGAGTCCCCGCGCGTTGCCGCGGAACAGCCGTATATCTCTCTGCGTAAAATTATCGATTTCATAGAACTAAAAAAACTCTATAACCGCATGACAAATGTGGTAGCCAAACTAAAAAAACTCCCATCATCATTTAGATCATCCCACGTAAGGAAGAAGATCAGCCAACTCCTACTGCATAATGGGATTATATTTTTCTTTATGAGATGTTAATGGGACTTAAAATCTCACTTACATGCATGCTACCGGTGCATGCTTGCATGCAGACATGTTGATGTGATTTAAAACCCACTCACATGCATGCCATGGTATTTCTGCATGCTTGCATGTGGCTTAGTGCGGAGCCTCTCAACGTCTAGATCAGACGACTGTTATGGACTGATTTAGTTCATCTAACGGCTACATTAATTTTGATGATGTGGCTCAAGGAGAGGATAGAGAATTCCTAGTAGTGGGGGTTAGCTATTACTAGTAGATAAGTCTTTGTAGAGATTCCACTAGGTGAACTACATATGGAACAAAATGAATGAATCTACACTTAAAATGCATCTATATACATCCGCATGTGGTTCATGGTAAAATCTCTACAAAGACTTATATTTAGGAACGGAGGAAGTACTAGTATAGTACGTACTATAATTTATCAGCGAGATAATTTTGTACAATGCTATGAAGCTTCCATCTTCTGTTACATGTATCTTGCGTCCAAGGTTGCCCGTTACAACATTTCATCAAATACAAAGGAGACTAACATGCATGCTATTCAATCTCAATGATTGACAGATCATAGCAAATATGTAGTCCCTCCGTTCCAAAATAAGTGTCTCAACTTTATGCAAACTTTAGTACAAAGTTGTACTACTACTAAAGTTGACACTTATTTTGGAACAGAGGCAGCTAAAGAAAAAAATGATCCATGCAGTCCCTAGCCCTTGAACCGTGAATCCTAACCAGGCTTCAATTTGCTGGCAACGTTCGAGCTTCCTAAGAAATGAAGTTTGCAACCTTTTGACCATCGGATCATTTTGTGTTGTTTCACCAAAATCGAGATGAGCATCCCTGTGCCAAAGAAATTGAAGAAGCGTTATTAGAATAAGATTACTAGGACTAGTTGATGAGACATAAACTCATCACAGATACATTACGTAGAAGCCAGTAGAGGTATGTGCGGGGCAAAGAAGTAGAGAAATATCCACGTGGAGTGATGTGGGCAGCTAGAGCAGTGGTGCAAGCCGGCTGTAAAGGGAGTTGTACCTGAGGGATGTCGGGACGTAGCTCAACCTTGATGTGGGCGGCGGGAGGCGGCAACTGCCCATGTCACGGCAGTGAGCAAGGGATGAAGGCAACCTCATCGACTTTGTGAGAGAGAACGGCAGGGACCCCTGATCGGGACATGCCGACAGTGGGTTTTCACCGTCGGCGACGGCGACCGCATCAACACTAAGCATCCACCCCTTCCCCCAGCGGACGTGATCCACCGGGATGTTAGGGATGTGGCCACAGTCGTTTTGTGCGAGAGAGTGTGAAGAGAGCAACCCCAGCAAGCAACCGTGTAAGCTGGCACGTCCTGACTATGTATATAGTGGAGCGGTTTCCTTTTCTCTCCATATGAACCTGTCATATTGCGTACGTGCCACTGAAGAAAAAAAACTTTATTTATAAATGACGCGGCACCTACTACTCATTCTCCTATAACCCTGCGCTTGGCATCTCCAAAATATTAACCTTGCGATTGGCTCTTCGCCTCTTCGAGAAGTCGAGCAATAATGGTAGTGCAGTATATATCGTTCTGGCTATATGAGACCAAATGAATTGCTGCACGTCCACCACGTGGGCGAGGGTCGAGGGGCGAGGGAGAGTGCTACATACGGAGAAAAATGAGTGAATCTACACTCTAAAATACGTCTATATACATCAGTGTTTGAGTATGTACTAGTAGTTCATATTGAAATCTACTAAAGGACATATATATTCCAAACAATATGATAATATCTATAACCAAGGTAGTAGGGACGAGGAGTAAACGGAGGGAGTAGTAAATTTTTCTCCTCGTCCTGTGAGCCACCGCGCGCGTGGACGAGGGAGCGGGCGTAAGGCGTACAATACTAAGAAAGCCTCACCTCATCCCGCGAGCCACCGCGTCCGTGGGCGGGGGAGACGGCATACTAAGCAAGCTTCTCCACATTCCGCGAGTTGACGGGACACATCAAAAGTACTCCAGTGTATAAAGGCTTGCCTCTAAGGTCGGCCCCACATGGTTTGCCTCTTTTTTTAACATAACGCATCAAGTTTCAATTTGTTTGTTCACCCGTGGTAGACGATCCTCCCTCCACCAAGTGGACATCCAGTAAACGTGCCAAATTACCATGTGGGCTGCCTTTTCGTATAGAAATGAGCTCCACCGTGTACCCGCATGGGTGTGGTTGGGAAAGAGGCGGGAGTACGTGCATCGTGCATGCACCTCTTATCTTCATGCATGTCCCCCACCTATGTGGGTGTGTGTGAGAGATACAAACCACGTTCATGAGTGTTTTTTGTTTTGGGGGATGGGGGTGGGGGTTGATTTCGTGAATGTATTTGTGGGAATATGTGTCGATGACATCTCAAACAAAATTTTGCATGCAATGTGTGTGAAATGGAGGCCTATCCATATCATATATAGTGGGTCGGGCGATCCACGAGAAGAGAGGGAGGGGTCATAGATATCGATAGAGTCGAAGAGAGGATCAAGTGGGTGGGTGCGAGATCGATGAAGAGAGCCATCAAAATTGTGTGTGTGCAAGTCAAAGATATAGGGCGAC
>NC_041383.1:597385505-597388089 GCF_002162155.2 Triticum dicoccoides
AAGGAGAGACCCAGCTATGTCTTGAGGGAGATCGTTCGACATCCATACATAACTGAAGGACGGAAAATATGATGGGACAGAGAGAGAGAGAGAGAGAGGAGAGAGAGAGGGAGAGAGGTAGAGTGCTGGATGGGTGATGGAGTTGCTTCTCGAAGATGGTGGGAGAGGCCTACTAGACAAACTGAGGGTGGAACTGCAATGTTATCAATAAGAGTGGGGATGTGTTTTTGTGTGTGCCTGTGCATGATAGATTTGTAGGGACGCATCCATGGATGATGAAGGGGAACCATGTGTTTGGTAAGCAAACCTAACTAGATCGGTAGATCAATTGTTGTTTGTCGGAGGAAGGGAGAGACATAACTAATGAGGTAGATCGATCGACGCGTGGGTAAAAATGAGTTATAAGGACCTAGCTAGCTATATATATAGCGGGAGATCGGTCGGTGTACGTCCATTTGTTAGAGGCAAATAAGGCCCAACGAGACGGATAGACAGAGAGAATGGAGCTAGGAGGTGGTGAGAGAGGCCCAGCTACTAGCTAGATAGGGGGAGGAGTGTGCGGTTGTGTGTATAGATAGAGGCAAGGACACATAAAGGAGGAGATTGAAGGTGCGTGTGTATGTTGTAGGCAGGCTTCGCTGGAGAGGTTTATCGATCGGTGTGTGTCGGAAAGGAGTTGTGGAGACTCTGGGAGAATGACCTAAAAAAATGAATGTGCGTGGTGGATAGAATGCCGAGGGAGGGGGAGGGCGAGGATGGCGTGTGCATGCAAGTGGATTGTGTGGGTGTAAGAGACTAACAAAGATCATAATTTGATATGAAAGTGGATTCATATATTTGAATAGGAGATCATAGTGTTTTAAACATATGAATGCATGAATATAGCGGTGATACGCGTGCTGTGCACATGTTATACCACAATGTGATAGTGCATGGCGTTTGCAACTCACAGCTAAATGTCGAACAATCTAAACCATACTATACATCAAACAATCTCACATTTTATTTGAATTTGTGATAATGTGTGGCGTTCGCAGCTTACAACTAAATATCGAACAATCTAAACAATACTATATATCGAACATTCTCACATATTATTTGAATTTGTGGTAATATGTGGTGTTTGCAAATCACATCTAAATACTTGTAGGCGTAGGGGGAGGGGCACCATACATAATGTGATAAACACATTATACATATGAGATATGGTTTAGATTATGAAGATCTAGCTAGAGCTAGAAATGTAATGTGATTTGAAATCAACATAAAGTGGATTCAAAAAATCGAGTTCGAGTTCATATAGTACACATAGTTCATATGTAACTCGAGACTAATCATGTGGTGTGCTGTGAAGATAATACACAAACAATGGTTTAACTTGACAATAATGATGATTGTAGATCTTATTAAAATAGAGAAACGAATTCAAATGCTTTGACTTCACAACAATCATTACTGTAGATCTTATTCAAATAGAGAAACGAATTCAATATTAGTTTATATTGAAGCGGTAGTATATACGTTTGGAATGCACTAAAACGTTCATTTGAGTAGTAGGTTGCATGCATTATACACATAGCGAAATATTTTAATTGAACATAACATGAATTCAAAGTTTTGAATGACATTTGTAGTGCGAATTGATTTGGTACAATACACATTAGGCTTGTCCAGAAATTTCAACCCGCGCCCTGTTAGCCCGAAATATTTAAGATATATCTTTGTCTCGTTGTGCTCCAACAACTCCCTCCATCTCAACCCATGCCTTGCTATTCCGAAATTACAACGCACGTGACAACTCCCACCTCCTGTGAACTCCCTACAAGTGAAATGCCCGTGGTACCCCTGAACCGAAAGAACCGCCTCAAATCGGTTGGGGTACTTTCGTAACTTACCCCACATTTCGGACAAGCACGTACCTAAGCCATGGTTCCCCACTCCCATCCCATCCACCCACCCATTCGTACATCGAGGCTGTGAAAACCCACGACGAGCCTCACACCCTCCTCCGTCCGCCACCCAGCCAAAGCCTCTTCCCCGACGACGTCGTCCACAGCAACACCTCGACGTCCCTCATCCACCTTACCGGATGAGGATCCGTCGTTGATCTAATCGTCCCACCAGTTCAGCCACCCCGTCCTCCAACTCCAAGGAGCTGCCCCGATGTTCCCCTCGTCTTTCGCGCCACCTCCATTCCCACACCGCCGTCTTCACCTGCACCACCGGAAGAGCATCATCATCACCGTTTCCTCGGATGAAGCCGCGGCCTAATCGGCGCCACCAAAGAGGTTGTACACTAATCGACGCATTTTCTTCTTGATTCGATCTCACGGTGCTGCCGGCGCTCGGTCCCAAGCTGACACGGCGCGACTCCATCCACTGCGGCGTCGCCGGCCACTTCCTCCACAGTGTCGCTCCCTCGGCGGAGACATCCACATCAATAGGAGCTGCTGCTGCTTTAGCTCTCGCTCGTGCTGCTGCTCTACTCTTGCTCTCGGTCCCCCGCCTGATTTGCTCATGCTATTGCTCTTGCTCTTGCTCTTGCTTGCGATGCTGCTCCGATTTAGCTACACTTCAGTCGACT
>NC_041383.1:597388588-597398915 GCF_002162155.2 Triticum dicoccoides
GGTGAGGGAGTCCTGGATAAGGGGGTATCCGGACAGCCGGATTATATACTTTGGCCAGACTATTGGACTATGAAGATACAAGACAGAAGACTTCGTCCCGTGTCCGGATGGAACTCTCCTTGGCGTGGAAGGCAAGCTTGGCGATTCGGATGTAGATCTCCTTCTCTGTAAACTGACTCTGTGTAACCCTATCCCCCTCCGTTGTCTATATAAACCGGAGGGTTTAGTCCGTAGGACAGAACAACAATCATACCATAGGCTAGCTTCTAGGGGTTAGCCTCTCTGATCTCGTGGTAGATCAACTCTTGTAATACTCATATCATCAAGATCAATCAAGCAGGAAGTAGGGTATTACCTCCATCGAGAGGGCCTGAACCTGGGTAAACATCGTGTCCCAGTCTCCTGTTACCATTAGCCTTAGACGCACAGTTCGGGACTGTCGGTGTTCTGGGAACAGGGGTCCCCAAACTTGCCTGCCTGCGGCCTGCGGCGTGGCTCAAGGGGCGGCCCAGCACGGCCCATCTTCATCAGCACGAGCTCAAGACCGTCGCGAGGGGCCAAGCCTCGCGGGGTGGACGACAGGGAGCTTCCTCAGGCATGGCCTCATCAGGCTGGCTCACGAGGAGGCGGAGAGATCAAGGCGGGGTACCTCACGAGGTGCCCATGACGCAAGCCATGACGACCCAGGGCGCCAGGCGGGCACCAGCCTGCGCAGTGTCCTCCTTTCCTCTTTGGTGCAAAGGGGGCAAGCGCAGGCAAGAGCATCAAGCAAAGGCATCCGTTTCGGTGCAACAAGACCAAGACCATCGCAACGGCAGGAAGGAATTCATTGTGGAGCCCAAGCCGGCGTCACCACCAGAGCCTTTTGCAGGCGAGGACCAACTTTAGTCAGGATAAGTGTACTAGATGTTCCCCTTCAAAATGGCCAATTGTTGGCGCCCTTCCCTCTCAATATTTGGGTAGAGGCCCAGGGCCTTTGCCTATAAATAGGACTAGCCACCCACAAGGTAGAGGGGATTGATCGATCGAAGAGAGGAACCAGATCGAGATCATCATCTAGAAACCAGCAGAGAGAGAGCGACTAAACTCCCCTGAGCAGTTCATCGCACCAGCCAAGAATAGACCCTCGCGAGGCTGTTCTTCCTTATATTGTTCATCATCAGCCCAAGAGGCAATCCACCAGACCACAAACTAGAGTAGGTTATTACACCACAATGGTGGCCCGAACTAGTATAAACCCTGTGTCTCTTGTGTTGTTCCTTTCATAGCTTAGATCCTAGCGAGGCGGTGAGGTGCAGGTAGGTAGAGGGAGAAATCTCCGTGCGCACCCCAGTGTTCGAATCTAGAGGGTCTGCCGGAACCCAAAATCCGACATTTGGCGCGCCAGGTAGGGGTGCGCCGGAATTCGTCTCCTGCCGCCCTGTTCTTAACTGACCATCGCATCCATGTCGAACGCTCGTCGGGCCCGCGCTGAGCGCCGAGCCGCTCTCGCTTCCTGCGTCGCCCAGACGGCCCCCGTTGGCGGCCGCCCACGCCGTTCCCCGTCGCCTGCCATCAACGCCGCCACCGGCTCGGCGGGGAACGAGCAGCAAGCATCGTCCCAGCATCCATCAGTGAGGCGAGATGGCCGCACTGCTACTCCCTCACTCACCCCAGCCAGTTCTTCGTCCCGCGCACTCCGCGCGACCATGGAGGCTCGAGCTGCGCTCATCGCGACAAACGAGCTCCTACGCTACCGCCCGGTTGACGACATCTATGAAGAGTGGCTCGACCGCGTCGCCGAGCTCGTCCACGCCGTAGGGGGCTCCCCCGCACCGTCCATGTCGCTGCACTGCACTCCGCCCTGCGCGGGCAATGAAGCTTCGGGGGCGCCTCAGCCGCCTCCCCTTCAAGAAGGCGCCCTGGCCCCAAGGCGCGTGGCCCTTGGGCGGAACCGACTCCGTCCATCGCCAGCGCAGCAAGAGCAGAGTTGCCAAGAGGTCCCTCGCCCCCAAGTAGCTGCCCGAGTGCTCCCTGCTCCGGCCAGCCGCAACCATGCTCTTGTTCCAGCATGCCAAGACCCTGCGCTGCTCGCAGCTGCAGCACATGGGGACCCGCAAGACCAAGCTCTTCGTCACCAAAGGCCTCCCATGGCCACAGCGGGCTGCCGCGCCTTCACCATCGAGCTACGCAGCGTCGCATGGCCCGACAAGTTCAAGCCAGACCTGCCTCCTCGCTACGACGGCACGGCCGACCCTGCAGAGTTCCTCCAGCTCTATGAGCTGGGCATCGAAGCTGCCAACAGGGACGAGAAGGTCATGGCAAACTGGTTTCCCATGGCACTCAAGGACGGGGCCCACACCTGGCTCCTGAACCTGGCTCCTGGCACGATCTCCTCCTGGGACGAGATGCGCACCCGTTTCACGCCAACTTCCAAGGGACTCGCGACCGGCCACCTGCCGTGAGCGACATGCGCCACATCAAGAAGCAACCAGGGAAGACCCTGCAGAAGTACATCCAGCGCTTCAACAACGCACGCCTCAAGATTCCCAAGGTGACCGAGGAGGCCATCATCTCAGCCTTCTCCGATAGTGTGCGTGACGTCAAGATGAAGGAGGAGCTGGCGATGCATGAAGATCTGTGCACTTCCTTGGAGCTGTTCAACTTGGCGAACAAGTGCACCAGGGCTGAGGAAGGGCGCCTTTCCCTCCTCGAGCTACCAGCCGCATACCCAGAACAGAAGAAATCCAAAGCCAAGGACGTGAAGCGCAAGGGGGTTGCCGTGCTCGCGGCAGAACTAGACACCAAGCGGGCCAGAGATCAGCCCGAGTCTTTCAAGGGCAGCCGGTACTGTGTGTACCATGACCTCCACACCCACAACACCAACGAATGTCAAGAGCTCCGAGCCGTGCGAGAAGGGAGGATCGGCCGATGCCCCGACCGCAACGATCGAGGCTATGGCCGAGGAGGAGGAAGGAACGCATGATGCTGGGAAGATCGCGGCCCTCGCCAAGGGTGGCGCGACCGACCTCGCAAGGATCGCTGGCAGGATCAGCCTCGCGAGGGAGACTGGAGGGATCAGCCTCGCGAGGATCGTCCACAAGGAAATGCAGGCCTCCCTCCACTGCCACCGCAACCAAGGAGAAACAAGGACCATCATCAAGACGAGGGGGCTGGGGGCTTCCAGGAGCCGCGCGCGATCGCCTGCATCCTGGGCGGAGCTCAAGCCCCAGCCTCTCAGCCCATGTTCAAGCAGTTCGCCCGCGAAGTGAATGCAGTCCTCCCAAAGCTCGAAGCCACGCGCCCTCTCAGGTGGTTAGCGTGCGCCATCACATTCACCTCAACGGATCAGCTCAAGTGCGCGGCCACAGCCGGAGTCCTCCCGATGCTTTGCTCCCCAGTCATCAGCAACGTGCAAGTCACCAGGACCCTCATCGATGGCGGGGCAGGGCTCAATGTCCTGTCTGTAAAGACATTCAACAATCTCCAAGTACCTTATGATCAGCTTCAGCCAACCAAGCCTTTCTCCGGAGTCACCGACGGCTCACGGTTCCGATTGGGCAGGTCTGCCTCCCTGTCACCTTCGGGGCACGCAACAACTACCGCACCGAGCTCATCGACTTCGACGTCGCCCACATTCGCCTGCCATACAACACCATCCTCGGGTACCCAGCTCTTGCCAAGTTCATGGCCGTGACTCATCACAGCTACAACATCCTCAAGATGCCAGGAAGCAGTGGAGTCATCACGGTGCCTTGTGAAGAAAGAGACGCAGTGTGCTCCCTGGAGCGAGCTTTTCAGGCCGCATCACTTGAAGACCCAGATCGCGGGAGCGGGAGGTTCCCTGAGACCGCTCCCAAGTAGAAGAAGACATCGACAGGCCCGACCCCTCAGGAGGCAGGCCCCTCAGGGTCTGCACTTGCTCAGGGGGCACCTCCTTCTGTTGCATAGGAAGGCGCGCCCGGCGCCCTCCTCAAGCAAGACTCAGGGGCTCCCTCCTGGAGGGCCACCAACCTTGCTAAGGTCACGAGGGAGGCGCTCGGGCACCACTTGGAGGCGTGCTTCAAAGCACATTTCCCTCAGGGAGGAGGAAGGCAAGGAGGGCCAAACCCTCAGGAGTTCGTCAGTCAGATCACGCAGGAGTTACAGGAGTCAAGAGTTATGAGTGGCAGCCCACCTTGTACGCCCACCTTGAGGGCCCTATGCTGTCGAACTGGTGAAGGCTTGTGAGGCCTGCCAATTCCATGCCAAGAAGATACATCAGCCGGCGGGAGGCCTGCAAACTATACCCCTCTCGTGTCCATTCACAGTCTGGGGGCTGGATATCCTGGGCCCATTTCCTCGGGCGCCAGGGGGCTATCGCTACCTCTACGTCGCCATGGACAAGTTCACCAAGTGGGCTGAAGTGGAAGCCATCCGCACCATCCCCGCGGGTTCTGCGGTCAAGTTCATCAAGGGCATCGTGAGCCAGTACGGGGTGCCGAACCGCATCATCACCGACAATGGTTCACAGTTCACCAGTAACCTCTTCAAAACATACTGTGCTAACCTTGGAACGCAGATATGCTACGCTTCAGTGGCGCACCCCCGGAGCAACGGTCAGGCCGAGCGGGCCAACGCGGAGATCCGGAGAGGCCTCAAGACCGGGACATTCAAGAAGAAGTTGGAGGCCTGCGGCCGAGGTTGGTACGACGAGCTTCAGCCCATGTTGTGGTCCATCCGCACAACCGCGACCAAGCCAACTAGCGAGACCCCATTCTTCCTGGTCTATGGAGCTGAAGCGGTCCCCCCTCACGAGGTCAGACGTCGTTCCGCATGGGTCCTGGCGTTCGACGAGGCGCAGCAGAACGCCATGCGGGGGACGGACCTCGTGCTGGGGGAGGAGCGTCGCCGGGAAGCTGCGCTCCAAGCGGCAAGATACCAACAAGCGCTGCGACGATACCACTGCTGCAACATCCGCCCCAGGACTCTCGAGGTAGGGGACCTCGTGCTTAGGCGGGTTCTCTCTAGGGAGGGACTGCATAAGCTCTCTCCCATGTGGGAGGGCCCGTTCAAGGTTGTTCATGTTTCCAGACCCGGCTCCGCGCGCTTGGAGACTCAGGATGGGGTACCCGTCCAGAACGTGTGGAACATCCAGCACCTCCGGAGGTTTTACCCCTAAAAAGGCCGAGAGCCTAAGAAGAAGGCGAACGCCTGTGAAGTTGTCGCGTTTTGGAAAAGGCCCAGAGCCTATGAAGAAGGCGAACACCTGTGAAGTTGTCGCGTCTTGGAAAAGGCCCAGAGCCTATGAAGAGGGCGAACGCCTGGGAAGTTCTCGCGTCTTGGAAAAGGCCCAGAGCCTATGAAGAGGGCGAACGCCTGTGAAGTTGTCGCATCTTGGAAAAGGCCCAGAGCCTGTGAAGAAGGCGAACGCCTGTGAAGTTGTCGCGTCTTGGAAAAGGCCCGGTGCCTGTGAGGAAGGCGAACGCCTCTGAAGCTTATCTTTTCGAGGAAGGCCCGGAGCCTGTGAAGAAGGCGAACGCCTGTGAAGTTGTCATGTTTTGGAAAAGGCCTGGTGCCTGTGAGGAAGGAGAACACCTGCGAAGCTTATCTTTTCGAGGAAGGCCCACAGCCTGTGAATAAGGCCAATGCCTGTGAAGCTTGCCGCCCGTGACACTCTCACGTAATAATGAGTTGGGGCTGTACACGCCCCGGAGTCTCAGGAGCACTGGCCTCAGGCCCTGGGGCTCCCTCCCACGCCTAGTGGCACCACTTAGCTCCGCGCTGGTGAGAAGACGTCGAAG
Organism: Triticum dicoccoides; assembly: GCF_002162155.2. Lineage (NCBI taxonomy): Eukaryota > Viridiplantae > Streptophyta > Magnoliopsida > Poales > Poaceae > Triticum > Triticum dicoccoides. The sequence continues at coordinate 597,394,351 of NC_041383.1, forward strand.
ACTAGATTAGGTGCCGTACGCGGCTTTTCTCATTTGCTTTCTGCAGTTGGCTTGTTCATCCCCATTCGAGGTTTTATTGAAGTTGTTGTCGCCTTTGGCTTGTGACTCTTTGCCTTGTTTTCGCTCCCCTGCCCCGATTTCTCTTGCGCAAGTATCGCGAGGGAGCGACGCGGGCACCCTCACGAGTGTTTTCTGCCCTTATCATTCGAGGCTTTCCTACCCAGGTCCACTACAGGAGCACCCCTCCAGTCCGTGCCCCATGGGCACCGCGACATGAACACAGGACCTGGGTCGGTCGCCTCCACAGCTGAGGCTGGGAACTACCTCTCTACACTAACACTCGCAGGGCATGAAGCGTTCGACGAGGTCTCGGCCTCGGGAAGCAAAGGTCACGGCAGGCCTCCTCCCCGAGCTAAGTAATTTCTACACGCATGCGTGCGGCACAAAGGCACAATACCGGAATAACAGAGGCAGCACGATAATTAACAGCAATAGTCCAAGCACGCCCCTGTGGGGCCCTACACTACTGTCTCTTTGCGTAGGAAAAGGGAAAAAGAACAAAACGGGCGCGACTCGCCCGACACCAACTCGCGGGGGAGACTCGAACCGCCTCCGGAGCTCAGGAGGACTCCATCTCGCGCTTCACCGAGGCGCGACGGCGGGTAGACCCGCTACCTCCCTCCAGGCGGGCGCGGCGGCGTGGAGGCTGATCGCGTCCACCGCTGGAGGAGCCGCTGCCCGAAGAAGAGCCGTCGAAGCTCGATGAACCCCGACCGCCGCCGACCACACGCGCGCTGTCGTCTTCATCGTCGCCGGGGCTGGACCCACGGCCGCGGTCGTCGTTCTCAGGGCAACACCCAGCGCGGCGACCATCTTCCCCGAACACCCTCACATAGAGGGTGGCATCGCCGTCGAACTTGAAGTGCAGGGTGCACCGCCGGCTCAAACCACGCGCGCGGGCAAACGTTTGCAGCCATGGGTCAGGGCCAGGCTCCCGGCTGCAGAGACCTCCAGCGAAGCCCAGGATGCTCGGCTGCAGCAATCGTCCGCCTGAAGCTAGAGGCTGCCCGGGGCGCCAGCCAGAAGCTCACCTAGGAGGAAGCGAGGAAGCTGGAGCCGGGTGCTGGCCGGTTCCGCCGACCACACAACAAACTCTGGTAGTACCTCTGCCGAGTGGGAGCACGGCCTAGGGGGTCGTGCGGCCATAGCGCATACCCCAATAGTGGCCTGCCGCCCGTCACCACGCAGAAGATCGCCTCCGCGACCGCGAGGAGCCACCATGGGAGTCGCAGGGTGTTTGCGGGGACGGCCTCGACTGCGCTTGGGTGGGGGAGAGTCGGGCTCCACCTGGCGGGCCTTTCCTTTCTCCGTGGTCGAGAACCTCTTTGGCGGAGCCATGAAGAAGGAGAAGCAAGAGGGGATGGACCGGAAGGGCAGGCGCCGTCCCGTACTTATAGCAAGAGGAGGCCAACTGCCGGCCTCCATGATTACAGGTAATCATGACCCGCTTTGCATGCAGGGACTTGTCAATTAGTGCAGTCGCCGAGGCATCGTGGGGAGCGGAGCCACCCGCGACCAACCGACCGCCACGTGGCGCCTGAGGCCGCAGGCTGTTAGGGCCCGTGGCACTTCGCACTTTCCCCTTCACTTCTCTGCTCAGCCAAGTCCGGGCGCGCCTTGGGCCCGGGGGCTATTGTCGGCGTTCTGGGAACGGGGGTCCCCAAACTTGCCTGCCTGCGATGTCGCTCAAGGGGCGGCCCAGCACGGCCCATCTTCATCAACACGAGCTCAAGACCCTCACGAGGGGCCAAGCCTCGCGGGGTGGACGACAGGGAGCTTCCTCAGGCGCGGCCTCGTCAGGCTGGCCTGCGAGGAGGCGGAGAGATCAAGGCAGGGTACCTCACGAGGTGCCCATGACGCAAGCCATGACGACCAAGGGCGCCAGGCAGGCGCCAGCCTCCACAGTGTCCTTCTTTCCTCTTTGGTGCAAAGGGGGCAAGCGCAGGCAAGAGCATCAAGCAAAGGCATCCGTTTCGGTGTAACAAGACCAAGACCGTCGCAACGGCAGGAAGGAAGTCATTGTGGATCCCAAGCCAGCGTCACCACCAGAGCCTTTGGCAGGCGAGGACCAACTTTAGTCAGGATAAGTGTACTAGATGTTCCCCTTCAAAATGGCCAATTGTTGGTGCCCTTCCCGCTCAATATTTGGGAAGAGGCCCAGGTCCTTTGCCTATAAATAGGACTAGCCACCCACAAGGTAGAGGGGATCGATCGATCGAAGAGAGGAACCAGATCAAGATCATCATCTAGAAACCAGCAGAGAGAGAGCGACTGAACTCCCCCGAGCAGTTCATCGCACCAGCCAAGAACAGACCCTCGCGAGGCTGTCCTTCCTTGTATTGTTCATCATCAGCCCAAGAGGCAATCCACCACACCACAAACTAGAGTAGGGTATTACACCACAATGGTGGCCCGAACTAGTATAAACTCTATGTCTCTTGTGTTGTTCCTTTCATAGCTTAGATCCTAGTGAGGCGGTGAGGTGCAGGTAGGTAGAGGGAGAAATCTCCACGCGCACCCCAGTGTTCGAATCTAGAGGGTCTGCCGGAACCCGAAATCCGACAGGGACCCCCTACCCGAGATCCGCCGGTTTTGACACCGACATTGGTGCTTTCATTGAGAGTTCCTCTATGTCGTCGCTGCAAGGCTAGATGCCTTCTCCAACCTTCAACCATGCTGTCCTGGGTGAGACTTTTCTCCCCAGAAAGATCTTCGTGTTCGGCGGCTTCGCACTTCGAGCCAACTCGCTTGGCCATCTGGAGCAGATCGATAGCTACGCCCCTGGCCATCAGGTCAGGTTTGGAAACCTAAACTACACTGCCGACATCTGCGGAGACTTGATCTTCGATGGATTCGGGCCCATGTCAAGAGCGTCGAACAATCACGACGTGCATGACCTAGATCTGCAGTCGGATAGTATTCGGAACATCGCACCTGCTACCACTCCGGACTTCGTTCCAGAGCAGGTCGTGCCCTCCGAGGGTGGGTGGATGGATCCTGCCCCGAAGGCCGCACGTTCATCGGCATTAGAGCCGAACACAGACTCCTCTCCTCAGGAAATCTATACCTCCGGACCCCCGGACTCATCTCTGGTAGTGTGTTCCGGACCGCGCGCCTCCGTGCCCATCGAATCTAACTAGGCTCCAGTCATGGAGTTCGCCGCCGCGGATATCTTTCAGCACTCACCCTTTGGAGACGTGCTTGGCTCATTAAGGTCTCTCTCTTTGTCAGGAGACTCCTGGACGAACTATGTCCGGCTCGAGTGGGAAGCTGGCGACGAAGAAATTCGTTACCCACCCACCACCCACTTAATAGCCACGGTCGACGATTTCACCGACGGGCTTAACTTCGACTCCGAAGACATCGATGGTATAGACGACGATGCGGGAAAAGAACAGGAACCACCGCCCACAGGGCGCTGGACTGCCACCTCTTCATACAACATATATATGGTGGATACTCCCAAAGAAACAAATGGCGATGAGGCAACAAGAGATAACCCCTCGGGGAAGAAAGTAAAACATGGGCGTCATCGGCACCGCTCCAAGCCTCGCCACAACAATACCGGCACCAGAGAAGAAAATCCAGATGGTGCCGAAGAGGAATACGATCCTGATCAACCCACCTTCGAGCAAGCCGCACATGCGACGGATGGATACTTGGAGGACGATAACTATACGCCTCCCTCTGAAGACAAGGTAAGCCTCGATGACGATGAATTCGGCGTACCAGAGGATCCCATAGAGCAGGAACGCTTCAAGCGCAGGCTTATAGCCACTACAAGAAGCCTGAAAAGAAGCAGCAGCATCTCCAAGCTGACCAGGTGTAACGCCCCGGATTCGTTGCGCCAGGTGTCTGCCAGTTATTCGCCGTCATTGCCATGTTATTTTCTTGCGTGTTGCATTTTGTCATGTCATCATGTGCATTGCATTGCATACGTGTTCGTCTCATGCATCCGAGCCTTTTCCCCATTGTCCGTTTTGCAATCCGGCGCTCCTATGCCCTCCGGTGTTCCCCTTTCGTCTCTCATTGTGAGCGGGTATTAAACGTTCTCGGAATGGACCGAGCCTTGCCAAGAGGCTTTGGTATAGCACCGGTAGACCGCCTGTCAAGTTTTGTGCCATTTGGAGGTCATTTGGTACTCCAACGGTTAACCGGGTAACCGTAAAAGCCTCCTTCTCTTTGCAGCCCAACACCCCTTCCAAACTGGCCCAAAACCCATCTAACTCCCCTCCATGCTTTCGGTCGTTCGATCACGATCGCGTGGCCGAAAACCGCTCCTCATTTGGACACTCCTAGCTCCCTCTACCTATAAATATGCCCCTCCCCCAAAATTCGCGGTCTAATCCCCTCCAAACCCTAGATCTCATCCGTCTCCGCGCCGGACACGTTCGCCCCCGGCCGGACGCGTCCGCTCCACCGCGCCCAGCCAACGGGAAGCTGCCACGTGGCGCTCCCCGCCACCAGCCGCCGCCGGTCTGCCCGGAGCCGCCTCCGGCCCTCCT
>NC_041383.1:597399203-597565419 GCF_002162155.2 Triticum dicoccoides
GCCCTCCACCGCCGGTTGCCGGAGCTGCGGGGCCCATCCCGCGCCCCCAGCTCCCCCCCGCAGCGCCCCGCTTCGCCCCGCTCCAGCCGCCGCCATGTCACCATTGCGCGCACCCGCCGCCCCGCGCCCGACCCCCGGAGTCCGCCGTCCTCGCGCCGACGCCTCGCAACCCGCGCCCTCCCTCGCCGGGATCCGGCCGGATCCGCCATCTCCGGCCTCCCCGGTGTCTTCCCCGTCGTCTCCGTCGACCTCTCCGGCGAGCTCGCGCCGCCGCCTTGATATCCGTGCAAACTGAAGGTTGACCCCGAACCTGCTAAGTCCCAGATTTTTGTTATTTTCATGCCATGTTCATCGCATCGTATCTCTGCATCCGTAGCTCTGTTTCGTGCGTGTAATATGTCAAGTTGTTCGCCTCAACGAGTACATCGTTTCATTCCATGACATCATATTCATTTGAGGTCATCTTGATGCCTGAATCATCGTTGTAAGTGTGCTTCATGATGTTTTCTGCTGTCTGTAAACAGAACGAGCTCTTTTTGTCATTTTTGCCATGATTGATGTGTGCATCCTATGAGGTTGATGTCTTCATGTGTTTTGGTCTATGCTATGTCTTCTTTACAGAGGTGCTTACTATGTATTTTTGTGATCAATGTGGTGACTAGCACAAGCATGCACACTAGGCTTCGTGATGTTGCTGATTTTAGTCCCTGTTCTGCTGTTATTTTGATGCCATGTAAACTTGTTGCTACAGAGAGATCCATGCATATTTTGAGATACTTCGGTAAGGGTGTTTTGAACATGTGGTTATTGTCTATCCATTCATGCCTCTTGTTGCAATTATGGAGTAGTTTAGCATGTCATTTGAGTGCTCTACTTTTGCTTCAAAATGTTTCCTGGCAGATTGTTTACTTGTTATTCAATTTAGCCAAGGTTGTTGTAGTTGATCCTTGCATGCTATGGACTTGTTCTTGCCTTGGTTGGTTACATAAACATGTCTTCTTGATGATGCTATGCTTATCTTGTCATGCAATGACTTGTGGTGAGTGAATCGAGCTTGTTAAGTAAGGTACTTGCTGTTATTGTTTTGCTAGGCTGAATCTGTTATTTCGTGATGCGATGTAAACCTGCTCCTACTAATCATTCCATGCATAATCTGGAGATGTTCTATAAACATGTTTTGATCTACATGTCATCCTCTATCCATCCATGCCCCTGGTTGAATTTATAGGTTGCTGTAGCTTGTTGTAATCTTGCTCCAAAGTTGCTTGATAATGTTGTTGTCAGCCTGTTAACATTAAGCTCACTTGTTGTCATGTGTTTTGCTAGTGTTCCATGCACCCTATGGACTTGTTCTTGCCATGCTTAGCTTCACAAATATGTCTTCTTACTGTTGGTTGCCTTGCCATGCCATGTTTTGCTCTGTGGTGAGTGGTACAAGCTCATCTACATGCCTTCATAATTCTGTTCCTGCCATGTTTGAATCTGTATTATAACTTGCCATGTTTATGTGGGTGCCATCATATTTTCTGATCCTTTTTGGCTTAGGGTCAGTAAGGGACTTTTGATCTATGCATTTAGTAGATTCATGACATGCCTTTGTTTGCCATGATAAGTTCCTGTAACATGTTGTTTGATAGCTCTAAACATTGCATCGTGATGTTATTTTCTGCAATGTCTGAAATTGTTATAACTTGCAATCTTACCATGTGTGTTTGAGCATGTTCTAGTGATTTCTGGAGATAGTTCAGTGTTCATGTTTTGTTATGCTTTACCTGTACATCATGCCCATGCCTTTTGTTTTCTTGTTGCGGTCTTGTAGCATGTTGTTTTGATGCTTGCAATATGCCTAGTTGTTGTTTTGGACAGATTGTTGCTATGACTTGTTTAGTGTGTGTGTTGAACCGTTGTTCCGTTTTGAGTGTGCTCTATATGAAACTTGCTTAGAATTGCATGTAGCTTCATATTATCATGTTGCATCCATGTTTTGAGGTGTTTGCTTGATGTTTGTATGCATTTTGCATCAATGCCATGTTTAACTTGTTTTGCTCATATCTTCTAGGCCGTAGCTCCGAATTAAATGAACTTTATATGTAACTTGACTAGAATCTCGTGTAGATCATCTTTGTGTATCTTAACTTGCTGTTTAACAACCTCAACTTAATGTTTGTTCAGATCTGGATCAATTTCGAAATTTGCATATGAGGACTTACCGGAATTGTTATATGTTGTTCCCGGCCTCATTTAAACTTGCTTTGATGTGTTGCTCTTGTTTGCATCATCTCTTGCCATGAGTAGCTTCATGTACCCGTGTCACGCATCATGCTTGATGTGGATCATGCCTTGTTCATGTGTGGTGTGTTTACCTTGTTGTGTGCTTCTTTTCGATAGTTCCTGTTTCGTTGCGATCGTGAGGATTCGTTCGTCTACGCTTGGTTCGGCTTCATCTGTTCGTCTTCTTCATGGACTCGTTCTTCTTCCTTGCGGGATTTCAGGCAAGATGACCGCTACCCTGGATCTCACTACTCTCATTGCTATGCTAGTTGCTTCGTTCTATCGCTATGCTGCGTTACCTATCTTCTGCTCATTAAGCCTCCCATATTGCCATGAACCTCTAACCTTTGACACCTTTCCTATGCAAACCATTGTTTGGCTATGTTACCGCTTCGCTCAGCCCTCTTATAGCGTTGCTAGTTGCAGGTGAAGTTGAAGATTGCTCCATGGTGGACAGGATTTTGGTTGGGATATCAAAATATCTCTTATATTATTAATGCATCTATATATTTGGTAAAGGGTGGAAGGCTCGGCCTTTTGCCTGGTGTTTTGTTCCACTCTTGCCGCCCTAGTTTCCGTCATACCGGTGTTATGTTCCCGGATTTTGCGTTCCTTACGCGGTTAGGTGCTTTATGGAACCCCCTCGACAGTTCGCTTTGAATAAAACTCCTCTAGCAAGGCCCAACCTTGGTTTTACATTTGCCTCACCTAGCCCTTTTTCCCTTGGGAGTCGCGCTCTCGAGGGTCATCTTTATTATAGCCCCCCCAGGCCAATGCTTGTCTAAGTGTTGGTCCAAACTAGAGAACCGTGCGGGACCATCCCTTGGCAACTTGGGTTACGTTGGTACCTGTACGCTTAGCTTATCCGATGTTGCCCTGAGAACGAGATATGTGCAGCTCCTATCGGGATTGTCGGCGCATCGGGCGGTCTTGCTGGTCTTGTTTTACCATTGTCGAAATGTCTTGTAAACCAGGATTCCGAGTCTGATCGGGTCTCCTGGGAGAAGGTCTATTCCTTCGTTGATTGCGAGAGCTTGTCATGGGCTAAGTTGGGACACCCCTGCAGGGTATAATCTTTCAAAAGCCGTGCCTGTGGTTATAGGCAGATGGGGATTTGTTAATGTCCGGTTGCAGATAACTTGACACCAGATCCGATTTAAAACGCATCAACCGTGTGTGTAGCCGTGATGGCCTCTTTTCGGCGGAGTCCGGGAAGTGAACACGGTTTCTGGGTTATGTTTGACGTAAGTAGGAGTTCAGGATCACTTCTTGATCATTGATAGCTTTACGACCGTTCCTTTTGCTCTCTTCTCGCTCTTATTTGCGTATGTTAGCCACCATATATTGCTTAGTCGCTGTTGCAGCCTCACCACTTTACCCCTTCCTTTCCCTTTAAGCTTTGCTAGTCTTGATACCCATGGTAATGGGATTGCTGAGTCCTCGTGGCTCATAGATTACTACAACAACAGTTGCAGGTACAGGTTATGCGATGATCATGACGCGAGTGTGATGTTTACTTGTTTCGGAGTTCTTCTTCTGCTTCTTCTTCGATCAGGGGATAGGTTCTAGGTCGGCAGCCTGGGCTAGCAGGGTGGATGTCGTTTGAGTTTCTGTTTGTGTTTCATCCGTAGTCGGATGATGATCTTATGTATGATGATGTTGTATTCATGTGGCATTGTATGCCTTATGTATGTATCCCCATATATTATGTAATGTTGATGTAATGATATCCACCTTGCAAAAGCGTTTCAATATGCGGGTCTATCCTTGGTGGGACCTTCGAGTTCCTTTTGGATAGGGTCGCATATTGGGCATGACAAGTTGGTATCAGAGCCTCGACCGACCCTAGGAGCCCCCTTGATTGATCGTGTAGTTTGGCCATTGTTGAGTCTAGAAGAAAACTATTTTCGGAGTCTAGTTATATCGGACAGTAGGAATTCTTTTTACTCCTCATCCCCTGCATCGCTCTGGTAAGGAATCTTTGAGTTCAATCCTCAGTTGTTTTCTTTCCCGCCCACCCACCCTTCTTCTTCTTGAAATCGGAGTCCGTAATTGAGTATCCATCCTACTCGTATGAAGTTTTTGCTCTCTCTCCTCAAGGATTTCAACCGGTGTTTCTCTTCAAGTTAGTCGTCGATTTCCCCTTCCAGTTGCCTTTGTTTTCCCGCCCTCCCACCCTTTTTCTTCCCGAAGCCTAAGTCTGTTTCGAGCATCAATTTCATTCTTGCAGAGCCTCTTCAGTCTTTCGTCAATTATTCCATCCGGTGAATTCTTGTCTCGGTGGACATTCTTCAACTCTTTTTCTTTCCGGTGGACTCAATTCAAGGTTTAGGTTGATCATATTCCTTTCCGTAGCTCAAGTGTTTTCCCTGTTCGTTCGCCTCTCGCCAGTTTATCCTTCCGGAGTGTTCAAGACATCTCAGGAGATTCGTCTGTGTTCTAATTAATTCGTGGTTGTCACCTCATTCAAATATTTCAATTGTTCCGGTGCTTCATCTATCTGTTCATCAAACCTTTCCAACGGTGTTATCTCTTCAGTGGGCCCTAACCCACAGGTCTTTTTCCAGGATCTTACCTGACTCTTCTAATTTCCCCGGAGTTATTCTCAATTCTTTTCAAGTGTGACGTAAGAATGGTTTCCATCAGTCACATGCCTTTCAAGATCGGTTTCAAACATTTTCATTGTTGGCTCAACCTTTTCGATTTTCATTCTCCCGGAGTATCTCAGCAATCTTGGTGTTGTTTCTCGTCGTCATTTGAAGACCGAAGAAGAGTTCCTCTTAAATCTTGTTCATTCTCTCGAAGATTCGTGGTTCTAGCTTCATATCATCCTCTCAAATTATTCCGTTTGTCAAAGATTCTTTTCTTACCTATCCGGAGTATTTCAGGAGTTGTTTTCCTGTTCCTTTTCACCGGAGGCCATCGTTCCCTCTATCGTTTTCTATTATCCCGGTGCTTCGTTCAAGTGTTCTTTAATCAGTTCATGATCTCGTTGTTCTTTTGCATCTAATCCCTTCTAACATATTTGTTCTTCTAATTCTTCCCGGTGATTCATCCTCTTTCGTCAGTCATTTCCGAATTCTTACGGTGGTTTGTTCAAGATTCTTTTTCCTTGTTTATCATTTTATTCAATTCGTTCTTTCAATCCTACCGGTGGTTCATGAAGACTTTCTCCAGTTCGCGCTATATCTCTTCTCAATCCTTTCAAGAAGAATAAGTAACATGCCAAATCCATTGCTTGTCATCAATTTAATTTGATGAAGGATAAGCATACAATAAATCTTATTCTTATTTCATCCAAGTGATTAATCCCTTCCTTCGGAGTTTGTTCTTGATGAATAAATTCTAGTTCCAAGTGTTTTCATCTTTTCTTCTCCGGAGTTCAAATTTCCTCGGTTATTTTGTCGGAACCTCCATCTAAATCATCGCAAGGCTTTAATCTTATTCTTTCATCCTTCAATTCTATCTCATCATCCTTTTGTTACCGGAGTTCTTCATGGTGGTTCTTCATGATTTAATTCATTCTTCAAGAGTTCATCAAGATTTTGTTGGTGGAGTTCAAGTATCTTTTCTTCTTGCATCTCGAAGTGCAATTAATTCTCCGCCTTCTTTTGAATTGGAGTTTTGCATTATTTCGTTCTTCTCAGCTATCCAATCATTTCCGTTTGTGGTCGGTTATCACCTCATAATTTTGAGATGTTTTCCATAAGTCCACAACAAGCTTATTCTTTCGTTGTTGATTTTCTCAACAACCCCGTTCCATCCTACCAAATTCTTTTCATTCAATTCTCTTTCAATTCTTTCCGGAGGTTTTGTGTCACGTCTTCATCAAGTATCATTCCATCCTCTCAAGTTCATGTTATTTTCCTTCCACTCTACCTGGAGTGCTGCCTAAATCCTTTCAGTCTTATTCGTTTCTTATCTCGTTCTAACCGGAGTGCTTTCAGAGTCTATCTGATTCCGTGAGCTTTTGATTCTCGTCATTCTCGTCGTGACTATCTTCGTCTCGACCGCTCTCGATTCTTTGCTTCTTCTCTAGAGTCATTGTTTCACCTCATCCTTTTTCCCTTCCATCTCGGTCCTAAGATCTCGGGACGAGATCTCTTGTTAGTGGAGGAGTGTTGTAACGCCCCGGATTCGTTGCGCCAGGTGTCTGCCAGTTATTCAACGTCGTTGCCATGTTATTTGCTTGTGTATTGCATTTTGTCATGTCATCATGTGCATTGCATTGCATACGTGTTCGTCTCATGCATCCGAGCCTTTTCCCCGTTGTCCGTTTTGCAATCCGGCGCTCCTATGCCCTCCGGCGTTCTCCTTTCGTCTCTCGTTGTGAGCAGGTATTAAACGTTCTCGGAATGGACCGAGCCTTGCCAAGCGGCCTTGGTATAGCACCGGTAGACCGCCTGTCAAGTTTCGTGCCATTTGGAGGTCGTTTGGTACTCCAACGGTTAACCGGGTAACCGTAAAAGCCTCCTTCTCTTTGCAGCCCAACACCCCTTCCAAACTGGCCCAAAACCCATCTAACTCCCCTCCATGCTTTCGGTCGTTCGATCACGATCGCGTGGCCGAAAACCGCTCCTCATTTGGACACTTGTCAGGACCCCGACTCAATGCCACATCGATCTAGCATGTAACACCTCATATCACTTTGCGGCCTCACGCACGGTATTCCCACGGGTGTCGCCTTACCTTAGCCCGGGACCATTTGCGCCTTTTGGCACACGTATATGACAGTGTCGCTAGCATCCATATGATAAGGAGCCCGGGCTGACATGGCTAGTCGTAAACCCAAAGCGGCACAGACTTACAGGGACAGGCATCCATGACCCAGCATCGAACGTGTCGGTCATCCGCGAGTGAATCCAGGCTGTAGCACTGGGCTAGCAGGACTCCGGTGAACCGGGCTGTAGCGGGCTAACAGGACTCCGGTATTCATCGCGTGACATTTCCCCGAAGGGACAGACACAGGAACGAAGAAGGACACATGCCGGCCAGCCTAAGTGTTCCGGAGCAGTAGCAAGCTACCATGGCTCGGTGGAAACACTAGGAGACATTTCCCCGTAAGAGAGGCTACTAAAGATAAACAACTAGATGGTCAGATCCCACACATACCAAGCATTTCAATAACATACACACAATATGCTCGATATGTGCAATTACAACATGGCATCACAACATGACTCTATGACTCAAGTAATTTATCAATAGGCTCCGAGGAGCGAGATATTACAAACATGGGTCTCATGACCCAACACTCAGAGCATACAAATCAAAGCACAAGCGGAAGCTATCATGTCTGAGTACAGACATCTATAAATGAAAAAGGCTGAGAAGCCTGACTATCTACCAGATCCTGCCGAGGCCACAAGATCGTAGCTGAGGTAACAAGCTAAACGTCGAAGTCCACGCGGAACTACTAGCGAGACTGAAGTCTCTCTGCAAAACATAAAATAGGCAAACGTGAGTACAAATGTACCCAGCAAGACTTACATCAGATCTATCTACATATGCCTCATTATCAACAAGGGGGTGGAGGGGTTTGACTGCAGCAAGCCAGCTTTGACCCGGTGGCTATCCTGAACTACGACTGCAAGTAACTCTTTTGAAGTGGCGCACACGAGTCCACATATTCACCAACCAATACACCACTATGGATCCACTCCCGTCTCCCTACGAGAACGCCATCCATAGCACCCACGCTTATCTTGCGTATTTTAGAGTATCCACTTTCACTTGTCTATGAACTATGCAAGGGGTCCAAGTTTCCATATCCGAGGAATCCGGCTATTCGAATAGATGATGTTAACCCTGCAGGGGTGTACTTCTTCACACACGCTCTCGCCACTTACCGCCCTGTACACGTCATGTACCTCGGCAACCTTCAAGCGGAAGCCGGGCGAGGGAGTCGGCCACGACCTGACTAACCGAACAAGTCTCTGGTCCAGGTTTATCGCCTATTCAGGTTCCATCCGCAAGGAGATCCGGCCGGGGTGTCGCTCACGGCCCCAAACGATGTGTGCAGGGTTCCCAAGCCCACCAACCGGGTGCCACTTGGTACACCGGGCCACTGTGCCTAGTCTGTCCCAAGCCCACCTGTATCGGGTGCCACTTGGTAGACTACTAACACTACCTACAAACACCAGAAACTAGTTGCAACTCCTGGACAGAGATCATGTTGATTAATAAGTCGAGAGGGGTCGAGTTACCGGAACCCAATGTGTGGTAGTAACTGGTCATGGATCACAAACACAGAACTCAGTTCCTGAGGACGGCTGCAATGAGACAACCCACCATGTACTCCTACATGGCCTCTCACCGCTACCTTTACCAAATCGTGTTCACACACTTACCTCACACACAGTAGGACATGTTCACACGCCTCTGATTCATCCCCGATGAATCAGACCTGACTCGACTCTAAGCAATAGCAGGCATGACAACAAGCATGAATGAGTAGGCACATCAGGGCTCAAACAACTCCTACTCATGCTAGTGGGTTTCATCTATTTACTGTGGCAATGACAGGTCATGCAAAGGATAAAGGGGTTCAGCTACCGCAGCAAGTAACAAATATGTCGTTGTTGTCCTAATGCAGTAAAAGAGAGCAGGAGCGAGAGAGTGGGATTTTATCGGAATGAACAAGGGGGTTTTGCTTCCTGGCACTTCTGAAGATAACATTGAGTCTTCATTAGTGTCAACGATCACATCATCGGTATCACGTCTATCGAGAGGGGACAAATACCGGCAACACAGAAGGGAACACAATCAATGCAATGCACAATATGATGCATGATCATGACATGGCAAAATGAATGTGTTTTGGGCTAATGCAACTAAAACCAGATTAAATGAAGTTGGTTTGAATCCAGGATTCAAATTCAAACTCCATATGTGGATATTTAAATGCCATTTAATTGATTTGTGCTAAACAGCATCTATAAGTTGTTCTAACATGCATGAAAATGGTACAGATGGATTCCTTGAATTTTTCTGATAATTTTTCATATATAATTTATTTAATTTGGAGTTACGGTTAATTTTCTATGATTTAATGAAGTTTTAGCTATTTCTGGAATTTCCTGATTATTATAAAATAAACTAAATTCCAGAAAAGGAATATGGCGTCAGCATGACCTCACCCTGACGTCATCAGGTCAACAGGGCGGTCCAGGTCAAACCTGACGTGTGGGGTCCACACGTCAGTGACACGGGTTAAACAGGGGGGTTTAGTTTAGTTTAATTAAAGATTAGGGCACTAGGGCCCACATGTCAGTGTCAGCAGGGGGGTAATTAGTTTAACTAATCCGATTAGTGCTAATCCTAATTTAGTTAGTGGCCAGAGGCCCACACGTCAGTGACCCAGGGTCAAACTGGGCCCAGCAAGTCAACTGTCAACGGGGTCAACCCCACCGGCGACTTGACGCCGGCGAGGCCAACCGCGGCTGCGAGCCTCGGGTTTGCATCTCCGGCGACCAAACGGCCGGCGGAGGGCATCTACGTGACGCTGGTGGACTCGCGCGTCGAGTGGTGCAGGCGTTGGGTGCGGGGGTGGCCGGAGTTGTCGCCGGCGTCGACCTTGGCGGTCGCCGGAGCTCGGGTGAGCTCGGGGTCGACGCTACGGTGGCCGGGGAGACTCGTGCGGGGCAGCTATGTGCTCTACGTGGCGCGGGAAGGGAGTTGAGCATGACGGCCGGACCGCTAGGTGGCCGGAGACTCGTCGGCGGCGGTCACAGGCGGCGGCGCGTACGGGCGAGCAAGGGGTGGCGGCTACGGCGCACGAGAGCGAGAACGGAGAGGGGGAAAAGGTTCGGTGGCTCACGGCGGTTGCAGCAGACGTCGAAGCGGGCTCGGGGAAGGTCGGACGGTGACGAGTCGACGATGGGGATCCGCGGCGGCCGGCGATGAAGAAGAGGCCAGTGACGGTGTTTTGAGGCGTCCGGCGTCGAGTGAGTCGACGGGGAGGACGAGGGCGTTGAGGCGGAGGCCATGGACACGTCGGCGAGGCGAGGGAGGGCCTGTGGCCGCGGTGGTTCTAGTCGGCGGCGATGGCTGCGTTCGGGTTCGGGCGAGAGAGAGGGAGCAGAGGAGAGAGGGGATGCAGCGGGGGAGGAAGAGGAGCGAGGGGACACGAGGCCTCGTCGTGGCGTCGCTAGGGAGGCCGGGGGGAAGCAGGAGGTGGCCGGGAAGCAGGAGGTGGCCGGGGCGCATGGCCGCGCGCGCCGGGCGCGTGCCCGTCCTCCTGGCAGGGAGGAAGATGACAAGGGGGAGGAGGTGGGCTGGGCCGGCTGGGCCGGTCCTGTTGGGCCACCAGGTGGCCTTCACAGGTAAGTCCAGGTGGTTCTGCTCTCCTTTTTTTTATTTTTGTTCTGTTTGTTTTATTTAATTTATTTTTCCACTGTTTTGAATTTAAAATAATTCAAACAATGCCAAAAACTCCTCTGAATATTTTATATTGCTAGATGGACTTTTCCAAAAGCTTATAAAATATTTCAGGGGTATTTGAAATTATATTCTAATTATATGAATATAATTCAAATTCAAATAGCTAATGAATTAAATCCAAAGTCCCAAAAATAATTCCTTAAAAATGTTCAATATTTTGGTTGGGACCAGAACCCTTACCAAAAATTATCAAACATTTAAGGAGAGCATTTTGGAGCAATGAATGAGATTTCTAGGGTTTTTGCCCCTCTTTTATTTAAGTTTTTGAGGCTTCCAAAATTCCTCAGTTCAAACTTCAGAATTTAAACATGATGCACACATGAAGCTAGCCTAGAGCATTACCAGAAGCTAGGGATGTGACAACACTCCTAGCTCCCTCAACCTATAAATATGTCCCTCCCCCGAAATTCGCGGTCTAATCCCCTCCAAACCCTAGATCTCATCCGTCTCCGCGCCGGACACGTCCGCCCCCGGCCGGACGCGTCCGCTCCACCGCGCCCAGCCAACGAGAAGCTGCCACGTGGCGCTCCCCGCCGCCAGCCGCCGCCGGCCCGCCCGGGCCCGCCTCCGGCCCTCCTGGCCCGCGCCGCCGGGTCCCTCCGCCGCCCGCGCCGCGACGCGCCTCCCGCGCCTCGCCGCCGCACGACGCCGCCGCCCGTCGTTTGTGGTCTCGCCCCGCCGCGTCCTCGCCGGCGCCTCCCGCCGCCTAGCCGGCGTCCCGCCGCCCTCCGCCGCCGGTTGCCGGAGCTGCGAGGCCCAACCTGCGCACCGAGCTCCCCCCCGCAGCGCCCCGCTTCGCCCCGCTCCGGCCGCCGCCATGTCGCCGGAGCGCGCCCCCGCCGCCCCGCGCCCGACCCCCGGAGTCCGCCGTCCTCGCGCCGACGCCTCGCAACCCGCGCCCCCACGCCCTCCCTCGTCGGGATCCGGCCGGATCCGGCGAGATCCGGTCCGGATCCGCCATCTCCGGCCTCCCCGGTGTCTTCCCCGTCGTCTCCGGCGACCTCTCCGGCGAGCTCGCGCCGCCGCCTCGATATCCGTGCAAACTGAAGGTTGACCCCGAACCTGCTAAGTCCCAGATTTTTGTTATTTTCATGCCATGTTCATCGCATCGTATCTCTACATCCGTAGCTCTGTTTCATGCGTGTAATATGTCAAATTGTTCGTCTCAACGAGTACATCATTTCATTCCATGGCCACATATTCATTTGAGGTCATCTTGATGCCTGAATCATCATTGTAAGAGTGCTTCATGATGTTTTCTGCTATCTGTTAACAGAACGAGCTCTTTTGTCATTTTTTCCATGATTGATGTGTGCATCCTATGAGGTTGATGTCTTCATGTATTTTGGTCTATGCTATGTCTTCTTTACAGAGGTGCTTACTATGTATTTTTGTGATCAAGGTGGTGACTAGCACAAGCATGCAAACTAGGATTCGTGATGTTACTGATTTTAGTCCCTGTTCTGCTGTTATTTTGATGCCATGTAAACTTGTTGCTATAGAGAGATCCATACATATTTTGAGATACTTCAGTAAGGGTGTTTTGAACATGTGGTTATTGTCTATCTATTCATGCCTCTTGTTGCAATTATGGAGTAGTCTAGCATGTCATTTGAGTGCTCTACTTTTGCTTCAAAATGTTTTCTGGCAGATTATTTACTTGTTATTCAATTTAGCCAAGGTTGTTGTAGTTGATCCTTGCATGCTATGGACTTGTTCTTGCCTTGGTTGGTACATAAACATGTCTTCTTGATGATGCTATGCTTATCTTGTCATGCAATGACTTGTGGTGAGTGAATCGAGCTTGTTAAGTAAGGTACTTCCTGTTACTGTTTTGCTAGGCTGAATCTGTTATCACGTGATGCGATGTAAACTTGCTCCTACTAATCATTCCATGCATAATCCGGAGATGTTCTATAAACATGTTTTGATCTACATGTCATCCTCTATCCATCCATGCCCCTGGTTGCATTTATAGGTTGCTGTAGCTTGTTGTAATCTTGCTCCAAAGTTGCTTGATAATGTTGCTGTCAGCCTGTTAACATTAAGCTCACTTGTTGTCACGTGTTTTGCTAGTGTTCCATGCACCCTATGGACTTGCTCTTACCATGCTTAGCTTCAACAATATGTATTCTTACTATTGGTTGCCTTGCCATGCCATGTTTTGCTCTGTGGTGAGTGGTACAAGCTCATCTACATGCCTTCATAATTCTGTTCCTGCCATGTTTGAATCTGTATTATAACTTGCCATGTTTACGTGGGTGCCATCATATTTTCTGATCCTTTTTGGCTTAGGGTCAGTAAGGGACTTTTGATCTATGAATTTAGTAGATTCACGCCATGCCTTTGTTTGCCATGGTAAGTTCCTGTCACATGTTGTTTGATAGCTCTAAACGTTGCATCGTGATATTATTTTCTGCAAAGTCTGAAATTGTTATAACTTGCAATCTTACCATGTGTGTTTGAGCATGTTCTAGTGATTTCTGGAGATAGTTCAGTGTTCATGTTTTGTTATGCTTTACCTTTACATCATGCCCATGCATTTTGTTTTCTTGTTGAGGTCATGTAGCATGTTGTTTTGATGCTTGCAATATGCCTAGTTGTTGTTTTGGACAGATTGTTGCTATGACTTGTTTAGTGTGTGTGTTGAACCGTTGCTCCGTTTTGAGTGTGCTCTATATGAAACTTGCTTAGAATTGCATGTAGCTTCATATTATCATGTTGCATCCATGTTTTGAGGTGTTTGCTTGATGTTTGTATGCATTTTGCATCAATGCCATGTTTAACTTGTTTTGCTCATATCTTCTAGGCCGTAGCTCCGAATTAAATGAACTTTATATGTAACTTGACTAGAATCTCGTGTATATCATCTTTGTGTATCTTAACTTGCTGTTTAACAACCTCAACTTAATGTTTGTTCAGATCTGGATCAATTTCGAAATTTGCATATGAGGACTTACCAGAATTGTTATATGTTGTTCCCGGCCTCATTTAAACTTCCTTTGATGTGTTGCTCTTGTTTGTGTCATCTCTTGCCATGAGTAGCTTCATGTAGCCGTATCATGCATCATGCTTGATGTGCATCATGCCTTGTTCATGTGTGGTGTGTTTGCCTTGTTGTGTGCTTCTTTTCGATAGTTCCTGTTTCGATGCGATCGTGAGGATTCGTTCGTCTACGCTTGGTTCGGCTTCATCCGTTCGTCTTCTTCATGGACTCGTTCTTCTTCCTTGCGGGATTTCAGGCAAGATGACCGCTACCCTGGATCTCACTACTATCATTGCTATGCTAGTTGCTTCGTTCTATCGCTATGCTGCGTTACCTATCTTCTGCTCATCAAGCCTCCCATATTGCCATGAACCTCTAACCTTTGACACCTTTCCTATGCAAACCATTGTTTGGCTATGTTACCGCTTCGCTCAGCCCTCTTATAGCATTGCTAGTTGCAGGTGAAGTTGAAGATTGCTCCATGGTGGACAGGATTTTGGTTGGGATATCACAATATCTCTTATATTATTAATGCATCTATATATTTGGTAAAGGGTGGAAGGCTCGGCCTTTTGCCTGGTGTTTTGTTCCACTCTTGCGGCCCGCCATACCGGTGTTATGTTCTCGGATTTTGCGTTCCTTACGCGGTCGGGTGATTTATGGGACCCACTCGACAGTTCGCTTTGAATAAAACTCCTCCAACAAGGCCCAACCTTGGTTTTACATTTGCCTCACCTAGCCCTTTTTCCCTTTGGAGTCGCGCTCTCGAGGGTCATCTTTATTACAGCCACCCCCCCCCGGGCCAATGCTTGTCTAAGTGTTGGTCCAAACTAGAGCACCGTGCGGGACCATCCCTTGGCAACTTGGGTTACGTTGGTACCTGTACGCTTAGCTTATCCGGTGTTGCCCTGAGAACGAGATATGTGCAGCTCCTATCGGGAATTTCGGCGCATCGGGCGGTCTTGCTGGTCTTGTTTTACCATTGTCGAAATGTCTTGTAAACCGGGATTCCGAGTCTGATCGGGTCTCCTGGGAGAAGGTCTATTCCTTCGTTGATCGCGAGAGCTTGTCATGGGCTAAGTTGGGACACCCCTGCAGGGTATAATCTTTCGAAAGCCGTGCCTATGGTTATAGGCAGATGGGGATTTGTTAATGTCCGGTTGTAGATAACTTGACACCAGATCCAATTTAAAACGCATCAACCGTGCATGTGGCCGTGATGGTCTCTTTTCGGCGGAGTCCGGGAAGTGAACACGGTTTCTGGGTTATGTTTGACGTAATTAAGTAGGAGTTCAGGATCACTTCTTGATCATTGCTAGCTTCACGACCGTTCCTTTTGCTCTCTTCTCGCTCTTATTTGTGTATGTTAGCCACCATATATGCTTAGTCGTTATTGCAGCCTCACCACTTTACCCCTTCCTTTCCCTTTAAGCTTTGCTAGCCTTGATACCCATGGTAATGTTATTGTTGAGTCCTCGTGGCTCACAATTACTACAACAACAGTTGCAGGTACAGGTTATGCGATGATCATGACGCGAGTGCGATGTTTACTTGTTTCGGAGTTCTTCTTCTACTTCTTCTTCGATCAGGGGATAGGTTCCAGGTCGGCTGCCTGGGCTAGCAGGGTGGATGTCGTTTGAGTTTCTGTTTGTGTTTCATCCGTAGTCGGATGATGATCTTATGTATGATGATGTTGTATTCATGTGGCATTGTATGCCTTATGTATGTATCCCCATATATTATGTAATGTTGATGTAATGATATCCACCTTGCAAAATCGTTTCAATATGCGGGTCTATCCTTGGTGGGACCTTCAAGTTCCTTTTGGATAGGGTCGCATATTGGGCGTGACACCAGGATCCGCTCACAGGCAGACAGACCAAGGCCCGGGCAGCTGAAGAATACGGACTCGAGCGCCAAACAAAATACTACCCAAAGCGCAGGCTCCTACCTGAATTTGAGGAGGCGGCACTAAAAATCAAACGCAGGCCTACACCCCTCCAACAGCACACTGCGACAAGGGGCTGCGCACAAGATTGGCATTACATACCAAACAGCAACAGGGCAAGCACCCCGGACGCATCAGCGGACAAAAACAGAGTCTACAAACCTTGGTGCAACAAATATAAGCGTCCCAAGGCGAAAAATGGCGCCCGGGGAACGGCGATCAACACAGGAGCCCGTAATCCTCAACCTGTTGAGCGGGAGAAGAAACTTCAACATCTCAATTCGGGCCCCTCCAGCTTGAATCGCATACTTGACCGCCCATGTCAAATTCACGGCACCCCAGGAACGGCAGCCAATCACACCAAGAGAGAATGCTGGGTCTTTAAACAAATCGGCAGGCCGGCGCAGGAAGGAGCATGAAGAAGCCCAGATTATCAAGTCTAGGGACCAATCACTCAAGGATCAGACCCACCAAAAAACTCATTTTAGAGTCATAAATAGGTGTGACGGCCACCTAGGCCCCGCCACCCCGGAGATGGTCTCCGGATAGCCAAAAATGTCATACCAACTTTCGATCTTACACCTCTAGGCAGTAGCTATTCAGCACCGCCGGGATACACTACGACTCGGTGCATTACCACCCAAGACCCACGTGATGTAGTCACAAATGCGGTCAAGACCGAGCTTCACCTCGGCGCCGAAGAATATTTGGCTACTTTATTCATTGAAGTAACAAGTCACGGTTTTTTCAATCGAACTTAGATTTGACAGCCGAACTCCTGGACACCGACAAAGGAGTCCGAACTACTTCATGATACCCCAACCTAGCCATAGCTCATACAGATCCTTCAGCGTAAGCCGGACGGATCACGTCCACGGCTCAGCCACTGCTCACACATGCCTCTTAAGTATTATTTGCAGGTTCGCCCTCGCGCACAAATGGACCGGCGACTTGGAAGCAGCTCGGACGCACACAAGGGGGATCTTCACCCCACCTGAATACAATCTGGATATTGCTCCGGACTCGCGCACAACCAACCACCGCCCGGCCCCAACATGTTCTGCCGTCATGCCTCTCTTTTACAACATGCACCATACTCATACACATAGACGTATTACTTAAATACAGCATGTAGAGTCATTTGACACTTATCTGCTATTTGTCAATGACACTTTGTCATAACGGTATCCGAACATCATGTTATGCCTTCGAACGTCAGGGGCTTCCTTGCACCCATACTACAACGACTAAAGTCCGAACACCTTTTCGGTTGTTTGGCACCCCGAACTTATAGAATTATATGCATCAGCTCCGAATCATGTCTTGGGTCATTGGTTGGTTTGCCCGGCTCCCATGTTTTGGTACCTTACATTCCGCAATATTGGCTAAGGTAGCGCTGGGAGAACTACTGTGATTGTGTCCTGGTTCTTCCAGACGAACACCTCAGTAGAGAAAGCCGAAAGCCGACTGTCATGATAAGGCGAGAGCTGGTCAGCTGTTCGAGAGATTGTAAAATCTTTAAAGATTTATTCCGCATAAATGCCATAATAAAATGCAGCGTGCGAAGGATCGGTCTACCGATTAGGTGCTATTAGAGCCCCTGTGCGGTCTTCCGAACACCAGTGGTTGCGCCTCCCATACTCGAATTCCTATGGCTAAGTGAGAGTAATAAAGCCCTATAGTCCGATTGCCTGGTTCGTTGTGCTGAACACCTCCTTCATGGACCCAAGAATGGGATAAAGAGTGTTCAGGTTTACCCCGAACCCCCCCCCCCGGTAGTTCCTACGTGGGGGCCGAAGCCGACGACTGGCCAACTCTCAAGACTAACATATTAAACGGCCGCGAGGAATAGAATTTACACATACCAGGCACCTACATATAAGTGACTCCGTTTTGCCTTACAAAGGATAGCACATCTGCTTTCAGGGAAAAATAATGTCTTTCGTATATTCCTCGGCCACGAGGCGGGAACCTTTCAGGACACCATCATAATATAGTTCGGGCTTGCGGTGCTCCTTCCCCTCTGGAGGCCCCTCGGTCATCAGCTTCTCAGCATCAAGCTTCCCCCAGTGCACTTTCGCACGAGCAAATGCCATTCGTGCCCCTTCTATGCAAACCGACCGCTTAATGACATCCAGCCGAGGGCAGGCCCTCGCAATTCGCTTCACGAGCCCAAAGAAACTGCTCGGTATAGGCTCGGCGGGCCATGCCGGATAACCAAATCCTTCATGGATAGTTCGGCCGCCTGATGCAGTTCGATCAGCTGTTTGAGCTGGTCGACAAATGGCACCGGATAGTTCGGCACCAAATACTGCGACCAGAAGAGCTTCCCCGCAGTTTGCTTTTTCTCAGCTCGGCAGAATTGTGCAGCATCAGATATGCTGCGCGGCAAATCCGCGAACGCCCCTGAAAAATCAGGATTCAATGGGTCACCATAAATATTTCCTGCAAAAGCGTAAGGCGCTTTGAAAAAAAAACCTTACTGCCGCAATTTTCCGCGCCTCCTGAATATCCTTCAGTGCAGCCTGGGCTTCCTCCCGAGCCTCATTCGCGGTCCGGAGAGCTTGAGAGAGTTCGGATTCTTTCAATGATATACTCTGCTCCAAGATCTCGCTTCTCGCTACGGCCTCCTGAAGCTCTCGTTCAGCTTCCACAACCCTCGCCTCGTGTTTCTCACAGAGAGCCTGCTTTGCGGCCGCTTTCTTTTCGGCCAAGGCAACATCCTTCTTGAGCGCCTCAATTTCGGCATTTGCCCCTGGAGTGCGCAATATATATGCTCTAAGATAGTCACAACTACTTACTTGTGCTTAAACTTACTAAAAGTTTCAAAACATACCTTGTTTATCCTCCAACTGCTTCTTCACTCGCCCGAGTTCCTCTTTCGCCTGCACCAGACTCTTCTTGAGTCCGGACACCTCTGCAGTATGAGAGGAGGCAGTCGCTGCAGACATCTGATTCATAAAACATATATGTCATTAGCTAAGTCTTCTGCGGACGGGAAGTTGATCCCCTGTCTGGTTCCTGTCCTCTCCGAACAGTGTATCAGGGGCTACTATATATACTATGACAGTTTTCCACACGTACCTCCAAGCCTTATATAAGGCTGACGCATGATTCATTCAGTCCACTCTCGGTGGCCTGAATCTTTTCTATCACCACACCCATAAGGGCGCGGTGTTCATCAATGATGGACACACTTTCCAGTGTTGTCGACAGACCGTCTGACACCTTTGGTTGGATGAAGGTCCCAGGCGGAGTAGGGTCACCCCTCCAGTTAAGAGGGGCTGCCTGCCTGATCCCGAAGCCTTAAGGACCTCCGGGACTGTGTCAGGCTGCGGGCCGGATCCACGATCGCCCCCGCCGTCGACATTCATGGGAACCGCCACTCCCGCACGGCCGGCCCCCGAGGTACGCCCCCTGGCTTAGGTCCCTTTTGGACAACACCTCGGTGTCACAGCCAGGCTCTTGGGAAGCGGCCGTGGGAGGTGTCTCACTCTCCAAGGCATCAGAACTCAACGAGTCCTCTGATGAGGCCTGTTGGGCCGAAGACCTCGCCGGACTGTAAAAAGCACGGCGCAAATCAAGATACTACATTCTAGTAAATTCTGGATGCATGAATATGTTCGGATTTCGTGCACTTACGATTTTACCAGGGGCTGGGCCTTGGGATCGCCCTCCGGGCTGCTGTCGGTAGCCGTGGTGGACGCCTCGGGGACGGATGTTCTTCCCCTCTTAGGCGACTCTGCCTCTAAGGATGAGGAGACTATCCTTTTCTTCCTCCACCTCGTAGGACACTCGGGCTCTTCTTCCTTCTCATCCTCTTCCTCCTCCTCGTCCTCTTCCTCCCCCTCGTTCTCTCCGGAGGAGGGAGGTTCACTGGAGTCTTCGGACTTTGTGTCCGAAGCACCGCGACGACGGAGACCGCTCCTGGTTTCCTTGGCCTTTTTGTTGGCCTCCTTCTTTGGCGCCTTGTAAGGCGCTGGGACCAGCATCTTCGTCAGAAGAGGTCCCGTCGGTTCTTCCAGCAGCGGGGCCGGACAATGGATCCGCTCCGCCACCTTCGTCCATTCCTAAAGACAACCGTGGAAAGACACATTAAAAAACATCTCCTTTGTGACATATCAATGAAACATGCGAATAGCCAAGATATGATGACGACTTACCGGACTGGCGGGGTGGGACAATTGGTGTCTGCGGTCTGCGGCCGTGTCCGACCATGGTTTGCCGGACTTAAAGAGCACCTTCCAGATGTACTTGTGCAAGGAGCCGAAGAGCTCTCGCAGGGTCTGGTGCTCGGCCGGGTCATACTCCCACAAGTCACAGCCTCTATGCTGGCAAGGAAGGATCAGGCGGACCAGCATCACCTGGACCACGTCAACAAGCCTGACGGACTTGTCCTCCATACCTTTGACGCGCGCCTGGATCACTTATAGTTCATCGGACGATGACCAGTTCACACCCTTTTTGGGCCAGGATGTGAGCCGCAAAGGGGCTCCAGATCAAAACTCAGGAGCAGCGGCCCACTTTTTACCGCGCGGCTCAGTGATATAGAACCACTGTTGCTGCCACTCCTTGACGGAGTCGTTGAAAGTACCCATCGGCCATGTGACCTTGGGCATCCTGCTCACCATGGCGCCTCCGCACTCGGCATGTTCGCCATTCACCACTTTGGGCTTCACGTTGAAGATCTTGAGCCATAGCCCGAAGTGCGGTGAGATACGGAGAAAGGCTTCGCACATGACGATAAACGTCTAGACGTTGAGGAAATAATTGGGGGATAGATCATGAAAATCAATCCCGTAGTAATACATGATGCCACGAACAAAAGGGTGGAGGGGGAAACCGAGCCCACGGACGAAATGGGGGAGGAAAACGACTCTCTTGTGGGGCTCCGGAGTCGGGACAATCTGTCCCGCCGTTGGAAGATGGTGGCCGATTTTCTTGGCCAAATATCCGGCCGCCCGCAGCTTTTTAATATCCTTCTCCTGAACGGAGAATGCCATCACGCATTAAGGGGACACGATCTCTGATTTGACAAGACGTACCAAAGAAACCGCCCCATGATATGTGCGGAAGCAGGTTGTAAAAAATGGTTCGAATAAAAACCGGACCATGGCGTGATGTCACTTTTCAAAGAATTGTCAGCAGATTAGATTCACGGATTATTATTCTCTCTATGGTGGTATTTATCTTGCAGAGCCGGAAATAGCCCTTGTGTTCGGAATTTATCTTGGAGTGTTCGGAGATGGAACCCGCCTCGCAATGCCGAAAAAATCTACACGCCGGACTCATCATCATTGAAGCCTGGTTCGGGGGGCTACTGAGGGAGTCCTGGATAAGGGGGTATCCGGATAGACAGACTATATACTTTGGCCAGACTGTTGGACTATGAAGATACAAGATAGAAGACTTCGTCCCATGTCCGTATGGGACTTTCCTTGGCATCGAAGGCAAGCTTGGCGATTCGGATGTAGATCTCCTCCTCTGTAAACCGACTATGTGTAACCCTAGCCCCCTCCAGTGTCTATATAAACTGGAGGGTTTAGTCTGTAGAACAGAACAACAATCATACCATAGGCTAGCTTCTAGGGTTTAGCCTCTCTAATCTCATGGTAGATCAACTCTTGTAATACTCGTATCATCAAGATCAATCAAGCAGCAAGTAGGGTATTACCTCCATCGAGAGGGCCTGAACCTGGGTAAATATCGTGTCCCAGTCTCATGTTACCATTAGCCTTAGACGCACAGTTCGGGACCCCCTACTCGAGATCCGCCGATTTTGACACCGATAGGGTGGCCTAGAGGGATGGCTGGGGCGGCGGTAGATCGGTGGTGGGGAGTGTTTTCAAGGCGGGCGAGGTGGCGCACCGCCAGCCGCGGGTGGCGGGGGGCTGCTGTTTGGCTGGTGGTGGCTGGCGGCTCAAGGGTTGGAGGTTGAATATGAACTGCAGGCCCTTGATTTCGTATCCAACGGCTGCAAAATTGACTGACCAGAGATGAAAAATTTAGTCGACTGACGTGTAGCCTCACCTTGCTAGAGCATTCAGTATCGACAGTAAAATTCAGTTTCGATAGCAAAATTCAGTTTCGACAGTTAAGTTCAGTTTTGACATTTAAATTCAGTTTCGACAGTTAAGTTTAGAGATGAGCGGCTGATATATTTTACATCTAGCACTTTTTGGTTATATATTTTACGTCATCTATTGGAGATGCTATTAGAATTTCACTCAGGTTAACGTTGTCTCTCTTGTCCTGCTTCAACCTCGGCGTCGTACAACTCACCGGAGCTGCTCCAACAATGAAACCCTCCATCACAGTGGAGCAGTACCTCGGGCTCCATCTCCAGACGCCTAAGATCTTCTTCCCCTCCTCCGACAGCCAAGTCAGCCGGAGCATCCTCACCGGCCAACCCAATCACGCTGAGATCGACATGGCTTTCGCCAAAGAGGTTGTACACTTGTTGCATCTCTTTTTTACTCTACATGTTATATATATTGTCCACTGAGCACACGTAGTAACGGGAAATATGATTATTTTATCCTACTATATGACAAGCAGTGAGGTACGAGGCAACTTAGCTATCCATGATGGACTCTCTTGAACGCCATCATTATTTATCTCTGCGCGTTTGAGCTGTGCATTTGCCGATGGCCCTAGGAGTTGAGCTAGTAGGGCAGTGGCATGGGTCCAAAGTAATAGAAGTAGCACAAAAACATTTTTTAGTGTAGGCTTTTCCTTGCTCAAGCCTGCCTACTAGAATCGCCAGTGCTTGAAAGGAAAAGTGAATGAAAAACATAGGAATTCGAAAGTTTCCTATGGTACTACTATTCATGAATTTGGTTCATAGGAATGGAGCAAAGGAAAACTGTAGGATTTGTTCCTTTAGTGTCTCCTTGAAAGAAAAAATGTAGGAATTTTAATTTTCACTTGTCCTCCTTTTCAAATTCCTATTCATGAAGCACAAGACTAAGAGATAGTAGCATAATAGCATTATAACCGTACATTTTCTTGTGGTTTGACTTAATCTCAACATGCTTCTTTGCATCTTGTGATCTTCCAATTGTTGTGAATCAAACACCCAGATTGGCAGAAATCATGTGTTTTAAAATTCTCTATTTTGCACGTGCATTCCTATCCTATTCCTGTCTATTTCCTATCACTGCATTGTTGGAATCCTCCAATTCAAATGAGCCCTTACAAAATTACTTCTCTTACAGATAGTTGTCAAAGAAAACCTTGCATGGCTTGTCCCGCTCCTGCTGCGCCGTTGTCCACCCCAGCTCAGCTGCTCCAACGACAGAAGGGTCCAGCACAACAGGGATCCGGCCTCCAGACTGTCTTTCACAGCCTCAGATCTTCTTCCCCGCCGCCGGCAGCCATGAAAACTGCATTACCATCATCAAACGAGCAGATAACCTCGAGGACTACACGGGTCCACAAGATAGGTCGCACTCTTTTGTGTCTGCTTACGTTATGCATCGCTTAATGTTACATCTACTTTATCATCCTGTTCACCGATTAGACTCTGAGTCGGCTCCAAACTAATGGTCAAACTTGAGTTTTTAAATGGTTGTGGGGTACATATCGGGGCCGCAATCAATAGTATCTATCTACTATCTGGTTAATCTCCGGTGTCTACTATGAGTTTCATGTTGGGTGGGAAACGAACAGTAAAGAAGCCATTATCTGTATTTTTTAACTGAAGCCATTATTTGCTTGCTATTATTGGTTTTGGGTCTATCCACAGGTTGCTACCATCACTCTGGATTTCTTCATGCACTCCTTACATAATCTCACTATGTTTTATTCCTATGCATGACAGTTATTGTAAACAATGGAACTGAACATGTAGAGCAAAAGAGACGAGCCTTGCGTGGGAATAACATTTCATGCAAACGTCGCTGCATGGTAGGCGCAAAGGCAACCCCCTCCACCCATTTCGAATTGTAATCGAGAGGAAGATATCTATTTTGAGGGGGATTCAGAAGGAGAAGACAACTCCTATTTACCCACTGAGATCTTCGCTCTAACTTGGCATGCTGATGTTGGTTATATCATGCATATGGTGCCTTGCATTGCTTACTTTATACATCAAATATGTCATCTGCTTAGTTTAGACATCCTTTGTGTGAATGCCATCTGTTTAATTTATTCATCGTTTATGTGAATTATGCAACACCATCTTGATTAGCCAGGCATCATATATGTGAATTTTGCAATGCCATCCTGCTTAGCCAGTCATCTTATATGTAAATTATATCAGGCCATCCTTTTTTCCGTTACATATTACATTTGTCAACAAAGTTAGTACATTCAACTACTCTTCGTGTGCATCAGCCATTTGACACGGTGATGGCAAATTCTGGAGTGAAAACAAGGTCTTCAAAGCAGACTATGCTTTCTAACGAAGCGCATATCTCGCTGGTTACGGATAGCTCCTCAGAGGAGGATTCACAGATAGATGACCAGTCCTATTCCCCCCACCCGCGGTGTATGCTCTAACTTGGCAGGGTTATGTTGCTCATATCGTGCGTATGGTGCCTCGCATTGCTATGTCATTTGATTAGTTTAGACATACTTTGTGTGAATTCCACTTGTTCAGTGTCTAATTACCATATATGTGAATTATGCATTGCCATCTTGTTGCAAGACATTATATATGTGAATTATGCAATGCTATCTTGTTGCAAAGGCATTATATATGTGAATTATGCAACGTCATGCTGTTTAGCCAATCATCATGTATGTGAATTATATCATGCTATCATTTTTTGTATTACGTGTTCCATTTGTCGACAACATTTGTATATTCAACTACTCTTCCTGTGCATCAGCCATTTGAAGCAGTGATGGAAGTATCTGGAGTGAAAACAAGGTATTCAGAGCAGACAATGCTACCTGCTGAAGCAGACATCTTGCTGGTTACAGAGAGCTCCTCAGAGGAGGATTCAGAGACTGATGACCAGTTCTATTTCCCCCCTGAGGTCTATGCTCAAACTTGGCAGGCATATATTACCCATGTCATGCATGTTGTCTTGCATTACTTAGTTTTTACATCATATATGGATTGCCATCTGCTTACTTGCTTACTATATAAATCATATATTTGAATTATATCATGCCATCATGTTTACATAGTACATACACATCATCTATCTAAATTATGGCATGGCGACCCATTTAATAAAGACATCATATAGTTATATCATCTCATCATGTTTAGTGTTTACAGTCATCATATTTTAAATTATGGCATTCTATCTGTGAATGTATGTGAATTATGGCATGCCAACCTATTTAATAAACACATTATATAGTTATATCATGTCATCCTGTTTACATAGTCATCATATTTTGAACTATGTATTTCCATATTTTTTAGTTAGCCATCATAATGTGAAATTGTGTCATGCTATCCTGTTTAGTTAGCCATCATATATGTGAAATTGTGTCATGCTATCCTGTTTGGTTAGACAACATAAATGTGAATTATTTCATGCCCTCTTTTATTCCCCACTATCCATTGCACCTGTCTATCATACAATGTCTATACTTTCAGTTACTTTTCTTGTTTATCAGCCATTTGAATTGGAGAGGGTGATGGCAGTATCTAAGGGAGTAACAACACGGTCTTCAGAAAAGATAGTGCTACCAGTTGATGCAGATAGAACCACGGTTGTACTTGCCCAAGGACCAGATCCACCACACATAACCCAGACTCTCACAGATTGTACCCCTACCTAGTTGGACAGAGAACCAGCTACACCCCTTCTAACCCCAACCCCGGCAGATAATAACCCAGTTCCAGTTGACACAGCACCGTCTCCACCACAGAGCACCCAAACACGAGCAGTTAGTAAGGGAATTGCAGTGCCCAAAGCATGAGGACCACCACTCCGAATCCCAACTCAACGCTTAAAGGAGAAGAAGATTTGTTCTCAGGTCAGGTTCTGTAGCTATGGTTCATACTCCTTTGCTCTTGCATTATTGTATTTACTCATAGCAACTATTTTCAAATTTGAAGGATGGAATTGAAACTCCAATGGCGCAACAGGTATGTTTTAAACTTGTTTCTTTAACTGGTTTGCTGTTGTAACCTGCTCTATGTTGATTTCAGTTTCAATTGAATAAACAGTTATGTTCTCATGTGATGCACATTACAAGTGTTGTTATTGCTCTATAGTTTCCCACACTTACATTCTGTCTATTCTGCTTTGTCTTGAATAAATATTATTTGAACTGTGTCTCTATCTTGATTTGGCAACAAAAACTAGAATGATATAGACCATAAAGTGACCATGGTACATAGATATATGTTTGTTTCATGTTGTTATCCTGTCCACTTTACTACTGAACTCATTTACCAAAACGAGTCATATACAACATGGTAAACCTGTGATGTGTCTGCTTGTTCCTCTTTTAGAATGTGGACAAAATATTGGAGAACAGTACCGCATTATGCAAAGGTAAACGAAGTAATGTAGATAAGGTTCAAGATAGTGAGATATCCCTGTTGGTCTCCAAGAAAGATGATAAAAACTATCTTGACAACAGTGAGAGAACCCAAAAGTCCTATCTTGATGTAGTGTTCGAGTTACTGGCCACTACTGCTGGCACAAGCTCTTTGATCTTGCTGCCTGAATCAGTTCGTCTTCTTGAGTCTCAACTTCAAGTTGAAAGACATCGATCAGATGTGCTACGACAGGAAGCTGAAGGACTGAGAAAGTCCCTGCAGAACTCAGATGCATACTTCCTGGTGCAACAACAAGCGCTGGACGATTTAAGCGCCAAACAAGAGAAAGTTCATAAGCTTGCTAAGCATCTTGCCAGCATTATGGGTACCCAGGATATTGTTTCTTGAGATCTTCTGAAGTGGTTTCAGTTCTGGATTTGTTTTGCTGCGGCGTTTATTTGCGCTGGTCACAAACTTTGACAACCAGTGTATATGATATGCTGCTTTGTTATCGGTGTTCTGGGAACAGGGGTACCCATACTTGCCTGCCTGCGGCCTGCGGTATGGCTCAAGTAGTGGCCCAGTACGGCCCATCTTCATCAACTCAAGCTCAAGACCCTCGTGAGGGGCCAAGCCTCGCGGGGCGGATGACAGGAAGCTTCCTCAGGAGTAGCCTTGTCAGGCTGGCTCGCGAGGAGGCGGAGAGATCAAGGCAGGGTACCTCGTGAGGTGCCCGTGACGCAAGCCATGACGATCAAAGCCAGGCGGGCGCCAGCCTGCGCAGTGTCCTTGTTTCCCCTTTGGTGCAAAGGGAGCAAGCACAGGCCAAGGCATCAGGCAAAGGCAACCATTTCAGTGCAACAAGACCAAGACCGGAGGAACGGCCGGAAGGAGGTCATCGTGGAGCCCAGGACGGCGCCATTGTTAGAGCCTTTGATAGGCGAGGACCAACTTTAGTCAGGATAAGTGTACTAGATGTTCCCCTTCAAAATGGCCAATTGTTGGCGCCCTTCCCGCTCAATATTTGGGAAGAGGACCAGGGCCTCTCGCTCTATATATAGGACTAGCCACCATAGTATAGGGGATCGGGCAATCTAGAATCGACCCCTCCAAAGGGACAACACCTCCACAAGAACAACCCTCGCGAGGCTGTTCTTCCTTTGTACTATTCATCATCAGCCCCAGAGGAAATCCACCACACCACACATTGGAGTAGGGTATTACACCACAATGGTGGCCTAAACTAGTATAAACCTTGCGTCCCTTGTGTTTCTTCATCGCGTAGCCTAGATCCTTTGCGAGGCGACGAGACGTGAGTTGGTAGAGGAGAGATCTCCGTGCGCACCCCAGTGTTCTAACCTCAAGGGTCTGCCGGAACCCACAATCCGACATTTGGCGCGCTGGGTAGGGGTGCACCGGAGCTCTCCCCATCAGCAACCGCTCTCCATCAACCTTGCGCTTTGCCCTCATGGTTGGCGACGCGATAGCCGCTCTGACCATGGAGGCCGGCCCGGCCCCCCGGGGGCTCCGGGCTCTAACCCCCGCTTTGCGGCGGGTGCAGTGGCCAAACAAGTTCAAGCCGGAGGTGCCGCCACGCTACAACGGCACGACAGATCCGCTGGCCTTCTTGCTGGCGTACGAGGAGGCCATCCTCAAGGCCAGAGGCGATTGCCGGGTCATGGCCAACTGGCTGCCCATGGCACTCGCCGGCGTCCCACGCATGTGGTTGCTCCATGTGCCGGCGTCTTCAGTAGGCTCCTAGGAGGAACTGTGAGGTCTTTTCCCCGCCCGACACGCGGCCCCGGCGGCCCCGGTCGTTGTGGTGCTCCTAGGGGGCTCGCAAGCACCACCCACGCGCCGCCACGTCAATCCGTTCATCTGTCAGGTCGGCGCCGCCCAGACTTGCCGCCCATCCCCTCCAGGGTGGGCGTCAACCAAGGCCGACTTAACCTTTAGCTCGGATGACCACCCCGCCAACACCGCCTGCTCAGGCGCGCTCCTGATGCTGTGTACTCCAACTATCTGCCAGGTGGCCGTCACCAGGACCCTCATCGACAGCGGGGCCGGCCTCAATGTGCTCTCAATCGAGGCCTTTAGCCTCCTTCACGTGCCGCTAGAGCGACTCCGACCCAGCCAGCCCTTTTCGAGCGTCGGAGGTAGCCCCGCCGGCTCCCTGGGGCAGATCCACCTCCCGGTAACGTTCGGCACCCAAGCCAACTTCCGCATGGAGCTGGTCGACTTCGACGTCGCCCGCATCGGCCTCCCATACAACGCCATCCTCGGCTACCCAGCTTTGGCCCAGTTCATGGCGGCAACCCACCCGGCTTACTATCTGATGAAAATGCCCGAGAGCACTAGTGTCCTCACCGTGGCTGGAGACGCAAAGGATGCTCTGCATGCACTCAAGCTCGCCTTCAAGACTGCCGCAGCAGCGCAGCCCACCAACGCCGACCCCCTTGAGTCTAAGGGGGCTGCGCCCACCAAGAAGAAGCAGCTATTCACCTAGGACAAGGCCGAAACCAAGAAAATACCAGTCGACGAGGACGGGTCCTCCGGTGCCACCTTCACCATAGGCGCCAATCTGGACCCCAAGCAAGAGGAAGCCCTGGTGAGGTTCCTACATGCAAACAAGGAGGTGTTCGCGTGGGAGCCCAAGCAACTGGCAGGGGTCCCAAGCAGGTGATTGAGCACCACTTGAACGTATGCCCTATCGTACGCCCCATAAAGCAAAATGCAAGGAGGCAGTCCACCGAGAAGCAAGTTTTCATCATCCAGGAAACCCGCAAGCTGGAGGCCGCAGGAGTCATTCGCGAGGTTTGATATCCGGAGTGGCTGGCAAACCCTGACGTTGTGCCAAAGAAAGGGGGGAAGGAGCGCATGCGCGTCGATTTTACCAACCTCAACAAAGCCTACCCACAGGATCCGTTCCCACTCCCCCGCATCGACCAGATCGTCGACTCTACCGCTGACCTATTGTGATTCTTGGATGCCTTCTCAGGCTATCATCAGCTCAAGATGGCGGTCGAAGATGTAGAGAGGACGGTCTTTCTGACCCCGTGCGGTGTGTACTGCTACACCTGCATGCCGTTCAGATTGCACAACGCGGGTGCAACCTTCCAGCGGCTAATGCAGATCACGTTAGGCCGGCAGCTCGGGAGGAACGCTGAGGCGTATGTCGATGACATAGTGGTAAAGTCTCGGGAGGCGAAGACCCTGATACAGGACCTGGAAGAAACCTTCGCGAGCCTGCTAGAGGTGGACCTACAGCGCAACCCAGAGAAGTGTGTGTTCGGTGTACCCTCTGGCAAGCTCTTGGGTTTCCTCGTGTCGCACAGAGGGATCGAGGCTAACCCAGAGAAGGTCAAGGCAATTGACGACATGAGCCCTCCACCCTAAGGGAAATGTAGAAGCTTGTCGGGCAAGTAACTGCGCTGGGGTGTTTCATCTCCAAGCTAGGGGAACGCGCTCTGCCCTTCTTCAAGCTGAAGAAGAAGGGCCCGTTTGAATGGACTCCGGAGGCTGACGAAGCATACCGAGACCTCAAGAGGTACCTGACCAGCCCCCTAGTGATGGTAGCGCTGCGCCCGCAGGAGCCCCTGCAGCTCTATCTCGCCGCCACACCATACTCTGGCAGTGCTGCCCTTGTGGCCATTGGGGAGGAGTGCCGGACCAAGACTACACCAGCTGCGGCAGCCCCAGGGCAGGAAGGCCCCTCAGGGGTCGCGCCTGTGGCAGATACACGCCCGCCTCAGCAAGGGGGGACCCACAAGGTCGAGGAGGCTCTGCATGTCTATCAAGAGCTGGGAGCTCTCACGCCTCAGGAGACACTCGACTCCCCAGAAGATGCTGGCTCCATCGCCGCCTCAGCCCTTGTCGAGCATCCCGTATACTTCGTCAGCACGGTGCTGAGGTACGCCAGGGCGCGGTACCCCATGCCTCAGAAGCTCCTGCTTGCACTGTTAGTGGCCTCGCGAAAGCTGCGACACTACTTCCAGGGTCATCCAATCAAGGTCGTCTCAGCGTACCCGTTGGAAAGGATACTCAGGAGTCCCAACTCAGCAGGAAGGGTCGCCGAATGGAACATCGAGCTACAAGAATTTTAGCTAGAATTCAGTACGACTAGGGTCGTTAAGGGGGCTGCGCTTGCGGATTTTGTAGCAGAGTGGACAGAGGCGCCAGGGCTCACGGCAGGCGAGGATTGCTCGCTTTCCCCAGGAAGTGAAGCGCTGGATGGCTGGGTTATGTACTTCGATGGAGCTTTCTCGCGGCATGGCGCGGGGGCCGGTGCAGTGCTCATATCCCCCACTCAGGACAAGCTCTACTACGCCGTGCAACTCTATTTCCAGCATGGGGAAAAGGTGTCGAACAATATAGCGGAATACGAGGGGCTGATAGCAGGCCTAAAGGCCGCAGTGGCCTTGGGGGTAAAGCACCTCGTCATCAAGGGTGATTCCCAACTCCTTGTCAACTTCTCCAACAAGGTGTATGAGCCGAAGGACGAGCACATGGAGGCTTATCTAGCATAGGTTCGCAAAATTGAGAAGCAATTCTGGGGTCTGGAGTTGCAGCATGTGCCGCGTGGCACCAACCAGGAAGCTGACGACATCGCGAAGAGGGCGTCCAGATGGCTGCCTTAGGAGCCCGGAGTCTTTGAAGAGAGGCTCTTCAAGCTTTCGATGATGCCACCACTGTTAGGCGGAGCACAACCTCAACCGGAGCTCCCCCAGCCACCTGCCTTGGGAGCCCCGGCCTGTGGACCGACCTCAGGAGCACGCTTGCTCCTGGTGCTGGAGCCTCAGGAGGGGTGTTGGACCGTGGAGCTCAAGAGCTACTTGACGGAAGGGACTCTATCGGAGAAGGAGGAAGACGTGGAATGCGTGGCGCGGCAAGCCACGGCATACTGCATGCAAGATGGAGAGCTTTACCGAAAGCGGCCGAACGACATATCCCTATGTTGCATTTCCAGGGAGCACGGGAAGGAGCTGCTGGCAGACATACACGGTGGAGACTATGGACACCACTTGTCATCACGAACGCTCGTTGGAAAGGCGTTCCACACTGGGTTCTACTAGCCCACCGCACTCAACGACCCCGTCGAGCTGGTGAAGGCCTGTGAAGCCTGCCAATTCCACGCCAAGCAAATCCATCAGCCGGCTCAGGGCTTGCAGACCATACCCCTCTCATGGCCATTCGCGGTGTGGGGACTGGACATTCTGGGCCCGTTTCCTCGGGCGCCAGGGGGCTATCGCTACCTCTACATCGCCATAGACAAATTCACCAAGTGGGCTGAGGTGGAAGCTATCCGCACCATCCCAGCAGGCTCCGCAGTCAAGTTCATCAAGGGCATCGTGAGCTGATTCGGGGTGCCTAACTGCATCATCACCGACAACGGTTCGCAGTTCACTAGCAATCTCTTTAAAACATACTGTGCTAATCTTAGAACGCAGATATGCTACGCTTCAGTGGCACACCCTCGAAGCAACAGCCAAACTAAGCGAGCCAATGCAGAGGTCCTAAAGGGGCTCAAGACTACCTTCAAGAAGAAGCTGGAGGCCTGCGGCAGGGGCTGGTACGACGAGCTCTAGTCTGTGCTATGGTCCATCTGCATGATCACGACCAAGTCAACTGGAGAAACTCCATTCTTCCTTGTCTACGGAGCTAAAGCCGTCCCCCCTCACGAGGTCAAACATCGCTCCACGTGGGTCCTAGCATTCGATGAATCACAGCAGGACGCCATGCGGGGGACAGATCTCGTGTTGGGGGAGGAACACCGTCAGGAGGCCGCGCTAAGAGCACCAAGATATCAGCAGGCGCTGCGACAGTACCACTGTCGCAACATCCTCCTCAGAACCCTTGAGGTCGGGGACCTCGTACTCAGGCGGGTCCTCTCCAGGGAAGGGCTGCACAAGCTCTCTCCCATGTGGGAGGGCCCGTTCAAGGTTGTTCATGTTCCCAGGCCTGGCTCCGCGTGCTTGGAGACCTAGTAGGGGGTGCCCATCCCGAACGCATGGAACATTCAACACCTCCGGAGGTTCTATCCATGAGCAAGGCCCAGCACCTGTGAAGAAGGCGAAAGCCTGTGAAGCTTGCCATTTTGGAAAAGGCCTGGTGCCTGTGAAGAAGGTGAATGCCTGTGAAGCTTCCCATTTTGGAAAAAGCCTGGTGCCTGTGAAGCTTGCCATTGTGGAAAAGGCCGGTGCCTGTGAAGAAGGCGAATGCCTGTGAAGCTAGCCATTATGGAAAAGTCCCGGTGCCTGTGAAGAAGGCCAATGCCTGTGAAGCTCGCCACCCGTGACACTCTCACGTAATAATGAGTGGGGTTGTATACGCCTCGGAGTCTCTGGAGTGCCGCCCTTGGGCCTCGGGGGCTCCCGCCCACGCCCAGTGGCAGCACTTAGCTCCGCGCTGGTGAGAAGACATCGAAGACTAGATTAGGCGCAGGATGCGGCTTTTTCATTTGCTTTCTGCAGTTGGTTAATTCTTCTTTGTCTAAAAATTTAATTGAAGTTGCTTTCGGTTTTGAGGGGCGCCCAGCCCGCGTTTCCCATCTCTGCCCTGCGCTTGAGCATGTTTTCCGTTCGCGACCCTTGCGAGGGAGGCTGCACAGGCACCCTCGCGAGCGTCGCTTGGTTTAATCTCGTGAGGTCCTTCGGCCTAAGTTCACTACGGGAGCACCCCTCCCCGTCAATGTCCCATGGGCATCGCGACGTGAACACTAGGCCCAAGCTGGTCGCCCTAGTGGCCGAAGACTGATACCTAAACCCTCGGCAAGTTTCTTTTGCAGGACCCGAGATCCGTGGCATGGCCTCTGACCGAAGCCCCCCAAGGCTAGCATCGCCACAGGCCCTCCTACTGAGCTAAGTTACTCCTACGCGTGAACACGTGGCAACATCCACAGCACGGGGATAACAAGAACAACATGGTAATTAAAAGTGATGGTCCAACACGCCCCGCGGGGCTCCATACATCTCTTTCCGTGCAGGAAAACAAAATAAGCACGGCTCGACCGACGACAACCTGAAGAAGAAGATCAGCTTCGCCCTCCGGGGCTCAGGAGGTCTCCTCTTCACGCTTCACTTGAACGCGGCAGCGAGACGACCCACCTCCCCCATCAAGGTGAGAACGGCGGCGCGGTGGCTGGTCACAGCCGCCGCTAGAAGAGCTACCCTCGGAAGGGGAGCTGCTGAAGCTTGGGGAGCTACGGGCACCGTCGGGCGCGTGCCCAACCTCGTCCTCGCCGCTTCCGCCGCCAAGGATGAGCAGACGGCCGCCATCGTCACTTTCGGGGCAGCACCCCCATGCAATGACCGTCTCCCCTGAAAACCCTCGCGAAGAGGGTGGCGTCACCGTCGAACTTGAAGTGGAGAGTGCATTGCTGGCCGAGGCCACGTGCACGGGTAAACGTCTGCCAGCCGCGGGTTAGCGCCACATTCCCGGCAGCAGAAACTTCCACCGCCACCCAAGAAGCTCTGCTGCAGTAGCCGTCCGCCTAAAGCCATAGCCCGCTCGTGGCACCAACCGGCATTTCGCCGGCAAAGTAGCAAGGGAGCTGAAGCCAGATTCCGGTAGGATCCTCTGACCAGACGACAAACTCCGGCAGCACCTCTGCGGAGTGAAATCAAGGGCAGGGAGCTTCCGCTCAGGCCCTGGCTAGCCTTTGCGGAGATAGCAGGATGCTTGCGTGGGCAGCCCCGACCGCGCTTGGCTGGAGTAGAGTCAGGCCCCTCCCAGCGGGCCTTCCCCTTCTTCGCGGCTGAAAACCTCTTCGTGGGCGCCATGGAACGCGACGAACCGAGGGGAAGGAGGAGGAGAAGAGGCGGAGCAAGGAGAGATGGTCAACAGGGGTTCTCGCCCGCCCGTACTTATAGTCCATAGGAGGCCAACCGTCGACCTCCACGATCTTAGGTAATCATGACCCACTTTTGCATGAAGGGACCTATCAAGCCGTGTAGTTGCCTAGGCGTCATGGGGAAGCGGAGACACCCACGTCCAGTCAACCGCCACGCGGCGCCCAAGGCCGCAGGTTGTTGGGCCCGTGGCACTTCGCACTTGCCCCTTAGCTTCTCTGCTAACCAAGTTTGGGCGCGCCTTGGGCCCGGGGGCTACTGTCGGTGTTCTGGGAACAGGGGTACCCAGACTTGCCTTCCTGCGGCCTGCGGCGTGGCTCAAGCAGTGGCCCAGTACAGCCCATTTTCATCAACTCAAGCTCAAGACCCTCACGAGAGGCTAAGCCTCGTAGGGCGGACGACAGGAAGCTTCCTCAGGAGTAGCCTCATCAGGCTGGCTCGTGAGGAGGCAGAGAGATCAAGGCAGGGTACATCATGAGGTGCCTGTGACGCAAGCCATGATGATCGAAGTCAGGCGGGTGCCGGGCCGTAGTGTCCTTGTTTCCCCTTTGGTGCAAAGTGAGCAAGCACAGGCCAAGGCATCAGGCAAAGGCAACCATTTCGGTGCAACAAGACCAAGACCGTAGGAACGGCCGGAAGGAGGTCATCATGGATCCCAGGACGACGTCATCATCAGAGCCTTTGACAGGCGAGGACCGACTTTAATCAGGATAAGTGTACTAGATGTTCCCCTTCAAAATGGCCAATTGTTGGCGCCCTTCCCGCTCAATATTTGGGAAGAGTACCAGGGCCTCTCGCTCTATATATAGGACTAGCCACCATAGCATAAGGGGGGCTGGGCCGGGGCCTCGCTTTCCCCAGGAAGTGAAGCACCAGATGGCTGAGTTATGTACTTTGTTGGAGCTTTCTCGCGGCATGGCATGGGGGTCGGTGC
This sequence comes from Triticum dicoccoides, assembly GCF_002162155.2. Taxonomy (NCBI): domain Eukaryota; kingdom Viridiplantae; phylum Streptophyta; class Magnoliopsida; order Poales; family Poaceae; genus Triticum; species Triticum dicoccoides. The sequence goes on from NC_041383.1 coordinate 597,434,085, forward strand.
ATCCTATGCTTTGGTGGCTAGTCCTATTTATAGAGCGAGGCCCCGGCCCTCGTCCCAAATATTGAGCGGGAAGGGCGCGAACAATTGGCCATTTTGAAGGGGAACATCTAGTACACTTATCCTGACTAAAGTCGGTCCTCTCCTGTCAAAGGCTCTGACGATGACGCCGTCCTGGGCTCCACGATGACCTTCTTCCGGTCGTTCTGCCAGTCTTGGTCTTGTTGCACCGAAATGGTTGCCTTTGCCTGATGCCTTGGCCTGTGCTTGCTCCCTTTGCACCAAAGGGGAAACAAGGACACTTCGCAGGCTGGCGCCCGCCTGGCGCCCGCCTGGCTTCGATCGTCATGGCTTGTGTCACGGGCACCTCACGAGGTACCATGCCTTGATCTCTCCGCCTCCTCGCGAGCCAGCCTAACGAGGCTACTCTTGAGGAAGCTTCATGTCGTCCGCCCCGCGAGGCTTGGCCCCTCGCGAGGTCTTGAGCTTGAGTTGATGAAGATGGGCCATACTGGGCCACTGCTTGAGCCACGCCGCAGGCCGTAGGCAGGCAAGACTAGGTACCCCCGTTCCCAGAACGCCGACAGTAGCCCCCGGGCCCAAGGCGCGCCCGGACTTGGCTTAGCAGAGAAGCGAAGGGGCAAGTGCGAAGCCCCGCGGGCCCCAACAGCCTGCGGCCTTGGGCGCCGCATGGCGGTTGATTGGACGTGGGCGTCTCCGCTCCCCCACGACGCCTCGGCAACTGCACGACTTGACAAGTCCCTGCATCCAAAAGCGGGTCATGATTACTTGAGATCATGGAGGCCGACGGTTGGCCTCCTCTGGACTATAAGTACGGGCGGGCGAGAGCCCCCGTTGTCCATCTCTCCTTGCTTTGCCTATTCTTCCTCACTCCTCCGTTTTGACGATAATGGCGCCGATCCGCCGGTTTTCTGCAGAAGAGAAGGGAAAGGCCCCCCGAGAGGGTCCCTACCCACTTCTGCCGAAGAAACGGCTAGCTCCATGCCGTCGAGATGAGGGTGCTCGGCAGGGGGCATCGAGGCCTTGGTACGAGCGGCCACCACCAGGGTTTCCGGTGCCCTTGTACGCCCGAATCGAGGGCCCTGGAGAAGAGGGCGCCGCCGGCGTCGCCGAGGATCTCGGCGGTGCGCGTCATCCCTCCTGGAGTCCATGCCACGAACTCCTCCCGCGAGTTCGTGCTTCACGCCGCCATGCCTCCTCGGTCTTGGATTCGCCTTCGTCCCTCCTTCGCCTTCGAGATTCCGCCGAGGAGGCCTCGGGAGCTTTGTCTGCAGCACGCCAACTGCCGCACCCCCGCGACCGAAGCGGAGGTCGAAGTTGTCACCCTGGGCAAGGTCTTCATGACCCGAGGCTGGGGCGAGATCGCCAGGGTCTGCCGAACGGAGGGCACCTTCGTGATCGACCTGGAGTACGATGGCGCCTCCCTGATGCTCTACAAGGTCTTCGACGAGGAAGGACGCCGGCTGGAGTGTTGTCCCAGAGGCAGCGGCCGGAGCTCCGGAGAGGCGAGGGCCAGGCCTACCGCCTGCCTTTCCAGCAGCTCCTCAGGAGTAACAGCCAGGCTGGAGGGTCCAGCGACTCTGCCGAGCTTTACGCGACTCCGGAGATGAGCGACGACAGCTATGAGCCCCCGAGCTCGCGCCGCGCTCGGAGCAGGGTGGGCGCTTTAGGCCGCCGGCGCTGCTGATCTGGATGGGGTTGGCGCCGGCGCCTGATGTCCCACTGTTGATGATGGCATCTCCTGCAGAGGCGCACATAGTTAACGCTCCTTATGATTAGCACCTTTTGTTCCCTGTGAGGAATCGAAGTACCACCCCACGGGGGTATGTAAGGCGCTGGCCATGTCTTTTGTGAATATATGTCCTTATTATGAATCGATGCGAGATGCTAGTCCTGTCCCGGCTCGGCTCCCCCTTTCTTTCCTCACAAGGGCTTGGTGCTCTACGCTGATAGGTCCCAGTCCCCAGGCAGGCTTCAGCCATCGCTGGTATGCTAGGTCGCGATGTCGTGGTCAAGGCCAGGAGGTGAGCGGCCCAAGGTCCAGTAAGAGCCCCTGAGTCGCGATGCTCAGGAGGTCCCCCTTAGCGCTCAAGCAACCTCCGCTGGGCGAGAAAGGTAGGCAACGTTGCCGTGACAGAGCTGCAGTAGGCGAGGGTTTAGCACTGAGTCGAATCAGTTTTGGTGTGACTTATCTTGTAGGCTTGGAGTAGCTCTCGGTGAAGTGTTGGGCCTGCGCGGCGGCAGCTGAGGTGTTGTTGGGTTAGGTCCTTGCGAGCTTCTTCCCTCTCCCCTGCACTTTCTTTAATGCTCTACGTCATCAGGTCCCGGCCCTCGAGCGAGCTCAGCCGCCGCTAGTATGACAGGTCACGATGTCGTGGGTCAAGGCCAGGGGGTGAGGGCTGGAGAGCCAGTAAGAGCCCATGAGTCGGGATGCTCAGGCGCCCCTCTTTTAACGTGCAAGCGGATCATGCCGGAGGAGAGGAAGCTCGCGATGTCCTCAGCATTACTTCTGGAGTGGGTCCTGCACACAATCACGAGGGGAAACGAGGTCTGCTGTTATGGTTGCCAGCCAACCATTGGTTGCTCCGAGGGAGTCATTGGGGCACTGATGGCCTGATGAGGTGGCGCCTTGTGGAGCTGCCACGGCTAGAGCTCAGCCACTCAGATTTATCGGCGTTGCAGGGACGGACCCATGCGCAAGTGCCGTGCTAGAGCGAGCGGCTCCAAAGGTAGGTGTCAATCAAGCAGGCGATTAGGTCAAGCATGTTAAGCACGAAGGAGCAAATCCATTTAGATAGATGCGGAAAAAGCAAACGCCACTGGGTCAGGCCCGAGTATCTTGGGAATAATGCAGCCCGAGGGGTGCCCCCAACAAGGTAAGCAAAGAACATGAACAAAACGGATACATGCCGCAGGGACGGACCCACGCGACCTGGGAACGATGTAGCCCTGTGGGCGCTCCCAGCTGAAATGGAACTTTGAAAGATGTCACCTGATACCGTTGGAGATGAAAGGATGTTGAAGTAACGAACGACGCGTGGTGAGGAGGTCGACCCTCACGAGCCCCCAGGGCCCAGAGCCTCAGGAGGCTCTAGGGGCGCAGGCGGCTCTTCAAGGACCATCTCCATCTCTGCCAGGACTGCGCAATGCCTGACCTCCTGGGCCTCTAGAATGCTCCTCAACAGTCGCTGATGAGCGGCGACCGTGTTCGGCAGACCGAGAGGCATGCGAACGTAGCTGTGGGGTGGACCCTCGCAGCATCCCACACGCGAAGGCCAGAGGTGCTCCTGAGATGCGGCTCGGTTGAGCCCTGGTACGTTGATGCAGACACGCAGCCCACCATCCTCTCCTGGATGCGAGGCTACGGCGGGTAGGCGGCGGCTACCGCGCATGACTCTTGACTCCTGTAGCTCCTGAATGTTCCTTGCAATGAACTCCTGACGGTTGGGCCCTCCTTGCTTCACACCGTCTTGAGAGAAACATGCTTTGAAACATGCCTCCAAGTGGTGCCCGAGCGCCTCCCTCATGACCTTGGCAAAGTCAGTGGCCCCCAGGAGAGAGCCCCCGAGCCTTTCCCGAGGAGGGCGCCGAGCACGCCTTCCTATGTGACAGAGGGAGGCGCCCCATGGACGGGCGCGGATCTTGGCGCGATGCCCCTGGAGGTGCCAGCCTCCTGATGGTTCGGACCAGGTGATGTTTTCTTCTTCTTAGGGACTGCCTCGGGAAGGCTCCCGCTCCTGCGGTTTGGGTCTTCGATTGCCGCGGCCTGGAAGGCACGCTTGAGAGAACACACTGCATCCTTCTCCTCGCATGGGACTGTGATGACTCCACCGCTTCCTGGCATCTTGAGGACATTGTAGCCATGGTGAGTCACTGCCATAAACTTGGCCAGGACCGGATATCCAAGGATGGTGTTGTAGGGCAGGCGAATGTGAGCGACGTCGAAGTCGATGAGCTCAGTGCGGTAGTTTTTGCGCTGTCCGAAGGTGACAGGGAGGCGGACCTGCCCTATCGGGGTGGTTGAACCATCAGTGACTCCTAAGAAGGGCTTGGTTGGCTAAAGCTGATCATACGGCACTTAGAGACTGTTGAAGGTTTCGACAGACGGAACGTTGAGTCCTGCTTCACCATCAATGAGGGTCCTGGTGACCTGCACGTTGCTGATGACAGGGGAGCAGAGCATTGGGAGGACACCAGCTGTTGCTGCGCACTTGAGTTGATCCGCTGAACTAAACATGATGGCACATGTGGACCACCGGAGAGGGCATGAGGCTTCGGTGTTTGGGAGGACAACATTCACCTCGCGAGCAAACTGCTTGAAGATGCGCTGAGAGGCTGGGGCTTGAGCTCCGCCTAGGATGCAAGCAATTGCGCGTGGCTCCTGGAAGCCCCTAGCCCCCTCGGAGGTGCCCCTGAAGATGCATTGGGGGATTTGTCTGATTGATCACGTGTCTCCTCCGCTGTTTACCCTGCGCGAAAATAGTCGGTCTTGGCCCTGAAGGTTGTAAGAGCATTTTGGGAGGGGAAGCCCCTCGTGTAAAGGTTTGAAATTGGTGTACTTGTAGGCGTAACGCCGCATGTATGCTTATTCCGAGCCATCAGCCTTAGATGGGCCAGTTGACTTGTTTACCTTTGGCCCGGACGGGTCCCGAGCGATCCTGCGGGGGCCGCAATGCCCCAAGTGTATTTCGAGTGAACCCATTGATCCTGCGACGAGAACCTCCTGAGAGGGTGCGGTGATGGCAGTCCGGATCGTAGCCACGCTTGGCTTGGCCTGGCTCGCGAGGGGCTCGCGAGGGGAGGCAGCTGACGCTAACTTTGGACGCAAAGCCAAAACCAGAATGCGAGAGATTGCTCGAACGAGACTAAACACCCCTTCGGCGAACACACGCAAGTCTCAAGCTCAAATTCAACTTAAATTCAAATCGAAGAAACTCGACAACAGAGAGAAAGGCAAAAAGCAAAAAAGCCGCGTCCGGCACCTAGTCTAGTCTTCGACGACTTCTCACCAGCGCGGAGCTAAGTGCTGTCACTGGGCGTGGGTGGGAGCCCCCGAGGCCCGAGGGCGGCTCTCCGGAGACTCCAGGGAATGTACAGCCCCAAACTCATTATTACGTGAGAGTGTCACGGGCAGCGAGCTTCACAGGCACTGGGCCTTCTTCATAGGTACCGGCCTTCCTTCCTATTGCCAGACGAGGGCCCCGCCTTGCGCCACACTCTATTGCCACCGACGGCGATCAGAGACCAAGGACGCCGCCGATGGGATAGAGCGGTCGCCAGCGGTTCCCCCGATGACCACAGGTCCTCTGCCGGGGGCAGGCCCTGAGGCAACTTCCCAGCAGAGGGCCTACCTCTTGAGGGAGCCTTGCTCCGGGCGCCGTGGGGGTGAGCCCGGATCTCGGCCCCTCTCCTGCAGCCCCCAGCGCCCTCCTCCTGAGGGTAGGAGGCTACAGCATTGGGGCAGCCATCTGCTGCCGCGACCTGCACGTCCTGCGACCCATGATTACCATAAGCTTGCTCCTGAGGAATCAGTGGTACCTGATAGTTGCCGCCACTAGCGCGGTTGTCGAGGTTCTTGTGGGGTTCTTGAAAGAGCTCAGCTTCTGGCGTTTCCTCCCCCCAGCTTGGCCCAAGGAACGAGTCGTGGTCTTCCTCCATTGCGCACTCTTGGTCTACCATGTGGGGCACATAGGCTTCCGGGGCCGCCGTCCCGAGGGCTTCGCCGTAGGGCCCTTGACGCCATGCAGTCCGGCTTGAAGTGCTGTCTTGAAGGTGGCGCGGTGGCCCGCCGGGGCCGTGGGCTGTGATGTGCGCCCCCTCGCCGGTCGGAGGTGGGGCCTGCACGGCCTGTCTCCCCGCCCCGACGGCCAGGTTGGTGTTGAGGAAGCCTTGGAGTCCGCTCGGTGACGCGTGGGCGCGCACGGGGCCGGCGTGCGGCACGCCCTGGATATGGGGTGGCAGCTGGACGCAAAAGGGAGGTGCTCCCAATGCGGCGGCATCCAGGAGCTCGCCCACTCATTCTAACAGCACGTCGTGGCCGTTCTCCAGTATCCTGCACCGCAGCAGTTCCTGGGCTACGGTGAGCGCGGCCCTTGAGTTCGCCTGCTCCCGGCGGGTGTGCGGCGACGTGGCCGTGGCGTGGCTTGAGGCCCTTGCTGCTGATTGCACTTGCTGTGGCGTGAGAGCAAGGGGTGCTTGGCCGCGTCGCCCGCGCCCTACAGCGCCCTGTGGAGCCCGAGCTGCTGAGGCACAAGGTTGAGGTCACCCTGGCCGGCCGCATGGCGTGGGCGGGCCACGCCGCCCAGCGGTCAGCATTGGCGGTTGGGTCGCTTGACATCAGAACGGCGAGGCGACGGACACAAGGCGGCGGAAGAGGGATTCCGGCGCACCCCAACCTGGCGCGCCAAATGTCGGATCATGGGTTCCGGCAGACCCTTGAGGTTCGAACTCTGGGGCGCGCGCGAATATCTCTCCTCTACCAACTCACGTCTCGTCGCCTCGCAAAGGATCTAGGCTACACGATGAACAACACAAGGGGTGCAAGGTTTATACTGGTCCAGGCCACCATTGTGGTGTAATACCCTACTCCAGTGTGTGGTGTGGTGGATTGCCTCTGGGGCTGATGATGAATATTACAAAGGAAGAACAGCCTCGCGAGGGTTGTTCTTGTGGTGGTGTTGTCCCTTTGGAGGGGTCGATTCCAGATTGCCCGATTCCCAATCCCATCCCCCCTTATGCTATGGTGGCTAGTCCTATTTATAGAGCGAGTCCCCGGCCCTCTTCCCAAATATTAAGCGCGAAGGGCGCCAACAATTGCCCATTTTGAAGGGGAACACCTAGTACACTTATCCTGACTAAAGTCGGTCCTCGCCTGTCAAAGGCTTTGACGATGACGCCGTCCTGGGCTCCACGATGACCTCCTTCCGGCCGTTCCGCCGGTCTTGGTCTTGTTGCACCAAAATGGTTGCCTTTGCCTGATGCCTTGGCCTGTGCTTGCTCCCTTTGCACCAAAGGGGAAACAAGGACACTGCACAGGCCGGCGCCCGCCTGGCGCCCACCTGGCTTGCATCACGGGCACCTCACGAGGTACCCTACCTTGATCTCTCTGCCTCCTCGCGACCATCCTGACGAGGCTACTCCTGAGGAAGCTTCCTGTCGTCCGCCCCGCGAGGCTTGGCCCCTCGCGAGGGTCTTGAGCTTGAGTTGACGAAGATGGGCCGTACTGGGCCACTGCGTGAGCCACGCCGCAGGCCGCAGGCAGGCAAGTCTGGGTACCCCCGTTCCCAAAACGCTGACAGTTCCCTATATTTGCATTGGTGGCGAACTTTGATGCCCAGTGGATGTAATATGTGTAATCGCTGTGATAGCCTAACGTTAGTTGATTGCTTATTTATTTCCTTGTTGTCCTATTTATTTGTTTGGTTATAGTCAGTGCAGTTCTTTTTCCGTGGTTTGCAAGTGGCCACAATAACCTATTTTTTAAAACTACGCCACAATAACCATGGGCTACATATTTACTGTAGTGATACTGGGCCTCCTACCGGCCGTAGAAACAATGGGCCTTCTACGGGCCATAGAAACAATGGGCCTTCTACGAGCCGTAGAAACAATGGGCCTTCTAAGGGCCGTAGAAACAATGGGCCTTCTACGGGCCGTATCATCAATGGGCCTTATATGGGTCGTATGATCGATTAGCCAAACATGGGCCAATAACAGACCGCATTATGGTTGTAAACGGGCTAGAGTTGGAATCGTCCGTTCATGGGCCGACCATAATGGGCCGTCGTTAATAGGCCATATTTGCTGACACTAAGAAAACGGCCCAACGTATTAATGGGCCATAAATGGGCCGATTGTAACAATGGGCTGAATTTGGCCCACAAGCAGAAAATGATAGTAACGGGCCGTAAGTAACCGAATGCTGGAAATGAGCCCAAGAATAAATGGGCCTGAGAAGGCCGAAAGATAACATGGGCTAGAAACGGCCGAATTGAATAATGGGCCGTTAATGGGTATAAAGTGATACACTATTTATTACGGGCCAGTTTCACCACGGGCCGTTAATGGGCCAAGAGTTACAAAGGGCCTCATATGGGACGAAAGACGTCATGGGCCATACATGGGCCGAAATTTAGACAAACGCCACACCTTTCTTGAGAATGAAACACTTACAACCGAACGTCATGGGCCATACATGGGCCGAAATTTAGCATAACCAACAAATATGCCCTCTTGAGCTCTAGGTTCGAATTTAGACAAACGCCACACCTTTCTTGAGAATGAAACACTTACAACCGAACACCCGGAAGTACGTGAGGTTGGGCTTGTTGCCGATGAGTATCTCATATTGAGTCTTGTTCAAGCCTTTGCGGAGGTAGAGCCTGTTCGATGCATGACATACAGTGTTGATGGCTTCGGCCCAAAAGTTGTACGAAGATTTGAATTCCGCCATCATGGTCCTTGTCGCGTCCATCAACGCCTGGTTCTTCCTCTCCGCCACACCATTTTCTTGAGGGGTATAGGGTGTGGCATGTTGGTGCTTGATCCCCTCATCACTAAGAAACTCATCCAAGGTGTAGTTCTTGAATTCGGTGCCGTTGTCACTTCTAATCATCAAGATATTTGCTTCATGTTGACGTTCAGCTTCATTTGGAAAGTTGATGACGGTTTGTTGAGTCTCACTCTTCCTCTTGAAGAAATATACCCATGTATATCTTGAGTAGTCATCCACAATCACCAAGCAATACTTTCATTCACCAAGACTATCAAAGGATGGAGGTCCAAAGAGATCCATGTAAAGGAGCTCCAAGGGCCTCTTCGAGTAGATGATAGTCGCGGGTCGGTGAGCCGTTTCATGAAGCTTTCCTTATATACAAGCACTTCAAGCACAATCTTTGGCAAAATTCACATTTGTTAGTCCACAGACGTGGTCCCCTTTGAGGAGACTTTGCAAAGATCTCATACTGACATGGGCTAGTCAATGATGCCATAGCCAACCCACATCAACTTTATCCATTAGGCAAGTCACGGTCTTAGTGGGTCGCTCCAAAAAAGTTCACCACGTAGAGACCATTCTCGACATGCCCAACAAAGGCTATTTTAAGATTCTTTCTCCACAAAAGGGCCACGGTATCAAGATCAAAGAATGTTGCAAAGCCCATAAGTGCAAGTTGACAAACGGAAAGTAAATTGTATGCAAGGGACTCGACAAGCATGACCTTATCAATAGATAAATCTAGATAGATGACCACCTTCCAAAGTCCCAATACCTTAGAAGTTGAGGCATCACCAAATTGGACATGGGTGGGCATAGATGGAATTGAATGCACATCCACCACCAAGTCCTTGCTTCCAGTCATATGGTTTGTTGCTCCACTATCGAGCAGCCATGACACCCAACCGGAAGCAAACTCCTACAAGCGATTAATGCTTCGATTTAGGTACCCAGGTCCTTTGATGTTAGCAACAAGGGTCTTAGGAACCCAAACAGACCATTCAATGTACTCATAAGAAGAACCAACAAATTTGGCATAAACATGCCCATCACTAGCATGGCACAAAACATAATAGGGATTAAAGTCGCTTGCTTTGTTGCTAGGGGTGGTTTTGCCTTTCTTGGCATTACCACCCACTTCCTTGGTCTTCTTCTTCTCATGAGCACCCTCACTCACCTTGACAAGGATGTCCTTGAGCGGGAGAGGTTGCTTGGTCTTCTTCTTCTTCTTCTTCTTCTTCTTCTTCTTCTTTGACTTGGGTACAAACCCAAGTCCTTCCTTTACTACAATTTCCTTTTGATTGCTCAAAAGGTCATTGAGGTTCTTCTCACCTTGTATGCAAGTCACAAGGCCCTTCTCAAGTTGCTCTTTCAACTTAGAATTTTCCTCCACAAGATGCATATGATCGTAACAAGGGTTAGTAGCATATGGGCATTATCAATTAGAACAAAAGGAGGTCAAGTGGAAATCTCATTGGCTAGTTTCACTTGGAGTTGATCATGAGACTCTTTGGGAGAAGCATGAGCACCATTCAAGGCCTTGTGAGACTTGTCAAGTGTATGAAATTCTTCCTTGAGTCTATCATGGCCAACCCCAAGTGCAACTTTCTCAGATTTAATCACACAAGTAAGAACAATACATGATCAAGATCTTTTTTTAATTTAGCATGATCAACATTGTGTGACTCCTCAAGAGTCAAATGAAGATCTCGCTCTTCCTCTAGAACAATGGAAAGATCCACAATCTCATCGGCATAGTCACGACTATGCCCCTCCAACTTGGAGACAATATCCTCATGTGACTCATTGATATCATTGGCCTCACCAAGTCGTTCCAAGAGAGCAACAAAGTGCTTCTTGGACCCACCCTTGAGTTTGCTCACAAACTTGGTGAACTCATTCTCATAAACTTTCTCCACCTCACTATCATCAACACAATCTAAAATGAAGGAGTAGTAATGATGGTGGTTTTGATGTTGGGAGTTACCTTGTTCATACCTTTGGCTATGAGACACTTGGCAATGGTGTTTCCGTTGGGGGCGCCGAAGAGAGACACCCTAGAGGGGGAAGATGTTGAAATGGCAATGGTTGCCGTTGCCATTCCTTCTCCACTTGTATCTTCCTCATCATCATAGGAGTCCCACCAAGACATTTGGAGGAGATTTCTTGGTGAAGTTGTTCTTGCTAGGGAAAGACTTGGCTTTGTCTTTGCGAATGAGTTTGCCACCATTGTCTCCCCTCTTCTCATAAGGGCAATCCACCACAAAGTGACTCACATTGCCACAATTGTAGCAATTTCTTACTCGTTTCTTATTCTTTGACCCACTTGAGTTGTTCTTGGTGAAGTTGGGCCTTGAGTTCCTCTTGTTTCTCCAAAATTGCCTTGACGCAAGAACCATGTGCTCATGGTAAGCATATTTGGTGTCCTCAGGGCCACACTCCCCTTCTTCTTACTCTTCTTATTCCGGAATGGCCTTGGCCTTCAAGGCAAGCGTGGGAGTGCTTTTCTTTGACCAAACATGAGCAAGAGCATTGTTGGCGGTCTTGTTCATGATGCTCATGGCAATAAACTCATCCAACACTTCACTTGAGGTTAAGGTGTGAAAGTTCAGCCTTTGACGAATCACGGAAGACATGGCCTTGTTGAATGGCATGATGTCCTTGAGGAACTTGCACTTGATCCAAGTGTCATCATCCTTGCTTCCATGGTTTTGGAGAGCAACCGAAAGAGTTGCCACCCTCCGATGGAGATCACGCGAATCCTCATCTTCAAGCATCACAAATTCATCGGCCTCATCAAGGACCACTTCAAAGTTGGACCGTTGGATGCTTGAGCTTCCCTTGTACATAGAAACAATGTGCTCCCAACAATCCTTTGCACGAGTGAAAGGTCGTAAGTGCGATAGATCTTCGGGAGGGACCGCATCTTGAAGGATGAACAATGCAGAGTGATTGTATTGGTTGTCCACTTCTTCTCTTGGGGTGAAGTTGTTTGGATCATGCGGGTAGAAGCCTTGCTCAATGTTTATCCAAAGGTTAGTTGAGCAATAATTCAAATGAGACTTAATGTGAAAGACCCAATTAGCAAAAACACCCTTAACAAGCTTGGGACGATGACCATAATTATTGATGCGAGGTGTGGGGATCAGTCCTCCATAGACCGGGGGAGGGGGAACCGAGGCGAAGTTTCTAGTTCCATTCTTGTCATTACGGGAAGGAACATGAGTACCTTTAGCTGCTTCCTTGGCGGAATTGGTCTTTGACTCTGATGCCGCTGGATTAACCACAGGCAAGGGATCATGAGTGGATTCCATCCCCTCAAGTAATTCTTTAAGCATGGACTTGACTTCGGTCGTCATAGACCTCTTAAGTGAAGCCATAGCTTCATTTAAGTTGTCTCGAGTGATCGAAGTCAACTCCACGGCCTTGGGCACTTCCTCCTTAGTGTCAACCATACTCTTCGGGTGGTGAAACCCTTAATAAAGAGACGATGCTCTGATACCAATTGAAAGGATTCATATGGAAACTACCAATTTTTAGCTTTTCTTAACAAATTAGGTTTAGCAATAAATAGATTGTCTAGAATGTGCAACTAGGTGAGCAACCTATATGATGCAAGCAACAACAACAACAAGTGAGAGCAAAGGATACAACACAACAATAGCTTCCACAAAGTAAAGGGAAAGAGATAACCATAAGTGGAGCCGATGGAGACGAGGATGTGTTATCGAAGTTCCTTCCCTTTGGGGGAAGTACGTCTCTGTTGGAGCGGTGTGGAGGCACAATGCACCCTATGAAGACGCTAGGGCCACCACATTCTCCTCACGCCCTCACACAATGGGAGATGCCGTGATTCCACTATTGGTGCCCTTGAAGGCGGCGACCGAACCTTTACAAACAAGGTTGGAGCTATCTCCACAACTTGATTGGAGGCTCCCAACGATACCACGGAGCTTCACCACAATGGAATGTGGCTCTGAGGTGGCCTCAACTGTCTAGGATGCTCAAACACCCAAGAGTAACAAGATTCGCAAGGGATTAGTAGGGGGAATCAAATTTCTCTTAGTGGAAGTGTAGATCCGGGCCTTCTCAACCAATCCCTAGAAAATCAACAAGTTTGATTAGCTAGGGAGAGAGATCGGGCAAAAAAGAGGTTTGGAGCAACAATGGAGCTTGGGGGAAAAGAGGTGTGTCTTCTTGGGGAAGAAGACACCCTTTTATAGTGGGGGAAGCAATCCAACCGTTATCCCCTCTTCAGCTTTCATAGAGCGGTACTACAACTGGCCGTAGCGGTACTACCACGAAGACTATGAGCATGGGCCTTAGAGGGGGACTGGGCACGAGAGCAGGAGCCCGGGCGGCAGCAGCAATGGTGGTAGGTGTCGTACTACTACTTGCGAATGGTACTACCACTCCTACTGCCACTGAACCTGACACGAGACTAGCTGGCCTCGAGTCGAGGCAGTACCAGCGCAGCCGTACTACCGCTGATGGCCAGGAGCCGTACTACCGCTGTGAAACAGCGGTACTACCACTTGAGGCTATCAGCGGTATTGCTACTCTGGCCTAGCGGTACTACCGCTGGCTCCTTCCATGTGTCAATTCCGTGATAAAGGTATACTCCAAGGATGAGGGAAGGAGCTGTGGGTGCAAAAAGGATGTGTACGTGTTGATTCCACCCTAGCCTTTCCAATACGGGTCCCCTCTTGATAGTACGGTGTCTCCTACGACTCAAGTCCACCAAAACCGAAACAAAAGAGACTACACCGTCTTCACCTTGAGCTCAGAGGGGAAAGAATCATCTCGTGCCAATGAATGAATATCTAAAATGCTCAATGCACACGATTAGTTCGCAAATGCATTGTCATCAATCACCAAAACCACTTAGAGAGAGACATGCCCTAACAACCATCCGGTAAGTCTACGAAGGAATTACTCACTCCCGGTGATGAGCATCATGAAATTGGTGAAGGTGGAAGGTTGATGATGACGATGGCGACGGATTCCACCCTTCGGAGTCCCGAACGGACTCCAGATCAGCCCTCCCAATAGCCTGTAGAGTTAGGTATGATAGCACTGTTTGCTATCTAATCAGAATGTAAAGACTGATTTGCCACTGGGGTGAGTCCTTAGCCTATAAAAGGAGGCCCATGGCAACCGTAGAAAGGGTTCGCAAAGTTAGAAAGCTCGGACCCTCACATATCCATACGGGCGTAGCCACTTCCGCTCCGAGGCAACCCTGCCGGGAAAGTGTGCTGCACCCACCACCATCTTTTCCACCATCAACCCACCAAAGTAGGAGTAGGGTTTTATGCCTTGCGGTGGCCCGAACCTGGGTAAAAACTGCCAGTGTGATCTCTGCCGCGCTGCCCTACGCTTCTATGCTCTTTGCGCAACGTGTACATCCCCCTGCCGAACCAAAAGGGGCTCATAGCCCCATAGGTGGACATGTTTCCCCACGACATCTTTGGTGCGTCAGGTAGGGGGGGTCATTTGCGCAAACCTGAGAGCGTCGGTAGCGCGTCATCTTCATTGCCATTTTCATCATCAATAGCCTCATCGCCTATGGAGCCTAAGAAGAAGCCCGGAGTTGCAAATCACCTGTTCACCTTGAAGGCTCCGCCATCCGTGAACGCCGACATCGCGGGAAATGAGGGGAGGCGTGAGGATGTGGATGCTACGGGGGATGTGGTCGGCGCAGGCGGTGTTGGCACCACCGCTCCTGTGGCCGAAGCAGAAGCGAGAGGCACCGGGTAAGGACAACATCAACAACGTCCCAGCGGCCATGCTCCTCGAGGTATTGATGGAGGGATTATTTTGCCTGCACCCTCTTTCCTTGCCGAAGGGCATAGTTGCGGTGGTGGCGCACGTTCTGGGGCGAATCACAACCCTCTGGCCGCCCCCGCCGTGGGCGCGACCGCAGGGCACACGCTACCCTCGGAACGGGCAGACCCAGCGATTGTGCCCAACAGACCCACTGGCCCTCAAGCCCCTCCACCGCGTAGCCATGCCATCCAAGCGGATGGTTCGCAACAACGAGGGCACGACGCAGTCACCACCGGCACCATCAGGAACCGAGCGACACTGCAGTCTACGTCATCATCACCTATGCCAAGCACTGCCTCAGAGGCCATGGCCCGGGCCTAGCCGCTATTGAGATTTCCGCCGGCAGCCAATTAGATGGATGAGTGGCGGAATCATCCAAAGTCTGATTGGTTTCGCCGAGGCGAGAGAACTGTCGGTGTCAAAACTGGCGGATATCGGGTAGGGGGTCCCGAACTGTGTGTCTAAGGCTAATGGTAACAGGAGGCGGGGGACACAATGTTTACCTAGGTTCGGGCCCTCTCGATGGAGGTAATACCCTACTTCCTGCTTGATTGATCTTGATGATATGAGTATTACAATAGTTGATCTATCACGAGATCATAGAGGCTAACTGTCGGTGTCAAAACTGGTGGATCTCGGTAGGGGGTCCCGAACTGTGCGTCTAGGCGGATGGTAACAGGAGACAAGGGACACGATGTTTTACCCAGGTTCGGGCCCTCTTGATGGAGGTAAAACCCTACGTCCTGCTTGATTAATATTGATGATATGTGTTACAAGAGTGGATCTACCACGAGATCAAGGAGGCTAAACCCTAGAAGCTAGCCTATGGTATGATTGTTGTTCGTCCTATGGACTACAGCCATCCGGTTTATATAGACACCGGAGAGGGCTAGGGTTACACAGAGTCGGTTACAAAGGTAGGAAATCGACATATCCGTATCGCCAAGCTTGCCTTCCACGCCAAGGAAAGTCCCATCCGAACACGGGACGAAGTCTTCAATCTTGTATCTTCATAGTCTGGGAGTCCGACCGATGATGATAGTTCGGCTATCCGGACACCCCCTAGTCCGGAACTCCCTCAGTAACCCTAGAAGCTAGCCTATGATTATGATTGTTGTTGTCCTACGGACTAAACCCTCCGGTTTATATAGACACCGGAGGGGGCTAGGGTTACACAAAGTCCAGAGAAGGAAATCTACATATACGAATTGCCAAACTTGCCTTCCACACAAAGGAGAGTCCCACCCGGACACGGGACGAAGTCTTCAATCTTGTATCTTCATAGTCCAACAATCTGGCATAAGTACATAGTCCGGCTGGCCGAGGACCCCCTGATCCAGGACTTCCTCAGTAGCCCTTGAACCAGGCTTCAATGACGATGAGTCTGGCGCGCAGATTGTCTTCGGCATTGCAAGGCGGGTTCTTCTCCGAATTCTCCAGAGTACCTGTTGTAACGAGTAGTGTCCGGCTTCCCATTTAATGTTGCACTCATCAGCTTCTGCACCTTAATAATGTCAGTCTCCACGTGTCGAGCGAATGCGAGAAGTCGGGGAATTTTTACACTTGCCACCCTGACCATGTAAATAAATCATCTATTAAAGAGACGGGGATCATCAGATCCAAATCACACCATCTTCCCCAAGCAAGGATTCATCACAGCGCCCGAAAAAACCATCCCATCATGGCCGGCCGCCGCAGCTCTTCCTCTCGCTTCCATAGCGCTAAGCCAGGTGATTGGGAGAAGTGTACCGTATACCATGGTCAATTAGCGGAGTTGCATACCTAGGGGTTTCTCCCACCTGCATATCTTGTCCCTGTCCGAGCCGGATTAGCCACTTATGACGGCGGCGAGCAAGCGGAGAGATTCCCCGACCCATCCAGGGGGGAGCGAGTGTGCCTTGTCCCTTACTTGCTGAGGGACATCGGATTTCCAATCCATCCGTTCCACCGCAGGCTCCTGGAGTATTATGGCCTCCACCTGCATCACTTCACTCCTACCTCCATCCTGCACATCGCAGGTTATGTCGCCCTTTGTGAGCTATTTCTGGGCTGCAAAGCTCATTTTGAGCTATGGAAAAGGCTGTTCTGCCTTGTCCCTCGCAATCAGGAGGGATCAATATACCAAGTGGGCAGAGCCGAAATATGGCGCATCACCAGAATCGGATACTTATCCGGCACTCCGAAGAAGACACCCGAAGACTGGCCTTCCGAGTGGTTTTATGCATAGGACGTATCCCTTCCTGACCCTATCCGGATAGGTCTTCCTGAGTTCACAAACGCCCCATTGAAGAAACGCCAAAGGTGGCATCCCCGGAGCCCCCAGGAGGAAGATAGCAGGGAGGTCCTTCAACTGATGGGTAGGATAAAAACGCTGGCCAAATTAGGATTGACAATAATCGAGGTTATGTCAATATGCATAATGCGGGGGGTGTAGCCACTCCAGTATCGGGGCATCCCATGTGGCACTTCAACGGAGAAGACGATGCCACCCGCTGCGGTCGTAAAGGTCCGTACTCCGCCACCGCTCTGGCGAAAATATTGTCTGATTTGTATAAAGGAGAAGAAGAGGAGTTCATCCGCATTAAGCCACGGGATGGATTTTCCATGTACAACCCCCCTAGCTGGGTGAGTTGCTATCTTTTACTCAACTCTATTCATTCCCACAGTCTTTCCTTGCAAATATTTACCTTGCTAGTCCATAACAGGAACTGCGAAAAGCTGTGAGGGAGGTCCATAGCCCGCCTCCACAGCCAGAGGACCCCGACCAGTCCCTCGACCCCGGACTCGAAGAAGATCCAGACATATTTGTGGAGCTTGTCGACAGGATGTTTTACTAGGCAAGCTGTGATGGTGCCTTGGTGACCATCATTGCCGACTATCCCGGCCTGCTTCCTGCATCATATGTAAGTAAAACAGGAGTCCTAACTTCCGAAAAAGGATCCCCTCTTTACGCCTTACCCACTGCACATGTATTGCACTTTATAGGGAAGGCCATCGGGGCACCGTGCCGAACCTGCGGCGACTCACCAACAAGGGGCGCCCAAGCCGGGTAGGCTTAAAAGGAAAGCGGTTAGGACCGAGACGCCGTCGAAGAGGTACGATTTAAAACCTGCTCCGTGATTATCATCTTTAAAATATAACAATGTCCAATGTGTCCTGGCAGAAAGAGTATTCATCGGACTGTGTCCGGAGATCCTGCCA
Source organism: Triticum dicoccoides (assembly GCF_002162155.2). Lineage (NCBI taxonomy): Eukaryota > Viridiplantae > Streptophyta > Magnoliopsida > Poales > Poaceae > Triticum > Triticum dicoccoides. The sequence goes on from NC_041383.1 coordinate 597,451,624, forward strand.
GCCACGCTTCTACCAGCCGGACTCCAGAACCGGCCTCAACGGTGGAGGCTAACATGGGGACAACACTGGACGATCCTCCTACAGAGGATGCGGATAGAATATCCACTACAAATTCTGAGGTAGAGAGCGCTATGAATCATCGGCGTCGGCGGGCCGCACTCCGCGACCCTAATTTCTCCGAAGAGGCATTCAATGCCTTCAACTAGGGAGACACATACATCCGAGTCGCTCAAAATGGGCTTGCTAGAGCCACTGACCAGTACTTAAAAGATATACGAGCAAGCAAAATCTGATAATTATGTATATCAGTACACCCTGAGACTTGAAACAGTTGGCACAACTGATTTAAGGATCATTGTATGAAGAGGTTCTTACAGAGGATAATACCCATTTGTCTCAAGAGCCGGAGGAGTGTAAAGCCCAGCTAAGGGCCACAGTTGCCGGAATGTACGAATCCAAGAAGGCCTCATCTGGTAATACTTGTCTCGATCGAAAAGAACGTAATTACGAGTACCAGTTGGTATTCGGCATGCTTTGCAAATCTAACAATAGATTCTGCAGACAATCCCGGAGTGAATCCGGAGATCGTACCAGAGGATGAGCAATGAGCTCAACGTGAACTAGAGGCTGGCGAGCGCGTGCTTACACGGGTCAGGCGAGAGAAAAACAATCTCCAGGATGCCAATACCCGGCTGGGTGTTGAATTGAAAGATGTTTGGGCCCAGCTTGCTGACTCCGTGAAGGAGAATAAGAGGCTTCAACGCGGCATTTTTAGTATGTGCTCGATCGAACCTTTATATAGTTCCGCGAAGAGACGGGCTAACAGAGTTATGTATGTAGGTATACTGACAGGTCGTCCCAAAGAGGAGATGCCCGGATCCGCAGGCAATCTTCTGCAAGAGCTTTCGCAACTGCACGAACAAGTTCGGTGGGTGATGCAGGGTATTGCCTAGGACTTGTGGCCGTCCGCCTCCCTGCCAGGAAGCATGGGGGAGCTTGTAGAGTTGCTCAAGGGAGCGCGGCTACGCTTCCGTTTATGGAAGATATCTGCTTGTCGACAAGGTGCGAGGGAAGCTTAGGCCATGGTGAAAACACGGTACACCAAGCTTGATCCGAATCACATGGCCCTGGTCGGACCTGTAGGGTCGAATGGGAAAGATATTCCCATTAGTCTGGTATATGACCAGGTAGGATTAGCCGCAAAGTATTCCCAGCAGGATTGTAGGCTAGACAGCCTGTTGGATGGTATAGAAGAAGAATTTAGCCAGTCTAAGTGACTGTGTACTTCAATTGACATATTTTGTCCCTAGCCAGATAGTAAATCATTTGTCATGGCGGACCTTTTCGCTTCAGCCTCCGGACCCGACAGTCCTATGTGTTTCTGAATACCCGCTCGGTTATGTAAACTGGGGTATGGGTGGAAACCAGGCGTAGGGGTCATATGTGCTTGAACAGACAAGTACCCAACTAGCTATGTTATATTACATGGATAGTAAGAAACATCTTCCAGAGAGAATAGTTCCATTAAGGGTTCCTTTCCCTGGTACGCATGCATTAATGTGCATGTTCGAACTACGAACGGAGACGCAGTATATGAAACATCTGGGGGTTTGAATTGTAATAGGTAAGAAACATCTTTAGTTCACCGATCGAATATTCCCTTAAGAACGCCAGCTTTCGGCTTCACCCAGTCTGAGGTACACGTCCGGCTTACCCGGCAGTAACAATCACAGAGGTGCTCCCCTTATGCCCTAGCCGAACTAACAGGAACGTAGGGCATAAACACAGGAGCCGGGCAACCCAGCTTGGCCAAAGCTTAATTCATATCGATGCATATAATGGTGAAGAAAAGGTACAAATGGAAAAATGACACATATGCAGTGGGCATGATGCCCTGATGGTAATTATATTAAGCTTCTATATAAGAAGCCCCCAGGTATAATGAGCGTGCATAGCACATCAAGAGTGTGTAGTCGAGCCACACTTAAAGCTTTTTAGGGCCATAAAAAAGATATAAAGAAAGAAAGAGAGAGGATATAACTTAAAGAAAAGGCAAGGGGAAGGAGACGAACACAGAGTTCAATGCTAGGCATAGAATCTTCGGAGTCTGGCTGTGTTCCATGGGTTCGGCTTGAGTCAATTATCTGATGCATCACGCAGGTGGTAGGCTCCTCTGGTGAGAAATTTATCAATAATGAAGGGACCCTCCCACTTGGGCTTGAGCTTGTCCTTTTTCTTCTCCGATAGGCATAGAACGAGTTCGCCAATGTTGTAAGTATTGGCACGTACTTCTCTGCTTTGATACCTTCGAGCATGTTGCTGGTAGAATGCAGAACGGACTTTTGCAACGTCGCGCTCCTCCTCCAGGGCATCTAAACTGTCCTACCGATCTAGCTCGGCTTCTCTCTCTTCATACATGCGCACTCGAGGTGAGTCATGAATGATATCGCAGGGCAATACCACCTCTACATCATACACCATGAAGAATGGTGTATATCCGGTAGTGCGATTCGGCGTGGTCCGCAGTCCCATAGTACGGAGTCGAGCTCCTCGACCCAGTGCGTGTCTGATTCCTCGAGGGATCGCACTAGTCTGGGTTTGATGCCGCTCATAATAAGACCATTTGCTCGTTCGACTTGACCATTAGTTTGGGGATGATAGACGGAGGCGTAATCGAGCTTAATTAATGCCCATGTTGCCACACCAAGTTTTCACCTCATCGGCTGTGAAGTTGGAACCATTATCGGTGATGATGTTGTGGGGGACACCGTAACGGTGTACAACCCCTGATATGAAGTCTATCACTGGTCTGGATTCGGCCGTTTTGACTGGTTTGGCCTCTATCCATTTGGTGAATTTATCCACCATGACCAACAAGTATTTTTACTTATGGCTTCCTCCTTTAAGAGGTCCGACCATATCGAGCCCCCAGAACGCAAAGGGCCAAGTTATGGGGATTGTTTGGAGTGCGGTAGGTGGCATATGGCTTTGGTTGGCGAAGAGCTGGCAACCGACGCAATGTTGGATGAGGTCCTGTGCATCTGCTCAGGCTGTCGGCTAGTAGAAACCTGTACGAAAGGCCTTGCTTACAAGGGCCCGAGCTGCGGCGTGGTGGCCACCTAGTCCAGCATGAATTTCGGCCAAGAGCTGCCGTCCTTCCTCTTCGTAGATACATCTTTGGAGTACTCCGGTAGCGCTTTTCTTATAAAGTTCTCCCTCGTGGACCTTGTAGGCCTTAGAGCGCCGCACAATGCAACGTGCCTCATTTTGGTCTTCAGGGAGTTCTTGCCTATTTAGGTAGGCTAAGAAGGGTTCGGTCCAGGGGGCGATGACAACCATGATTACGTGGGCCGAAGGTGTTATTTCGGTGATAGAGCCTCCGATTATGTCAGAGTGTACGGGCTCTGGGGTTGTGATCGGATCCGGACTAGTATTGCCGGTCGCCCCTTGCCACACCACGGATGGCTTGAACAACCTTTCAAAGAAGATATTAGGTGGGACGGGGTCGCGCTTAGCACCGATGTGGGCGAGGATATCTGTCGCTTGATTGTTTTCTCGGACCACGTGATGGAATTCAATCCCCTCGAACCGAGCTGACATTTTTGAGGACGGCATTACGGTAAGCCGCCATTTTTGGGTCCTTGGCGTCGAAGTCTCCATTTTTTTGGGATATTGCGAGGTTCAAATCCCCACGCACTTCTAGGCGTTGAATGCACATGGAGACTGCCATTCGAAGACCGTGCAATAGATCCTCGTATTCGGCTGCATTGTTGGAGTCTGTTATAGTATTTGGAGTACGTATTGGACTGTATCTCCAGTGGGGGATGTCATGAACACACCCGCTCCCAGACCAGCCAGCATCTTAGAGCCGTCAAAGTGCATGATCCAATTGGAGTACGCGTCGTACTCTTTAGGGAGTTCGGCTTCTGTTCATTCAGCGACGAAGTCAGCCAGTACTTGTGATTTAATGGCTCACTGTGGTTTATATATAATGTCGAACGGGAGGAGCTCAATGGCCCACTTAGCAATCCGGACCGTAGCATCGCGGTTATTTATTATATCATGGAGTGGTACTTCGGAGGCCACCGTGATTGAACACTCTTGAAAGTAGTGTCATAGCTTCCGAGATGCCATGAAGACCGCGTATCTATCTTTTGATAATGTGGGTACCCTGACTTGCATGGTGTGAGGACAGTGGATACGTAGTATACCAGCTTTTGAAGCGGGAACTTATGTTCGTCCTCCTCTCGTTCGACGACGAGCACTGTGCTTACAACTTGGTGTGTTGCAGCTATGTATAACAGCATGGGTTGGGTTCACCAATGTTTGGTGCGGCCAGGATTGGTTGCTGGCCAAGAGGGCCTTTATTTCTTCCAGTCCGACCGTAGCCGCATCCGTCCACTCGAAGTGTTTGGTGCGTCGAAGAAGGCGATAAAGAGGTAGTGCCTTTTCTCCCAATCGGGAGATAAAGCGGCTTAAGGCAGCCACACATCAAGTTAATTTCTGTATTTGCATGAGGTCTATTGGGGTAGCCAACTGTGACAAAGCACGGATTTTAGCCGGGTTTGCTTCAATTCCTCTATTGGAAATGATGAAACCCAGGAGCTTTCCGGCAGGAACACCGAAAACGCACTTTTCCGGATTAAGCTTGATGTCATATGTTCGGAGGTTGTCGAATGTGATCCTCGGGTCATCTATTAATGATTCGACATGTCTGGTCTTAATGACCACGTCGTCCACGTATGCCTCAACTGTTTTGCCGATTTCCTTTTCCAAGCATGTCTGAATCATGCGTTGGTAGGTTGCACCAGCGTTTTTGAGCCCGAAAGGCATGGTGTTGAAACAAAAAGGGTCGTATGGAGTGATGAATGTCGTTGCGGCTTGATCGGACTCCGCCATCTTGATTTGGTGGTATCCAGAGTATGCGTCGAGGAAGCACAATGAGTCGTGTCCTGCGGTAGCATCGATGATTTGATCAATGCGGGGGAGAGGGAAGGGATCCGTGGGGCAAGCCTTATTGAGGTCCTTGAAATCGACACATAGGCGCCAGGATTTGTCCTTCTTTGGTACCATTACCAGGTTTGCTAGCCAGTCTGGGTGTTTTATTTCTCTGATGAATCTGGCTTCGAGTAACTTGGCCAGCTCCTCTCTCATGGCTTGTCGTTTAGGTTCTGAAAAGCGCCGTAGAGTCTGCTTGACCGGCTTCTATCCCTTCAATATGTTTAGGCTATGCTCGGCCAACCTGTGTGGGATCCCTGGCATGTCTGAAGGGTGCCAGGCGAAGATGTCCCAATTCTCGCATAAGAATGCCCGCAGTGCGGCGTCTATTGTGGGGTCCAGTTGTGCCCCGATGGATGTTGTTTTTGTAGAGTCCATTGGGTGGACTTGGAATTTGTCTATTTCATCCGCTGGTTTGAAAGAGGTGGACTTGGATCGTTTGTCGAGTATCATGTCGTCCCTTTCCACTATGGAGCACAGCGCAGTTTGTTCTTCGGCCGCAAGGGCTTCGGATAATGCCTTAAGGGCCAAGCAGCGGTTTTATTTTCGGCGCGGAGTGCTATGTCTGGATCACTGGCTAGAGTAATGTTTCCATTGGGCCCGGGCATCTTGAGCTTCATGTACCCGTAATGGGCTATAGCTTGGAAGCTCGCGAATGCGTCCCTCCCTAAAAGGGCGTGGTATCCGCTATTGAACGGGGCCACTTGGAATGTTATCTCTTCGGACCTGTAATTCTCCGGCGTGCCGAATACCACATCGAGTGTGATTTTCCCCGCACATCATGCCTCCCGGCTAGGGATAATTCCTCTAAAGGTTGTGATGCTTTGCTCAATGCGGCTCTTGTCTATTTCCATTTTGTTGAGAGTTTCCTTGTAGACGAGGTTTAATCCGCTGCCACCGTCCATGAGCACTTTAGTAAGTCGGAAGTCGTCCACAATTGGACTAAGGACCAGAGCGGCTGGTGCTCGGACTGTTCGGAATTGAGGTTCGTCACTGGCATTGAAGGTTATGGCCGTGTCATTCCATGGATTTATTGCTGCAACGTGGCAGACTTCGGCGAGGCCGCAGAGTGCTCTCTTGCACCTGTTATTTGAGGCAAAAGTCTCGAAGACTGTCAATAATGTATTGTTGTTTTTTGCGGGATGATGCTCTGCAGTGTCGTTAATGAGGAGATCCTCGCCGCTCTTGGCCACCTGCCGAAGTATCCAACATGCTCTAAGGCTATGATATCCGGTGTGGTGTGAATTTTGCATGGCCCATTGAGCCATCCCTCCAATACGGTTCCACGCCCTGTAGTGGGCTTTGGTTTCTTTGTAATTGGATCGGGTGACTTGTGAGAGTGCACCCTTTTAGTTCGAACGAGGGGTTTAGTGAGAGCCGGAGGATCCCAGAATTTTGCCTGGGTTTTCAAGGCGCTTTCCATCGCACAGTACTTCTGTACTATGGCAGCCAAGTCAGCGAAGTTTGATATGGCATGGCAACTTATGGCGTTAAGGATTCCCTTGTCCGTGCAATTTTTGCAAAACAATGAGATTGTGTCTTCCTCGCGACAATCCTTGACCTTGCTCATTGCAAGGAGGAATCTGGCCCAAAAGTGATGTACTGTCTATTAGGATTATTGTCTAATGTGGGAAAGATCGCTTGTATCTGGGTGGGTGGGTGGATTTAAATCCGAACCTTGACCCGATCTGAGTCCCAGGGGCAGAGGAACTTCCAAACTTGGCAGTTCGGGTTCTAGGATATTGCCCAATTTTCTGGCCCGCTGTCCGATTCTAAGTTCGGAGTTTGGGTCATGTCCTCCCGCAAATGGGTATCTGGACCGGAGAGCTCGGGAATCCGGACATAGTTCGTCCTCAAAATAGAGGAAGAATTGTTGCATTACTCCTCCACCACCGCTATCTGATGAGTGACCGGCGGAGAGTTAATCTCCCTTTGATCGGGTTTAAGCCCAATCCGATCATAGTCCGTAGCGACTCCCAAGGCGGCCATGTGATCCAAGAGCTCGTTCAAGGATGAGAGTTCCATTGGATCCATCTGCCCGGCGTATTTCGAGCTGACATGGAGGCTGTTTTTGATCACCCGAGAAGTCATTGTCGGCACGACGGCCGAGCGGGCGGTCATGACGAAGCCGCCTAGTTGGAGGGTTTGGCCTAAAGCCAGGGCTCCCCCAGAGGTGATGTTGTCCTCGATAACAAGGTGAGCCATCAAACCTTTTTTCGACGTCATAGTGGAACTCTCAATGAAAGCACCAATGTCGGTGCCAAAACCGGTGGATCTCGGGTAGGGGGTCCCGAACTATGCGTCTAAGGCTAATGGTAACAGGAGGCGGGGGACACAATGTTTACCCAGGTTCGGGCCCTCTCGATGGAGGTAATACCCTACTTCCTTCTTGATTGATCTTGATGATATGAGTATTACAAGAGTTGATCTACCACGAGATCGTAGAGGCTAACCCTAGAAGCTAGCTTATGATTATGATTGGTGTTGTCCTACGGACTAAACCCTCTGGTTTATATAGACACCGGAGGGGGCTAGGGTTAGACAGAGTCGGTTACAGAAAAGGAAATCTACATATCTGAGTTGCCAAGCTTGCCTTCCATGCAAAGGAGAGTCCCATCCGGACACGGGACGAAGTCTTCAATCTTGTATCTTCATAGTCCAAGAGTTCGGCATAAGTACATAGTCCGGCTGTCCGAGGATCCCCTAATCCAGGACTCCCTCAAGGACCACAACGAGCTGGCCCTCCAAGGCCTCCTCATGCGATGGCAACGGCTCGTTCGGCTAATCGTACGGAAGGGGGCGCCCCCATGATGCAGTCCCCACCTCGGCAAGCAGCACGGGAGCCACGTAACCAAGAGCCTGATGATGTCTTGATGGCCTCCTTCGACCCTTGAGCATGTCAAGGCCAACGGCGAGCCCGGGAGGACAGGCGGAGGGAAGACGCGCGCGTCGCCATCGAGCGGCGCCGCGACAACTGCTGGCAGCCCAATGGGTGCGACGGCCCCAACATCGACGAGCCCGCGCTTGGAGATGGCGAGTGTCTGCCTTTCGAGGTCGGGTGCCTACCTTCACCTGTGAGGTGCGGCAAGCCCGTTAGCCATCCGCTTGCACATTCAAGCCAGAGATACCTGAGAAGTATGATGGGAGATTGAACCCGGCAGAGTTCTTGAGCATCTATTTAGGCTGCCGGGGGAAGAGATGAGAAGGTGTTCGCCAACTACTTCCCTTTGGCACTCAAGTCAAATGTGAGGTCTTGGTTGATGCACTTGCCGGAGAACTCCATTTTGACCTAGGCTGACCTATGCCTTGAGTTCATTGGCTCCTTCATTGGCGGCCTTCAAGAACCAGGACGGCCCAGCGACTTGCAGCTTCTCCAGCAGAAAGAGGGAGAGGCTCTCTGAAAGTACTTGCAAAGATTCAACCGAGTCCGCAGGAATATCCCAGATATCCACCCAGCAGCCGTGATAGCTGCCTTCCAATCCAATGTGTGCAACCGCAGGATACGTTCCAAGATGAACATTTGGTTTCCCAAGACTGTAAAGGAGCTGTATACCTTGGTGGACAAGTGTGCTCGGGTAGAAGAGGGGAGAAAACTCCCTGGAGAGGAAGATTGCATCGACATCGACTCAGAGGATGACGACGAGTCCACCAGTCAAAAGAAAAAGAACAAGAAGCACAAAAGAAGTGCAAGGATAAGGCAGTGTTGATAGTTGGGAGATCAGGCACGCCTGGTACCGGCAACAAGGCTAAAGCTGAAGCCCCCGGCAAGGAAGCTGCCGCATAAGCTAACTGCCGGGAGGGTGTGGCTTCTGAGAAAGCTAGGAAAGGTGATGGACCGTACTGCAAGATTCATCGAACCAAGGGCCATGATCTCTAGGAGTGTCATCAGGTTGAGAAGCTCATCAAGAAGCAGAGGGTTGAGTATGAGAAGCGTGATAAGGAAAAAGGTCAGAACAGTACTAGAGGAAAGGGCCGGGGGGTGAAGCAAATCGCCCCGGCAAGGCTTTTCAGAACCAAGGGAAACCCGCCAGGGGCCAAGAGAAGGAGGATTGCAATGATGAAAGTGATGGAGGGAATGAAGAGGAAACCAACAAGCAAGAATTCCAAAAGGCTACTGATGCCCTGTGCATTGACGAGGGTGCATCTTTGCACTCTTCTCACCGCCAACTTAAACAGTGGACGTGTGAGGTCAATGCCATGGAACAGCGACAGGGTCTCAGAAGCCACTCAAGTGGTCACGCATGCCCACCATCTTTGATGAAGAGGATCATCCCGACCGCCCCATTGCGGTAGGGTGCTTGTCGTTGTTGGTTTCACCAACGATCCGCAACCTCAAGGTCACAAAGATGTTGGTTGATGGCGGGGCTGGATTGAATCTAATTTCCCCACAAGTTCACTGCAAGCTCCAGATAGCAGAGGAAGAGCTTAAGGCCACGGGCACGTTTCAAGGAGTCAATCCCGGCAGAAGTCGTCCTAAGGGAAAGATCACGTTGCCAATGACATTTGGGGGAGAGTTAAACTACCGAACTGAGAAGATTGTGTTTGATGTGTTCGACCTCGCCCTCGTAAAATGGAATCCTTGGGCGCCCGGCCCTGTCCAAATTCATGGCGGCATCCCACTATGCCTACAACACCTTGAAGATGCCAGGGCCGATGGGCGTCATTTCCATTCCATCAGATAAGAAAGACTCAATGATTTGCATGGATAAGATGTCGAAAGTGCAACTATCCCTGGGTGGTTTTGGTAATGATTAACAACATATAGCTCATTGAACTAATGCCTTTTCAAGATAAATATTTCAGGAAAGTACAATGATTGGCATGGCATGGATTAGGATTGTGGACCCCTCAAAATGCTAAGGACAAAAGATTGGCTCAAGCTCTAAAGTCCAAGACTCTACATTTTCTATTTTAGTGATCCAAGATCACATTGAGTCTATAGGAAAGCCAATACTATTAAAAGGGGATGAGGTGTTGCTTAATGACTTGCTTGCTCAAAATGCTTAGTGATATGCTCTGTAGCCCTCAACCACTTTCTCATATTCACATATGTCCCAAACAAAAAGTCAAACTCGGCCCCACCGATTTGATCCATCCGGCGCCACTGAGTTCATTGACATAGCCACTGCCAGAAACCCTAGTCACTTCAGTCTCATCGATAGGGATCTCAGTCTCACCAAGATGAGGTTGCAAACTCTCTGTTTCCCTTCGTAACGTTTTGGTCTAACCGAGATGAGCGATCGGTCTCACCGAGTCTGCAATGCAAACTCTCTGTTTCCTTTTGTAACGCTTCGGTCCCACCAAGATGAGCGAATCGGTGCCACCGAGTTTGCCTGATCAATTCTCTGGTTAGCTTATTACCAAAGTCGGTCCAACCGAGTTTGTGTAATCGGTCCAACCGAGATTACGTTATGCCCTAACCCAAATGATATCGGTCCCACCGAGTTGACATGTTGGTCCCACCAAAATTGCCAAACGGTCACATTATGTACTGAACCGGTCCGACCGAGTTTTCTGATTCGGTCCCACTGAATTTGGTATACTGTATGTAATGGTTAGATTTTTTGTGGAGGCTATATATACCCCTCCACCCTCTCCTCATTTGTGAGGGAAGCCATCAGAATGTGCCTACACTTCCACTACTCATTTTCTGAGAGAGAACCACCTACTCATGTGTTGAGACCAAGATATTCCAATCCAACCATATGAATCTTGATCTCTAGCCTTTCCCAAGTTGCTTTCCACTCAAATGATCTTTCCACCAAATCCAATCCTATAAGAGAGAGTTAAGTGTTGGGGAGACTATCATTTGAAGCACAAGAGCAAGGAGTTCATCATCAACACACCATCTATTACCTTTTGGAGAGTGGTGTCTCCTAGATTGGTTAGGTTGTCACTTGGGAGCCTCCGACAAGATTGTGGAGTGAACCAAGGAGTTTCTAAGGGCAAGGAGATCGCCTACTTCGTGAAGATCTACCCTAGTGAGGCAAGTCCTTCATGGGCGATGACCATGGTGGGATAGACAAGGTTGCTTCTTTGTGGACCCTTCGTGGGTGGAGCCCTCTGTGGACTCGCACAGCTGTTACCCTTCGTGGGTTGAAGTCTCCATCAACGTGGATGTACGATAGCACCACCTATCGGAACCACGCCAAAAACATCCGTGTCTCCTATTGCGTTTGCACACTCCAATCCCTTCCCTTTACATTCTTGCAAGTTGCATGCTTTACTTTCCGCTGCTTATATACTCTTTGCATGCTTTCTTGAATTATGTTAAGATTGCTTGACTTGTGCTAAATTGTTAAAATCTGCCAAGAACTAAAATTGGGAAAAGGTTAAGTTTTTAATTGGTCAAGTAGTCTAATCACCCTCCCCCTTCTAGACATACTTTCGATCCTACAATTGGTATCAGAGCTTTGGTATCCATTTGCCTTGATTTCCATAGCTTTTGGTGATCATAGCCTTGGTTTCACAACCTAGGAGAGTATGGCGTCTAGCGAGGGAAATTACCACCATAGAGGTCATTACTTTGATGGTGCTAATTTTGCTAGTTGGAAGCATAAGATGAAAATGCATATTCTTGGACATGACCCCGCTGTTTGGGCTATTGTGTGTATTGGCTTGCAAGGTGAATTCTTTGATGGGAGAGAACCGAACCGTGAAGCTACCGTGGAAGAGTTGAAGATGCTGCAACACAACGCTCAAGCTTGTGATATCCTCTTCAGCGGATTGTGCCCTGAAGAATTCAACAAAATCAGTCGCCTTGAGAATGCAAAGGAAATTTGGGATACTCTGATTGATATGCATGAAGGTACCGACTCCGTCAAGGAATCCAAATTGGATGTGCTTCAAAGTCAACTTGACAAGTTCAAAATGAAGGATGGTGAAGGTGTCGCTGAAATGTACTCTAAGCTTGCTCTCATCACAAATGAGATTGCCAGCTTAGGAAGTGAAGAGATGACCGATAAATTCATCATCAAGAAGATCCTAAGAGCCTTGGATGGAAAATATGATACCGTGTGCACATTGATCCAAATGATGCCTAACTACAAAGAACTCAAGCCAACGGAAGTCATTGGAAGAATTGTTGCTCATGAGATGTCACTCAAGGATAAGGAAGAGCTTCACAACAAGTCAAGTGGTGCTTACAAAGCCTCATGTGATGCTCCTACATCATCAAGTGAGAAACAAACCTTCAATGAGGAATTGAGCTTAATGGTGAAAACCTTCAACAAGTTCTACAAGAGTAGAAGCAAGAAAAGAAGCTCCAAGTCAATGTCCTACAATGACAAAATATCTTCGAGTGTAATTGCTACAATTGTGGAAGACCCGGACACTACTCCAATGAGTGTACGAATCCTTACAAAAGGAGAAAAGATTCACCTAAAAGAAGAAGTAGAAGAGAAGAATCACCACCAAGAGAGAGAAGGAGTAGAGATGATCGTTATGAACGAAGAACCTCCTGGAGAAGCAAGGATTCGGAAAGGAAGGACAAATCATCAAAGAGCTACACAAAGCGAAGACATCAAGCTCATGTTGGTGAATGGGTATCCGGATCCGACTCCAACCATCACTCCAAGAGAAGCTATCACTCCGACTCCGTATATACTCAAGATGAAGGTGTTGCCAGTCTAGCACTTGTGTCAACCAACTCCTACGACATAATTGACTCACCAAATGAAGGAATTGGAAGATGCTTCATGGCTAAAGGCCCAAAGGTATCACACCCCGAGTATATTGATTTCAATAGTGATGAAGATGACTTGTTAGGTGATGATGATTTACTTGTTGACAACTCTAGTGATGTATACTATGATGAAACGTCAATTAACCATGCTAATCAAGATAAAACGAATGACAATGATAAGGAGAAGATTGAGCGTCTAACTAAAGAACTAAACACTCTTAAGTTAGCTCATGAAACTACCTTGGAAGATAATCGAGGACTTTTAAAGACTCATGAGAAGTTACGCTTTGAAAATCTCAACCTTGAGCAAGAGCATGAGTTTTTAAAGGCAATCAATGATGATCTTCACAAGAAAAGTTCTTCTTACATTGCCAAGCGTTTACTCTTATCTACTTACATGCCACAAGTCAAGTCTAGCAACAAGAGTAAGAAAGATTCTTCTACTAGTAGTAACAATAATCATGCTAAATCCAATGTTGTTGCTTCTAGTAGTTCTCTTGATCCCACTAATGATTCTCTTAGCCAAGTTACACTTGAGCAAGAAAATAGCTTACTGAAGGGAATTATAGAGAAGGGTGTCTACAAGAGTCTTGCCGGAAGTAAGCAATTTGAGGAAATTGTACGCAAGGAATGAAGGCACCGGAAGAATCAAGGTGTTGGTTTTGAACAAAAGTTCAATGCCAATGGAGTTGAGTGGGAAGAAGATCAATAACCCAAGACGAAGTTTGTTCCCCAACAAGAGAAGTATGATCCTACTTCTTTCCAAGGGACACAAGCCCAAGATGATCTTCCACCACAAGACCACAAGCAAAAAGGCAAGGACAAGCTTCAAGAGGAGATTGATGCATTTGAAGAAGCTCCCAAGGCCTTGGTCAAGTGGGTTCCCAAGACTACATCAAGTTCTACTTCATCAAGTTCCACTACAACCCCAAGGATTCCCATCAAGATGATGTGGATCCCGGAGAAGAAGAACTAGAGAGTTCTTGACGGTGACTCCACCAATATTCTCACTCATATCGTTTTGGCAAGTGAGGGAGTCCCGGATTAGGGGGTATCCGAACAGCCGGACTGTATACATCGTCCGGACTATTGAAGCGTGAAGATACAAGACTCAAGACTTCGGCCCGTGTCTAGTGGGACTCTCCTTTGCATGGAAGACAAGCTTGGTGATCCGGATATTGTGTTTCCTTCATTTTAACCGACGCCATGTAAAACCTAGCCCTCTCCGGTATCTATATAAATCGGATAGGATGGTCCTTAGAAGGCCGATCACAATTACAATCATACCATCATAGGCTAGCTCTTAGGGTTTAGCCTCTATGATCTCGTGGTAGATCTATTCTTGTACTACTCATATCTTCAATATTAATCAAGCAGGAAGTAGGGTTTTACCTCCATCGAGAGGGCCCGAACCTGGATAAACATTGTGTCCCTTGTTTCCTGTTACCATCAGCCTAAGACGCACAGATCGGGACCCCCTACCCAAGATCCGCCGGTTTTGACACCGACATTGGTGCTTTCATTGAGAGTTCCTCTGTGCCGTCGCTTCAAGGCTTGACGGCGTCTTCAATCGTCAACGACACGGTCCAGGGTGAGACTTTTCTCCCTGGACAGATCTTTGTGTTCGGTGGCTTTGCACTGCGGGCCAATTCGCTTGGCCATCTGGAGTGGATCGACAGCTACGCCCCTGGCCACCAGATCAGGTTTGGAAACTTGAACTACATGGCGGATGTTCGCGGAGATTCGATCTTCGACGGATTCGGCCCTGCGCCGGGAGCGTCGGAAAGTCACGGCGAGCACGGCCTAGACCTTCTGTCGGACAATGCTCAGGACATCATCCCTGTAGCAGCCCCGGATCTAAATCTGGAGCAGATTGCGTTGCCCAAGGATGGAGGGTTGGACCCCGCCCCGCAGGCCGCACACTCATCGGCGGTGGAGCCGAACACAGGTCTCATCTCTGTGGAGGCATGTAACCCCGGTCCCCCGGACTCGTATCCGGCTGTTGGTTCCGGTCTGCACACCCTCGAGCAAGCCGAGCCAGGTTGGGCTCCGGTAATGGAGTTTACCGCTGCGGACATCTTTCAACACTCGCCCTTTGGCGACATGCTGAACTTATTAAAGTCTCTCTCTTTGTCAGGAGGCTTTGGGCCGAACTATGTTCGGCCTGAGTGGGAAGCAGGTGAAGAAGGAATTCGCTGCCCACCCACCACCCACTACATTGCCACGGTCGATGATTTAACCGACGTGCTTAACTTCGACTACGAAGACATCGACGGTATGGACGACGATGCAGAAGACTTACAGGAGCCACCACTCACAAGGTGGCGGATAGCCACCTCTTTACACGATATATATATGGTGGCCACTTCAAAATAAACCAATGGTGACGAGGAAACGGAGGACAACCCCTCAGAGGGAATAGCAAAGTATGGGCGTCTTCGGCGCCACCCCAAGCCCCGCCACATCAATGCCGGCCCCGGAGATGAAAACAATCCGGATGGTGCCGAAGAGGAATACAGCCCTAATCAGAAAGCCATCAAGCAGGCCAGGCAGGCCACAGTGGGATACTTGGAGAGGGACAACTATACACCCTCATCCGAAGATGAGGTAAGCCTCGGCAATGATGAATTCGGCGTGCCTGAAGACCCAGTGGAACAAATTCGCTTCAAGCGACGACTCATGGCCACGGCAAGAAGCCTGCAAAGGAAGCAAGAGCTGCTCAACATCAACCAGGATTTTCTAATGGATAGGTGGACCAAGATCCTGGCCACCAAAAAGTACGGACTCGAGCGCCCTAACAAAGGGCATACGCGGCACAACCGGTTAACTCAACCTAAGCAGGCGATCCAAAGGCACACAACCCGGCGTCCGCACACCACTACAGTCCAAGACAATAAGAAGGATACACGAAGAAGCGTCCTAAAGCCTCGGTGCACTAGTAATAAACGTCAAGTCAGGAAAGCTGGCGTCAAGTCCAGCAACTCCTAGTCTGATCAACGGACAAAGAACAGTCCGAGCCTATTCGGCCCGAGCAACATACTTGATCAACCATGCGAAATTCACGATACTCCTAGGAGGATGGCAAAGCATACCAATAGAGAATGTCGGATCTTCAAAACAAAGCGACCGGTCGTGTGCCGGAAATAATGAAGGGATGCGTCCAGTCAAGAAACCCCCCAGGGCACAACAGTACGGCCGATCGCCCCCTTATCATACCAACCACAACAAGTTAATTGCCGTACCCCCCGACCTAGTAGTCCAGGGGCCCCATAACACATAAAGCCCACACGGGTATGAATCTACAAATAAACACCTTCTATAAGGCGTCCGATGCAAAGGCCAAGTTCATTGGCCCACCGCTCTAATGGTTGTTCTTAAAAATAACCAAAAAATGTCATGCCATCGGCGCATCCCCCTCATACGGTAACTCGCCGTCTGCTAACGGGATGAACCACGCTGACTAGATTCCACGTGGTAAGCCGTAAGGCCAACATTAGTGATATACTTATGCCTACGTACAAGGCCAAATCCCGCCACTATAGCGGAAATCATACAGCTGCCAGAGTAACAAGTCGTGCATGCCTATCAATATTTTGATATGACAGCCAACTATCCGGACACCAACTGAGGAGTCCGGGTTACTTCTCAGAATAACGGCTAGGGTCACCAGGGTCCGATCAGGAACCTTTAGACCATCCACGGGAGGACGCTCAGCTGCTTCCCAGCATTTACCTTTACAAACTACCTTTTATGCAGAACAGGATCGGTGGTGTGGAACCGGCCTGGACACACAAGGACAGGACCATGCAGGCAGAAGGCAGTACGGATTCACTTTCGATCCATTCACAGCCCCCCCCCCCCCAGTCCGGTCATCACAGGTTCCGCCAAAACCATTCCTCTTTCATAATCATAAATCGCACTCATATGCATAGACATATCATCGTACTTCAATGCGTAGACTTAAATAACATGCGCCGGCCGTCGTTTATCATCGACGCCTCTTTGCCAGAAATCGGCAGCCACGCTTCATGTTACGCCCGGTTATGCCAAGGGCTTCACAGTACGGCACTAAAGCCCGACCACCTTTTTGGTCGCTCGGCACCCCGAACTTATAGCACTATATGCATCAGCTTCGAATCATGTCTTGGGTCATTGGTTGGGTTTGCCCAGCTCCCATGTTTTGGTACCTTACGTTCCGTTCCGTCGGCTAAGGTAGCATTGGGAGAACTACTGCGATTGTGTCCCGGTTCTGTCGGACGAGCACCTCAGTAGAGAAAGCCGAAAACCGATTGTCATGATATAGCGAGAGCTGGTCAGCTGTTCGAGAGGTTGTAAAATCTTTAAAGATTTATTCCGCATAACGCCACTATAAAATGCAGATTGCGACGGATCGGTCTTCCGATCAGGCGCCAATAGAGCTCCTAGTTCGGCCTTCCGAACACTAGGGGCTGCGCCGACCATACTCGAATTCCTATGGCTAAGTGAGAGTAGTAAAGCCACATATAGTCTGATTGCCTGGTTTGTGGTGAGAAACACCTCCTTAAAAGGACCCAACCATGGGATAAAGAGTGTTCATAAATACCCCGAACACCCCCGTACTTCTCACGTGGGGGCTGAAGCCGACTACTGGCCAACTCTCAAAATTTACATACAGTAAACAGCCGCGCGGGAAGAACATATGCTCACACAAAATAGGCAATACATAATAGAAGTGCCATTATCCCATATTACAAATATTGGCAAGAATGCCTTTAGGGAAATATAATGTCTTTGCTGCACTTATCCGCCGCCAAGCGGGCCCCCTTCAGTACACCTTCATAGTACAGTTCGGGCTTGCGATGATCCTTACCCTCTGGTGGCCCCTCAGTTATCAGCTTCTCTGCATCAAGCTTCCCCCAATGCACTTTTGCATGGGCAAGTGCCATGCACGCACCTTCTATACAGACTAATCGCTTGATAGAATCAAGCTGAGGATAGGCGCCCACAATCCGCTTTACGAGTCCGAAGTAACTGCTTGGAATTTGCTCTGCAGTCCACAGCCGAATAATCAAGTCCTTCATGGCTAGTTCGGCCGCCTGGTGCAGTTCGACCAGCTGCTTCAGCTGATTGATAAAAGGCACCGGATAGTTCGGCGCCAAATACTGCGACCAGAAGTTCCTCTCCACAGACTCCCTCTCCTCGGTCCGGTAAAATTGGGAAGCATCTTATATGCTACGAGGCATATCCGCAAACGCCCTTATAAAATCAAGAATTCAGCTTGCCGCTTAGAGTTCTCCACACTATAACGTAATAATGGCCATAGACACAACAGGCCTTACCAGCCGCAACTTTCTGGGCGTCCTGAATGTCCCGTACAGCACCTTGAGCTTCTTCCCAAGCATCTTCCGCGGCTTGGAGAGCTTGGGCGAGTTCGGATTCTTTCCCTACTAGACTCTGCTCCAAGCTCTCGCTCTTCATCATAGCCTCCTGGAGCTCCCGCTCAGCTGTGACGACCCTGGCCTCGTGTTTTTCATGCAGCGCCTGTTCGGCGGCAGCCTTCTCGTGGGCATCAGCCGCTGACTTCTTCAACGCCTCATATTCGGCACTCGCTCCTAGGGCGTATAACATAAATACTTTTCAATAGGCACACTCATTCGTTTGTGCCCAATGCAAAACAATGTTTAAACATACCTTGCTTCTCCTCTAATTGCTTCTTCACACGGCCAAGTTCTTCTTCTGCTCGTCCCAGGCTCTGCTTCAGTTTGGACACTTCCGCATCATCAGCGGCCGTCCTCTCTGCAGACGCCTGTTTTCAAATAAAGGGGTATACACCATTAAACAAAGGTTCCCATTACAATAGAGGGTTTGAGCCCCTGCCCGGCTCTCTTTTGCCGGACAGTGTATCAGGGGCTACTCCTCATATCATGATGATTCTTCAAAGGTTCCTTAGAAGCCATACGCCCATACCTCAAAAGCCTTTATAAGGCGAAGATAGGACTCATTCAGCCCGCTTGCGGCAGCCTGAATCTTTCCAACCACCGTACCCATAAGGGTCCAATGTTCATCAATGACGGACGCGTTCTTTAACGCTGTCGATAGACCACCCGGTAGCTCTGCATATACAGAGGTGGCCGGCGGAGTAGTCAAACCTCCCTCCGTGGAAGGTGGCCACTCGCCCAATCCTGGAGCCTTAGCGGCCTCCAGAACCTTATTCGGCTCTGAGTCTCTTCGAGACGACACCTCGGTGTCGCGCCCGGACTTCGGAAAAGGAGTCCCCGAAGGCGTCTCGCTCGCCACAGCATTCAAGCTCAACGATTCCTCCGATGAGGACTGTCCGGCAGGAGACCTCGCCGGGCTGTATAAGATGTGGCAACAGTTAAAACTACTGTACTCAGACGACCCTGAATGCATAGGTGCATTAGGGATTCGGTTACTTATGGTTTTTCCAGGGGCTGGGCCCTGGGATCCCACTCTGGGCCGCTGTCGGCAGCCGGGGTGGATGCCTCTAGATGGGAACCTCTCCCCCTCTTGGGCGATTCGGCCTCCAGGGACGGGGAAGCCGCACGCTTCTTCCCATCTATGGAGTGAGGCTCGTCCTCCTCTGCTTCCTCCTCTTTGTCTTCGGAAGAAGGAGCGTCGCTGGAGTCTTCGGATTTAGCGTCCGAAGTCTCGCGGTGATGGAGGCCGCTTCAGATCTTCTTGACCTTCTTGGAGTCCTCCTTCTTTGGTGCCTCGTAAGGCGCGGGGACCAGCATCTTCGTTAGAAGAGGTCCGGCCGGTTCCTCCGGCAGTGGGGCCGGACAATGCATCCGCTCCACCTTCTTAATCCACCCCTGGGGTCACGATGAAACACGATTAAAATGTCTCCCTCATTGCATGCCAACTAAAGCATGGATGGATAGAGCGTGACTATAACTTACTGGGCTTGGAGAATGGGATAATTGATAACCCCGATCCTCAGCAGAGTCCGGCCATGATTTGTCGGACTTGAAGAGCACCTTCCAGATATCCTTGTGGGAGGAGTCATAGAGCTCCTGAAGGGTCTGGTGCTCGGTTGGGTCGAACTCCCACAAAGTGCAGGCTCGGCGCTGACAAGGTAGAACCAGGTGAACTAGCATCACCTGGACTACGTCGACGAGTTTGACATCCTTGTCAACCGCGCTCCGAACGCGCGTCTGGAGAAGTGATAGCTCATCTGACTAGGACCATTTTGGGCCCTTCTTGGGCCAGGATGTGAGCCGCAGTGGAGCTCCGGATCTAAACTCAGGAGCTGCAGCCCACCTTTTGTCGCGGGGTTCGGTGATATAAAACCGCTGCTGCTGCCACTCCTTGACGGAGTCGTTGAAAGTACCCTTTGGCCAAACAACCTTGGGCATCTTGCTCACCATGGCACCGCTGCACTCGGCGTGTTCGCCACTTACCACCTTGGGCTTCACATTGAAAATCTTCAGCCACAGGCCGAAGTGGGGCGGAATCCGGAGAAAGGCCTCGCACACGATGATGAACGTCGAGATATTGAGAAAAGAGTTGGGGGAAATATCATGAAAATGAATCCCATAGTAATACATAACTCCACGAACAAATGGATGGCGGGGAAACCCGAGCCCGCAGACAAAATGGGGAAGGAACACGACTCTCTCGTGAGGCTCCAAAGTAGGGACGGCCTGTCCCGCCGGTGGGAGGCGGTGGCCAATCTTCTTGGCCAGATACCCGGCTTCTCGGAGCTTCTTGTTATCCTTCTCCCGGACGGTAGAGGCCATCCATCTGCCTCCTGCTCTGCATCCGGACATCTTTGGAAAACTCCTCTTTGATGGAAAAGAAGAAGGCTTGGGCGTTAGGGCTCAAGCAGAGGGGAATGAGTTAGCAGAAGGAGGAGGCGCGTGTAAAGAGGAAGGGACCCTATCTCTTTATAAGGGATGGTAAAAGCTTTTTGCACCTCCCCACTTGCCTGATGGAACCCGCTCACCTCCCACTCGCCGCGATTAGAGGTGCGGTTGGATTACCCATACCCGTATTGATGAGAATCCCGTGATAAAGTGACATGATCTCTGCTTTGACAAGACGTGTCAAGGAAACCGCCTCGTAATACGCGTTGTGGCTGGTTGTGGGAAAAACAGTTCGAATAATGACCTGGCTGTAATGGCATATCACGTCATCTAGAAGTTGTCAGCTGAAGTATCGTTCTCTCTATGGTGGTATGTGAAGATCATTTTGCAGATCCGGACACGGTCTACGTGTTCAATGATATCCTTGGAGTATTCGGAGAAGGAACACGCCTTGCAATGCCGAAGACAAGACTGCGCGCCGGACTCATCGCCATTGAAGCCTGGTTCAGGGGCTACTGAGGGAGTCCTGGATTAGGGGGTATCCGGACAGCCGGACTGTATACATCGTCCGGACTATTGAAGCATGAAGATACAAGACTCAAGACTTCGGCCCGTATCTAGATGGGACTCTCCTTTGCGTGGAAGACAAGCTTGGCGATCCGGATATTGTGTTTCCTTCCTTGTAACCAACTCCATGTAAAACCTAGCCCTCTCCGGTATCTATATAAACCGGAGAGGATGGTCCTTAGAAGGCCGATCACAATTACAATCATACCATCATAGGCTAGCTCTTAGGGTTTAGCCTCTATGATCTCGTGGTAGATCTACTCTTGTACTACTCATATCTTCAATATTAATCAAGCAGGAAGTAGGGTTTTACCTCCATCGAGAGGGCCCGAACCTGGGTAAACATTGTGTCCCTTGCTTCCTGTTACCATCAGCCTAAGATGCACAGATCGGGACCCCCTACCCGAGATCCACCGGTTTTGACACCGACAGCAAGGACAAGTGCAATCTACTTCCACATCTTGCACTAGTTCAAGGAGTCACAAACCCTCTTGTTGGTAAGACAAGGGACAAGGTAACCTAATGCTTTCATGGACATCATCTTGTGTGTGCATCACTCTATGTCTATGGATATCCTTGTTTGTTCCTTGTGGGACTAACCCGTGTAGGTATTGAAAGTGCAACTCACTCCAAATGATCTACAACAACATTGAGCATCCACATCTTCAACACCTACATGAAGTCATCATCAACAAAACCCAAGGTTAGTTCATCCCTCTTAGGGGGGATCTCACATCTAGGAAGAGCTTTACTCTAAATAATTGAGCTAAAGCAATCTAATGGTGTGAACACAACAATGCTTTATGTAAAAGTGGTAACCCCACTTGTGCTTAAATGATGAGTATGACCTATGATCAAATGTTCTCATTTGACTCCTAAGTCAATATACTCATATATAGATGACCTAGTCATCGCCAATTGTTTGATAGATGCTAGAATTGATTGTGCATGCTTTGTCACATGTTTCATTTGACATTTAATTGTGTGAGCATGTCGGTTGCATATTTTACTCATTAAAGTACATCCACTTGTTGTTTCGTTTGCTTGGTTTATTTTTCTCTTTTGCCAAGTGGATGGACAAGAATGCCTAAGAACCTTCTCTAGCTATCTATGTTTTTCTCGTCTCAAACTCTATTCATGCTACATCACAAAGTTTGATCAAGTCAGATTCGAACCACTCTGTCTGAGGAGCACTTGGAGTCCCCGATTCGCCATAGACTTAAACTTCCAAAACCTCTTTGTGCATTTTGGTCTGACCGAGACATCCAATTCGGTCAAACCGAGTTCACTAAGTTGATCTAGGTTTTCATCTCGGTGCAACAGATTTGAACACTTCGGTCACACCGAGTTGCAGCAACCGCTTGCGATTCTGCAATCTCGGTGCCACCGAGTTGTTCCACTCGGTCACACTGACAGGGTTGGGATATAAATACCCACGGGTGAGATTTTGGAAATTACTTCAAATCCTCTCAGCCTGCACGTGTCCTTCTCTGCCTCCTTGGGTCTCCGGATCGTCTTCTCACCGCCAACGACCTCCCGCCATTAGATTCTGCCGCCGTCACCGCCGTAGTGAACACTCGCCATTCTAGGGTACGTGTTTGACCCCTTGTGTTGTCTTTTTAACTCTGATTCCTAGCACAAGGACAATGCCACGATTCTTGCCACGAATGAGATTGATCTATCTAGCAAAATCTTCCTTAGGCCTTGATTGATTCGAAAATTTTAGGTTTAGCTCTCTGCAGAACTCATCTTGGGCCGACCGAAATGTAGAAATCGGTCTCACCAATTCAGCTTAGGCCATTGAACATGCACTTTTCGGTCCGACCGAAAATTGCAAATCGGTGTGACCGAGTTCAAGATTCTGTGAAACCCTAGCAATCTCGGTGCCACCAAATTGTGACTCAGTGTAACCGAGTTCACTAGTTTATGTTCCAAGTGTTGCTTTGATATCACCGAGTTTGTCAATTCGGTAGCTCCGAGATCATTTCTGTAGAGAAATAAAACTAAGTTTTTGACTCAAATTGTTTTGCAAAACCTCTGTACTTTGTGATGCTCATCTACAACCTATTCACAGGGTCTGCTGATAGTTTGCCTGCAAGATGTCTGACCAGAGTGACAGCCAGTACAGGTCTGAACAGCAAGAGCAGTTGAGTGAGGGCACTAATCCCTCCAACAGCTATGATGAGGGTAGAAGGAGCACACCTATTAACTTGCCCAATGCAGCTACTAGAGCAAGAAAGAAGAGAATGAGGCCACTTCAGAGGATGAAGACTATGTTGCAGTTGAGGATGAGGCCACTTCAAAGAAGAAGGTGGTGAAGAAGGAGTTTGGCACTGCTGCATCCACTAAGCCAGGCATGAACAGAAAGGCACCAGCAAGGAGAGTGCCTACATCCAAGCCAAGGAAAGTTGCCACAGGAGAAACCATGAAGTTAACAATTGAATCTGATGAAGAGGCGGCTGGTGATGGCAAGAAGAAGAAAAGGGCAAGAACCACAACAGCTAAAGTTCTTGGAAAGTCTACTATGGTGATATTTGATGATGAAGAGGAAGAAGATGCTGCTCCAGCACCTAAGGCACAAAATCTCATGGGAGATGCAATTAAGTTAGGGGCTACTACTAAGCCCAAACCTACTCCCAAAGCTGCTGCTCCAGCCACCAAGACTGCACTCAAGAGGAGCACAAGAAACATTCTCGCTGAGGAGAAGAACAAGGCCCAGTTCCTAAAGTTGAAGAAGAAGAAGCTGAAGCCCAAGTGTTAAGGAAGCTCAAGCCAAAGATCCCAGACCACAATGATACACACCCAATGGCATAGGACATGAGGATCAAGAAGGATGCAGGTCTAAGACTTTGGAGGAAGAATGACCCATATGCTGTAAGGAGGAGGACTACTGTGGATTACAGGTTCCACACTAAGGAACAACAAGATTTCTATGAGACTATTCTGCTTGATAATGAGCCCATAGTATGTGACATGACATGGGTTGACTGGACATACATTAGAGAAAATGAAGATCACTTCCCAGGTGTCTATGACAGCTTCAATGCTTGTGAACTGGACAAGTTTGTTGGCTAGAAGCTCACAAAGTGGAATGATGAGCTGATCACGCAATTTTACTCCACTACTCACTTTTATCCTGATGGCAGAATTGTATGGATGTCAGAAGGCACAAGGTACCAATCCACTGTTGATGAATGGGCCAGATTGATAAATGCCCCAGAAGCTCATGAAGATGACTTGGATGTGTATGCCAAGAATAAGAAAGACCATAACTCAATGGCAAGCATGTACAAGGAGATTCCTGATGCAGACCTGGAAACAAGTTTGGCTCAGTGAAGCACTTATTATCAGGCTTGCCTGCCATCAATACCATCCTGAGGCACACTCTTTTGCCCAAATCTAGAGATCACAGAATGATAAGAGGGCACTCCATCAACTTGCTGCACATATTTGATGTTCCTCGGAAGTTCAAAGTGATGAGTTTGATTGTGGAAACAATCAAGAGGACAGCTGCAGATCAGAAGAGGTCTTGTGGGTATGCTCCACAAATTCAGGTACTCATCAACTCCAAGATAGGCACAGGCACTTATTTGTTCGACAAGGAGCATTTACCTATCAAGCCAGATTTTGGGGATAACATTGTTGTCATGAATGAGGAAGATCCTTCCTCAGTGCAAGCACATGAGAAGAGAGAGAAGGCAAGGGCAGAGAAAGCTGCAAAGATGCCAAGTGCTGAAGAGGCATCTCAGGTGTTCTTAAAGAGTAAGCAAGATCAACTTGGATATCTGATCCAATCCACCTTGAAGATTGAGAAGGGCTTGGCCACCCTGACTCAAAATCAGGAATGTTTGGAGAGGATCATTGAACAGAAATTCTATGATCTCAATGTCAAAGTAACTGAGATTCAGTCAGTGGTTGAGCAACTCCAGGAGGAAGTGGAGGAGAAGAAAGGCAAGTCTACTACAGATGCTTTCACAAGAGTGCCAAGAAGTCAGAGGTCTGTTGTAGTGCATGTTCAAGATACTAGAGCCACTACATCTGCACCAGCAGCCACAGCTTCAGTGCCACTAGCTCCAGCAGCCACTCCACCAGCTCCAGCTACATCTACAGAAGCTTTCATCCCTGGAGTCATCTCTACACCACCTCATGAAGACCAAGCCTGAGAGACGCATAGCACTATGCATATTTTTAACTTTTTGGTAGCTTGTTGCCAAAGGGGGAGAAATATGTATAGATCATAGTCTTCGAGAGAGTGTGTGTTGTTTTGTCTCTCTTTGCACTTTATTTGCTTGATACTTTATTGTGTGTTTGCTTGATACATTACGTCTTTTGTGAGATACTTGGATGATCATGTGTTCGATCATGTGCTACCTTAATGTGTGCTTGAATGATATTAACCCTTATATCCTTTTATGATCATTCACTTTGCTTGGTGATGAGTGCATGTTCTCAATAGTTATCATTTTGAGCGCTCCGCCAAGATGTATGTGACATGGAAGAGTGACCCAAAATCCTATCACATTGTGCATTTGCAGTCCAAAGCAAATTTTAAATAATGCACAAATTTAGGGGGAGCTCTTTTTTGTTACATACTTCTCAAAGCGACGATGTATTTCAATCTTATTATCATTTGTGGAAGCTTTGATCTATATGTTGTCATCAATTACCAAAAAGGGGGAGACTGAAAGTGCAACTATCCCTGGGTGGTTTTGGTAATGATTAACAACATATAGCTCATTGAACTAATGCCTTTTCAAGATAAATATTCCTGGAAAGTTCAATTATTGGCATGGCATGGATTAGGATTGTGGACCCCTCAAAATGCTAAGGACAAAAGATTGGCTCAAGCTCTAAAGTCCAAGACTCTACATTTTCTATTTTGGTGATCCAAGATCACATTGAGTCTATAGGAAAGCCAATACTATTAAAAGGGGATGAGGTGTTGCTTAATGGCTTGCTTGCTCAAAATTCTTAGTGATATGCTCCATAGACCTCAACCACTCTCTCATATCCACATATGTCCCAAACCAAAAGTCAAACTCGGCCCCACCGATTTGATCCATCCGACGCCACCGAGTTCATTTGACATAGCCACTGCCAGAAACCCTAATCACTTTGGTCTCACCGATAGGGATCTCAGTCTCACCGAGATGGGGTTGCAAACTCTCTGTTTCCCTTCATAACGTTTCGGTCTAACCGAGATGAGCGATTGGTCCCACCGAGTCTGCAATGCAAACTCTTTGCTTTCTTTTTGTAACGCTTTGGTCCCACCGAGACGAGCGAATCGGTCCCACCGAGTTTGCCTGACCAACTCTCTAGTTAGCTTATTACCAAAGTCGGTCCAACCGAGTTTGTGTAATCGGTCCAACCGAGATTACGTTATGCCCTAACCCTAATGATATCGGTCCCACCGAGTTGACATGTCGGTCCCACCGAAACTGCCTAACGGTCACATTATGTACTGAATCGGTCCGACCGAGTTTTTTGATTCGGTCCCACCGAGTTTGGTATATTGTGTGTAATGGTTAGATTCTGTGTGGAGGCTATATATACCCCTCCACCCTCTCCTCATTCGCAAGGGAAGCCATCAGAATGTGCCTACACTTCCACTACTCATTTTCTGAGAGAGAACCACCTACTCATGTGTTGAGACCAAGATATTCCAATCCAACCATACGAATCTTGATCTCTAGCCTTTCCCAAGTTGCTTTCCACTCAAAACATCTTTCCACCAAATACAATCCTATGAGAGAGAGACAGAGTTGAGTGTTGGGGAGACTATCATTTGAAGCACAAGAGAAAGGAGTTCATCATCAACACACCATCTATTACCTTTTGGAGAGTGGTGTCTCCTAGATTAGTTAGGTGTCACTTGGGAGCCTCCGACAAGATTGTGGAGTGAACCAAGGAGTTTGTAAGGGAAAGGAGATCACCTACTTCATGAAGATCTACCCTAGTGAGGCAAGTCGTTCATGGGTGATGGCCATGGTGGGATAGACAAGGTTGCTCCTTCATGGACCCTTCATGGGTGGAGCCCTCCGTGGACTCACGCAGCTGTTACCCTTCGTGGGTTGAAGTCTCCATCAATGTGGATGTACGATATCACCACCTATCGGAACCATGCCAAAAACATACGTGTCTACTATTGCGTTTGCACACTCCAATCCCTTCCCTTTACAATCTTGCAAGTTGCATGCTTTACTTTCCACTGCTTATATACTCTTTGCATGATTGCTTGAATTGTGTTAAGATTGCTTGACTTGTGCTAAATTGTTAAAATCTGCCAAGAACTAAAATTGGGAAAAGGTTAAGTTTTTATTTGGTCAAGTAGTCTGATCACCCCCTCCCCCTCCTCTAGACATACTTCCGATCCTACAGATGTACCGGAACGCAGTCACAGCAAAGGTTGCTGAAGCCACAGCGCCCGCCAAGGAAAGCAAAGGAAAGAAGAAAAATGGAGTATCTGGGTGACTTTAGAGTTGGTTGGTGTGTATCATATGGTGTTATTTTAGTATGAACTCTTAGATAGATCGATCGGAAAGCATAACTTGGTGTTATTTTAGTAAGAACTCTTGGATAGATTGATCGGAAAGGATAACTTTGAGGTGGTTTCATACCTGACAAACAATTTATTCATATGTTCTCCGCTAGATAAGAACTTTGGAGTGATTCTGCATCGCACGTTTAGGGATGGTTATGTGATCCAATTATATTAGCATTGTTGAGAGATTGCACTAGCAAAAGTACGGACCCTAGGCCTCATTTTCAAGCATTGCAATATCATTTGTGCTCACTTTTGTTACTTGCTACCTTGCTGTTTTTTATTGTTACTATTACAAAAATCAATATCTACTATCATTACTACACTTATATCACCATCTCTTTGCCGAACTTGTGCACCTATACAAATTACCATTGTATTTGGTGTGTTGGGGACACAAGAGACTCTTTGTTATTTGGTTGCAAGGTTGTTTGGGAGATACCATCTTCATCCTATGCCTCCCATGGATTGATAAACTGATGGGGGGATAGACCCTGGGTAGCCTCATGCACACCTCAGCAGGTTTCAAGACATCGGGGTTGGCCTAGCCCCTCAGCTCGACTGGTCGCAAGGCCGGCCCACTCGGCCGGCTGATGCCAACGGGCCGCCTCCTAGAAGGCGGCGCACCCCAAAAGGCGGTGCATCTCAGAAGGCGGCGAGGGCATGGGCCGACTCCTACCAGGCGGCCCCTCACCTCCTCAAAGTTTGCACCCACCTGCTACGACAAGATAGGGCGTGGCAACAGTGTACCCTGCCACCCCCGAATCCAGGGCAGAACATGGCCACAGTGCGGGTGTACCAGGTGGACACCCCTCACCTGCCACAACACTATAGCCACGCGGCCCATGACGTCACCTACATCAGTCCGGGCCATGCTCCCACGACGGGTGGTCGGTGTGGCCCGTAGATGGTGGGCCCCACCTGTTCGTGTACCACCAGCAGGCGGCAAGGCCTGAACAAGATGCCACAAGAGGAGGTCGACTCCTAGCAGGCGGCCGTCCCTCCCCTTGGAGTCTGTGTGCCATTAACCAGAAGTGATGGGGTGTGGCTATAGTGATCGGTCGCCAGGCGGCGGTACTCTAGCCATGCGCCCTCCGACCAAGCTATCGTCATCAGAGGCGAGGTTACAGTGCGGCCTAGCCCTCCTGGCTTACAGGCAGCGGGCCCTACCTGTCGGCTGAGTCCACGGCAGTCGGTGGGGCCCACCAGGTGCGGGCCCCAGCTGTCGGCGGAGAAGCCGGAGCCTAAAGACACTAACGGCCGGGTCCTACGACCAGCCGGGTTACCATTGTACCCCTGGGGGTAGGCCTATATGAACCCCCAGGATCACCCATGCAAAGGGTTCATCCCTTAGTTCACCATTGTTGCACCACACACCCGCATAGCCAGGGAGGAGTAGAGCTAGCTTGCCTTCTTCCTCCTCTGGCCCAAACAGCTCAAGGAGCAACCTTGTAGCCTGCTATTTGATCATAGTGATGCGAAGACCCCGCAGAGCAGGATTAGGGGTGTTATCTCCATGGAGAACCCTGAACCTGGGTAAGACCCGACGTCGTTTGGGGTCTTGCCTACTCCCGCTTCTAGAGCCCGGCAATGCACTCCTGTCCCCACACATGATAAGCCATCCCTTGGCATATGTTGAGGAAATACCACGACATAAACCTTAGGTCATCCACTCGAGGTAAATTTGCTACTGTCCTACAAAACTCTACGCTTGGAGGCCCAACACGAGTCTACAGGAACAAATTGTGTAGTAGACATCAAGCTCTTTTCTGGCATCGCTGCCGAGGAGGTGAGTGCTTGAAGGTATATCTTTAGATGTTGCAATTGAATATTTTTGTTTCTTGTTTTATCACTAGTTTGGTTTATAAAAGAAAACTACAAAAAATGGAATTGAGATGGCCTCATATTATTCATCTTTATCATGTATTTCTTGAATATGATGGAATGGAAAATTGTTCTCAATTGATAGAAGAAGAATTCAATAAAATGTTTGGCATAAAATCTTTGAATGTTGCAAATGATTGCACGAAGTGGCGGTTTTAGTCATTTTTGTTTTGAAAGGCCTAAGAAGGAAATATTGGCAAGTTAAATATATGATGGTAAGCCACCCAATTATTAAAGAGAGCAAATTAGTCATGCAGAGTTGGTTATAAGCAAAGGTTGATTGCTATGGAAGAAAGTGAAAAGCATGGGATCAACAAGGCATGGTCAGACAATATCAGTGCCATATAAATGTTGGCGGTTAAAGATTCATAGGTAAGCCGGCAGGTATTTGGCGGGTTACAGATTCTCCTTTAAGCCACCATGGCGGAGCTATTATCTACAGATCTGGAGCGGAGTAGAAATTTCACAGTGTTGGATAAACAGGTTTTATAAGTTCCACTTATGATTTTGGATCTACAATAGTTCAGAAAATAAAAGTAATTCTTAAACCTAAGGCTACGGCAGTGGAAGAACTCGCATGCTAATTAAGGTTGGATCTGGTACAGAAAGGGTACATCTATGATTGGAAGGACATGCTAGAACCACTATCGCACAACCCCAGTATCGTTTTTAGATCAAACTAAGTGCTAAAAGAGGAGGTTATGACGAACAACAAAGAACACCCAAGAACAACTGAAACCCTAATGTAGATTTAACATAGAGGAAGATGGGTGCTTACTGATGTTGATGAACAATGGAGAGGTGTAACGCCCCGAGACCGATGCTCGAGATGCCTTCCAGCTATTCCGAGTTTCGTCGTGTGATTTGTTTTGTTCGTTGCATTCATCCTTGCATCATGTGCATTGCATCATGTCTTCATGCAACCCATTTTTAAAACTCACCTAAATAAATTGCATAGATCTTTGATCTATTTAAATCGAGGGATTCACATGGTGATTTCTCTTTATAACATATCCTCTCGATATTTAGGGAGTTATAATAAATATTCCATTAGTTTGGAATTAACCGCAACGCACTTGCAAATTATCCCAATGCCTTTGTTATCTTAATTCTTGGTCTCCAACCTTGCCATATACTCTTTCATCATATTCCGGAGCTCCACCAAAAATCCAAACATTTTTGGACCTTCCCAAACCTCACTTCCTATTCAAATCATTTGAATTTAAATCAAATGAGTTTGAATTTAAATCTTTCTATCATGGCCTTTCTATTTTTCTTGGAACAAGCGCATTTATGCGAGTCCGGGAAAATTATCCCCATGTCCAAATTCTTGTCCACTCCTTTATTTTCTCTCCCTTTCTTTCTTTGCTTTTCTGTTTTTGGAAGAGATCTGAAGAAGGGAGAGAAGAAGCCCATCAACCGCATGCCTCTTGGGCCTAACCAACCAGACCGACCAGTTCCCACAGCCCACCTAAACCCTTCCTAAACCCTAGGCCCCGACCCTCTCCATCGATCTCCCCCTCTCGTTCCCGTGCCGCCGCCACACGCACACACATCGCACCAGGGAGAGGACCCCCATGCTCCTCCCTCCTCTCGCTCGCTCCCTCATCCCACACCTACACCTCGTCCTCGTGGACCCGCGCCTCCCCGTCGCCCTTGCTCGAGCTTCGCAGCCATGGCGCCGCCACCACCATCTCCAGCCGTTCCCCTGCAGCTCCTCCTCCACCTCGTCCTCACGTCCTGCCTCGTCCCCGACCCGTCATCCGCCTCCTCCATCGACCGTCTCGGTCGCTAGAGCTATCGATGGCCGAAGCCCGGCCGCGTCACAGCCTCTACTACCGGCGACCTCGACCTCCCCTGCGCCAAGCCCCGCCGCCGGCCTGCTACCTCGCCTCCCCAACCCGAGCTGGCCTCGCCGTCCGGATCCGCGCCAAGCTCCAACGACCTCTACACCCGGGCTCTCCTCCCTGTCTTCCCAGCGTCCTCTGCGTCCCCTTGATGCATCGAGCAGCAGCAACTCATCGCTCAAGCCTGTCTCGCTTCTGCTCTACCCTGCACCCCGACGCTTGAGTTGTTGCTTCCTTCGGCTGCCTCCCATGGCGCTGCTGCCATCCACCGACTGACCTCGTCTCCCTCCTGCCCTGCTGCTGCCTCCGAGCACCATCGATGCATCTACGTGGTTAGCACCTTCGTCAAATTGCCTCGGGTCACCTTCAGAAGTGGCACGACAAGTGCAGAGATGACCCTTGAAGACCCCTGCCCCCTGTGCCATTCCGCTGCTGCACTAGAACCTGCCAAGTACCCCGACGATCATCATGGAGTATGACTACTTGACAACCTTGGTCGGCTACCTCCACATCAAGTTCCTCTATGACCCTATGTACGACTACGGGGATAGCACCAAGTACCCCTTCGGATCACCAAGTTCCACTACAAGATGTACCACTACCGTCGCCAAGATCGCGAGTACCTCTACCGTTGCCATGAACGACTACTTCCACGACGGCCCATGTACCACTACTTCCTTCGACGAACTCGATCTGCCCCGAAAATGCACGCTTCGAAGGTATAACCCCGAGACGACCGCCCGTGAATGAATGCTTTGTTGTATGAGATGCTCGTGTTTGCACCGCGTCCGAATTGTCGCCCTTTGCCATGCCACCGACACGTGGGAACCCGGTATCCGGGATCACCCCACCATCCTTCATGACTCGCTCACACCCACTTCCTTTTGCACCGGTATCTCTGTGAACTACCGGAACCGATATGTTGTCGTGGCATCATTTTCGGATTCGTTGCCGTGGCAACCCTTTTGTTCCACCATGGTGACAAATGCTTCATAACATGCTCATGTCAACATTTTCATAAAAACATTGCATAAAACTTGCATATGTCATCCGCA
Organism: Triticum dicoccoides; assembly: GCF_002162155.2. Lineage (NCBI taxonomy): Eukaryota > Viridiplantae > Streptophyta > Magnoliopsida > Poales > Poaceae > Triticum > Triticum dicoccoides. The sequence continues at coordinate 597,484,005 of NC_041383.1, forward strand.
TCATGATAACAACATTTAAATGGTTAAAATTGTGTTTGCATTAAATTGCTAAATAACATATGGGGATTTCCGGAATTGTTGTTTGTTGTTTCCAGCCTCACTTAAACTAGCCTAGATGGGTAGTTTACTTATGTTTCACCTCTTGCCATGTTTAACCACATTTAATATTGTTGTGTACCTAAACAAGAGCGAACTAAATAACTCGAATGTGGTGTTTCATCAATATGCAACTCGTTGCATATTGAGCTCCACTTAATTTGTAGTGTTGTTTGTTGCACTTTGCCTTGCCATGCCATGCCTATCTAAACCGGACATGCATCATACCTGGTTGTGCATCATGCCATGATTATGTGATGGTTGTTTACCATGTTGTTTGCTTCTTATCGGTTTGCTTCTCTTGTTGGCTTCGGTTTCGTTCCAGAGTTGTGAGGATTCGTTCGACTACGTCCGTTTGTCTTCTTCATGGGCTCGTTCTTCTTCCTTGCGAGATCTCGGGCAAAATGACCATTACCCTCGATATCACTTCTATCTTTGCTTGCTAGTTGCTTCGTTCTATCGCTATGATGCGCTACCTATCACTTGTTTACCATGCCTCCCATATTGCCATGTCAGCCTCTAACCTTTTCACCTTTCCTAGCAAACCGTTGCTTGGCTATGTTACCGCTTTTGCTCAGCCCCTCTTATAGCGTTGTTAGTTGCAGGTGAAGTTGAAGATTGCTCCATGATGGACAGGATTATTTTGGGATATCACAATATCTCTCATTTAATTAATGCATCTATATACTTGGTAAAGGGTGGAAGGCTGTCACGCCCAATATGCGATACTATCCTAAAGAGACTCGAAGGTCCCACCAAGGATAGAACCGCATATTGAAACGCTTTTGCAAGGTGGATATCATTACATCAACATTACATAATAGATGGGGATACATACAAGAGGCATACAATATCAACATCCGACTACGGATGAAACACAAACAGAAGCTCAAACGATATCCACCCTGCTAGCCCAGGCTGCCGACCTGGAACCTATCCCCTGATCAAAGAAGAAGCAGAAGAAGAACTCCAAAACAAGTAACCATCGCTCTCGCGTCATGATCATCGCATAACCTGTACCTGCAACTGTTGTTGTAGTAATCTGTGAGCCACGAGGACTCAGCAATCCCATTACCATGGGTATCAAGACTAGCAAAGCTTAAAGGGAAAGGAAGGGTTAAAGTGGTGAGGTTGCAGCAGCGACTAAGCATATATGGTGGCTAACATACGGAAGTAAGAGCAAGAAGAGAGCAAACGGAATGGTCGTGAAGCTAGCAATGATCAAGAAGTGATCTTGAACTCCTACTTACGTCAAACATAACCCAAAACCGTGTTCACTTCCCAGACTCCACCGAAAAGAGAGCATCACGGCTACACACGCGGTTGATGCGTTTTAATTCGGATCTGGTGTCAAGTTATCTACAACCGGACATTAACAAATTCCCATCTGCCTATAATCGCAGGCACGGCTTTCGAAAGATTATACCCTACAGGGGTGTCCCAACTTAGCCCATGATAAGCTCTCGCGATCAATGAAGGATATACCTTCTCCCAGGAAGACCCGATCAGACTCGGAATCCTGGTTTACAAGACATTTCGACAATGGTAAAACAAGACCAGCAAAGCCTCCCGCTGTGCCGACAAATCCCGATAGGAGCTGCACATATCTCGTTCTCAGGGCACACCGGATGAGCCAGACGTCAGGTTGGCATAGACCCTCGTTGCCCAGGGGGCGCTGAACATCGCTCGGTTTGGACCAGCACTCGGAGGAGAACTGGCCCGGGGGGGTAAAATAAAGATGACCCTCGGGCTCCGGAAACCCAAGGGAAAAAGGGCTAGGTGAGACAAATGGTAAAACGAAGGTTGGGCCTTGCTGGAGGAGTTGTATTCAAAGCGAACTGTCAAGGGGGTCCCATAAATCACCCAACCGCGTAAGGAACGCAAAATCCGCGAACATAACACCGGTATGACGGAAACTAGGGCGGCAAGAGTGGAACAAAACACCAGGCATAAGGCCTAGTCTTCCACCCTTTACCAAGTATATAGATGCATTAATTAAAATAAGAGATATTGTGATATCCCAAACATAATCCTGTCCATCATGGGGCAATCTTCAACTTCACCTACAACTAACAACACTATAAGAGGGGCTGAGCAAAGCAGTAACATCGCCAAGCAACGGTTTGCTAGGATGGGTGTCAAAGGTTAGAGGCTGACATGGCAAATTGGGAGGCTTGAAGAGCAAATGATAGGTAGCGCAGCATAGCGATAGAACGAAGCAACTAGCATAGCAATGATAGTAATGAGATCCAAGGTGACGATCATCTTGCCTGAAATCCCGCTAGGAATAAGAACGAGTCCATGAAGAAGATGAACGGGAGTAGTCGAACGAATCCTCACAATCACAACATTACCGGAACTAAGAAGCAACACCGGAAAAGAAACAAACAACATGGTAAACACACAAGCATAAACATGGCATGATGCACAATCAAGTATGATGCATGTCCGGTTTAATGAGGCATGGCATGGCAAAATGCAACAAACAATACTACAAGTTAAGTGGAGCTCAATATGCAACGAGTTGCATATTGACGAAACACCACATCCGAGTTATTTAGTTCTCTCTCGTTTAGGTACACAACAATATTAAATGTTGTTAAACATGGCAAGAGGTGGAACAAAAGTAATCTAACTATTTAGGCAAGTTTAAATGAGGCCGGAACAACAAACAACAATTCCGGAAAACCCCCATATGCATATTTTAGATTCGGTACTGTTCTGCCCTAAACCATATTTTAAGGTTGTTAAACAGGAAAATAAAGTGGACCATGTTAAACTAGGCATTTTCCACCCCATTTACATATAAAGTTTATTAAAATTGGAGCTACGGTTATTTAGTTATGAATTAAAGCATTTTAGCATGGCATTTGAGCAAATAAACACAAACAGCATTTTAAACATTTTAAACATGGATGAAAGTGGCATACTATGAAACTAGACAAAATTCTAAGCATTTTACATGTTTAAATTATTTACATATGATGCACGGTTAATGAGTTCTTATATGCATGAACATGGAGGGGTTTTCTGTAAATCAGTAAATCCTGGATAATAGAGAAAATCATCCAGAGAAAAAAAACGGATGCAGGCTGAAATCTGTTGGGCTTTCTCACCACGGGCCAAGCCCATTCGATGGAGGAGGCATGTCAGCGCGGCTGGATGCGGCTGCGGGATGCGGCCCACGCCGGCCTGGTCAACGCGAGCGAGGCAGGGCGCGATGTCGAGACGAAGCAGGGGACGAAGGGGAAGCAGAGGCGCGGGACTGCGGGACTTGGCGCAGCGACGACGCGGCTAACGGCGACGCGAGCAGCGACAAGGAGGAACAAGGCATCTGGGGTGGATGGGAAGAGACGGATCCGGTCCCTAGACCACGGATCTGGCCGGAGACGGGCGAGGGAAGCATGGTCAAGGAGCTCCAATCGGCGGCGCCATGGTTCCCTGTGATAGAAACAGGACGATGGGGGGTCAGGGAGAGCTTCAGCGAAGAAGAGAATGGGGAAGGGAGCATGGGCGGCGAGGACGGCCAGCTGGATCGGGCAAGGGATGGAGCATCTCCGGCGGTGGCGCGAGTTCCAGGGCAGAGGCAAGGTCTAGATGACGGCGCTGGTCGGGGACGGCGATGAGGAAGGTCGGGCGAGGCAGCTTGAGCTCGACGGCGACGTGAACAGAGAGAGGTGATGCTCGGGCAGAGGAGGCCTTGGATGGGCGCGGAGCAATGGATCCAGGCGACGGGGCGGTTGTGAAACTCCAAGGCCATGGCGGCCTCCTTCGGTTCCCTGTCCAAAATGGAACAGAGAAAGAGAGAGTTGAGAACAAGGAAGGGAAAGAAAGCAGAGAGAAGGAAGGGAAGAAGAAACGAGTAGGGGAGGGATGGGTGCTCATCTGGGATCCAGGAGACGGGGATGGGGGCGAGGAGGTGGAGCTCGGGCTCCTGCGGGATTTGAGTGTCGGCGGTCGTTGACTCAAGATGGGTCGATGGGATGGATGGATTGGATCTGGGTGTGGCTGATGGTTGGTGCAGGGGGAATGAGAGGATCCCGAGGTGGGAAATGGGTGCGGCGGCGGCTGGGAGGATGAGACAGCTCCCCTGAGATTTAGGGTTGGACAATATATATACATTAGGAGGATTAGGTTAGGGGTTACCTCATCCCTATGATCGTAATCAGACGGTCGCGAATAAAATAGTTAGGGAGCCCAATTAACAAAACAGAGATGTTTTGTAGATGTTTGGAGATGATTCGGACCCATTGGTGAAGACTGAGCGGGTTGGGTTCGGGTAAGTTTTCGGACGCGCGCGCGAGGGGTTTGCCGGATGTGCAGAGAGGGGTTAGGCGGACGAGGTCAAGTGTGTGGTTGGACTGAGAATGGTCAAAGAACACAAACGGTTTGACGACATGCTACGGAGACAAGGAGAGAGGCGGCAACTACGAACTGTTACGAGTTTTAAAAACAATGACGACAACGAGTGCCGATGCAATGCGGATGATGCCAAGATGAATGCAACAAACAAAACAAATCACACGACGAAACTCGAAGTAGTTGGAAGTCTTCTGGAGTGTCAGTCTTGGGGCGTTACAACACTCCACCACTACAAGAGGATCTCGTCCCGAGATCTAGGATGGCACCGGAGAGAAACGGAAGAGGAAGAGAAGAGGTAAAACTAAGTTGCTTCTTTGACAAATGAGTGAAACCACGAACCTTGAGAGGTTGAAAAACTTGAAAGAAAGAACACAACGGAGTTGAACACAATTGAGAGCATTGCGGTAGAAAATAGAAACAAGGGAAACCATGTGAACCTTAGAGGTTGCAAAGCTATGAATGACGAGTTCAATGAAGAAGAAGGAATTGAACCCGCTCTGGTTGAAACAAGATAAACAAGGAACAAGGTAGAACAAATTCGGATAGCACTCCGGTTGAAAAGAGATGCAAGACTTGATAAGATGAAAAGAACATGAATGAGAACACAACACTCAGGTTAAATGGATAAGCATGAAAAGAACACGATCCTCAAAATTTGAGATGATGAGTGAAAAGAGCAACATCACCATGCCTTCGGAAGAACGAATAGAAGATATATCATTGGAATAACAGAATGGAGAAGAAAATGCCAACTTCTGCCACAGATGAGCTTGAAAAGCATCCTTGCAAAGAAGAATTGAACGGGGTTGTTGGAAAATCAACAACGAAACGAGTAAGCTTGTAGTGGGCTTATGGAAAACATCTCAAAATTATGAGGTGACAACCGGCCACCAACTAAAACAATTGCTTGCTTGAGATCAACGAAGAGATGAAAAGTGCTTTCACCGAGAGGATAGGAGAAAACTTGGATCATTGATAAGCACCACAAATAGCAACATTCCTTAGGGAAGGCTTTAGGTGAAATCTATACCCAAGATAACTCCAACAAAGAGATTGATTGGATTTAAAATATCTCATACTTGACAACATGTGAATCATGAAACACGAACTCAAATTGTCAAGAATGACATAACACCTCCTCAAGAGATAAGGTAGAAGGAATTGCACTTCGAAATGCAAAGAACAATACTTGAACTCCTCCCACAAGAATCTTGAAGAACACTTCGAGAATGAATTAAATTCTTGATGAACCCCCATGAGGAGCCTCTTGGAAGATCTCCGGAAATGAAAATGATTATGAAGAAGAACTGGAGGTTGAAGAGAACCAGAATTGAAGCCTTGCAATGATTTAGATGGAGCTACAAAATGAGTAAACTTTGAACTCCGGACAAGAAAGATGAATAACTTGAAACCGAGAATTACTTCCTGATAAACAAACTCCGAAAGAAGGAATTAATCGCTTGGATGAAACAAGAATAAGAAATTATGTCATGTGTATCCTTCACCAATTTAAATTGATGACAAACATTGGATTTGGCATACTACTTATTCCTGTAGAAAGGATGGATTAAGAGAGATATAGTGCAAACTTGAGAAGGTATAGATGGAACCACCGGTGGGATTTGGAAACAAACGAATAAATTAATTTATACGATAACAACGGAAGAGGAATGTTAAACGAACCACCATAAGAATTGAAAATTAAAGTAGCAAAGGGACAATTCATCGGGAAGAATTGGAAAACAAATGAAGATACTAGAGGGGATTTAGATACATGAGAACGAAGAGGTCATGAACTGATTAGAGGATATTTGAACGATTGACCGGTAAGATTTGTAGAACGAGAACTGATAGCTGGAATGAATAATTATGACATGATGCCTTCGAAGGAAAGAAATGGAAACAACTCATGAAATGCTTCGGATGGGTGAAAAGAATTCTCACAGTCGGAAACAATTATGAGGATGGCATGAAGCTAGAACCATGAATCTCTGGAAGAACGGGTAAGGATTTAAGAGGAACTCTTCTTCGGTCTTCAAAATCCGAGAAATGACGACGAGAAACACCACCATAAATTGTTGAGATGCTCCAGGAGAGTGAAAAACAAAGAGGTTGAGCCAACAATGAAAATGATTTGAAAGCGATCTTGGAGAAGGAATATGACTGATGAGAATTCATTCTTACGTCAAACTTGGAAAATAATTTGGGAATGGTTCGAGGAAAATTAGAAGAGTCAGGTAAGATCCTGGGAAAAGACTTGTGGGTTAGGGCCCACTAAAAGAAAATACCATTGAACGAGATTGAAAAGGGGGGATTGCACCGGTTGAATTAAATAGCTTGAATGAGAGAAAAACCTTGAAGTAACTCGAACGGATTAAGAATGGAAACATGATTCTACTGAGATATCTTGAGCACTCCGGATAAGAATAGATAGAGGTGAACAATTAAGAGGTGCATCGGCAAGAGAAGACATTTGAAACAAGGAAAGGATATGATCGACAAAGCTTGAATTGGATCCACCGGAAAAGAATACGAGAATGAAGAATGATGAACTTGAAACTGTTGAGCATCTTCATGGGAAATCACCGGATAAGAACATTGAAAGAAAAGAATGAAGAGACTTCCCACAAATAAAAGGATACATGATTAAGAAATCTGAGTCCTTGAATAAAAAGGGTGGGAGGGCGGGAAAACAAAGGCAACTAGGGATGGATGAAACAAACACCGGTGAGAAAACTTAGAGTTGATCTTGCGGATGTTGAAAATGATCGGATCCACTTGAAGAGAAGCACGCCGGTTGGAAAGAATTGACATGACAATCTCGATGACCAAGAAGGATTAGTATTCACATAGCAATATGAGAACACCGTTTAGGAAAGGTATGGATTCAACATTTAACTTTGAAGCAACTCGATTACCACAAATAAAACAAAACAAAGGATTTGGCTTGCAGAATAAGCCGGAACAAACATATGATAGATCCCATATCGTATCATGTGTCTGTTGGAAAGATATCCTATGAGCTACTTGAATTCCGACCTATAAACTCCCGAAACTTTCTGATTATGCAATCTGGTGTTGGGGATACAGGGGAAGCAATATATATCTCACCCAAACTAACAATCCCTACATCCAAGCTGTATCCATCCGTCAACACATAACAAAGAAACCTTCGGAAATCGTGTACCTCAACCTTCGAAAAGCATCCGTTATACGAGTTATGGCAATACTCCCGAACTCTCGCCCTAGTACTGGGTGGCGTCGAGGTTATCTCACCAACAACTGCATAAAAGAGATTTTCGATGTCGGCAAAACTCAGGTATTCCAGAACTGCAACGATAAAATTGTGACGACAACACCTCGGAGCTCAACTCCCCGGGTCAATGCCACATAATAGACAGGAGGCACCAAGAACAATGTTCTCGTCACAAAACCATCGGAACGATTCCAAGATACCCGTGTGATCCTAAAAGAAAATTTAGTGAAATTTGAGGAGAGGAAAGTCAAAACATCTACGTCAGGAGACCTCACTAGAGCGACGAAGGGGCTGAGGAGTAAAAAGAATTCCTACTCTTCGATATATATAATCCTAAGACTCAAAATAGTTTTCTGCTAGACTCAACAACGGCCAACAATCAAGGGGGCTCCTATGGTCGGTCGAGGCTCTAATACCAACTTGTAACGCCCCAGACACACCCACCGGTGGTCGTTACTCCTGGCGGGATCTAGACTGGCCCCACAGATCAATACTAGTCTTTTCTGCGCACTTTGTCCTCACTCATACGCACCCGGGAGCAACTTCCCGGTCGGTCACCCATCCTGAAATTACTCCAAGCTGAGCATGCTTAACTTTGGAGTTCTGTCTGAATGGGCTTCCGGAAAAGAAGGAATTCCTTATTGATATGAGTAGTCTATCATCCCTGGTAAACCTGGTTGGTCTCAGAACGTTCAATGAAAGCAAGGGGGGACGCGGCAACTACGAGCGGTTACGAGTTTTAAAAACAATGACGACAACGAGTGCCGATGCAATGCGGATGATGCCAAGATGAATGCAACAAACAAAACAAATCACACGACGAAACTCGGAGTAGTTGGAAGTCTTCTGGAGCGTCGGTCTCGGGGCGTTACAAAGGCTCGGCCTTATGCCTGGTGTTTTGTTCCACTCTTGCCGCCCTAGTTTCCGTCATACCGGTGTTATGTTCCTTGATTTTGCGTTCCTTACGCGGTTGGGTGATTTATGGGACCCCCTTGACAGTTCGCTTTGAATAAAACTCCTCCAGCAAGGCCCAACATTGGTTTTAACAATTGCCACCTAAGCCTTTTTCCCTTGGGTTCTGCAGACTCAAGGGTCATCTTTATTTTACCGCCCAGGCCAGTGCTCCTCCGAGTGTTGGTCCAAACTAGAGCACCGTGCGGGACCATTCCTTGGCAACTTGGATTACGTCGGTACCTGTACGCTTAGCTTATCCGGTGTGCCCTGAGAACAAGATATGTGTAGCTCCTATCGGGATTTGTCGGCACAGTCGGGTGGTCTTGCTGGTCTTGTTTTACCATTGTCAAAATGTCTTGTAACCAGGATTCCGAGTCTGATCAGGTCTTCCTGGGAGAAGTAATATCCTTCGTTGACCGTGAGAGCTTATGATGGGCTAAGTTGGGACACCCCTGCAGGGTATAAACTTTCGAGAGCTGTGCCCGTAGTTATGTGGCAGATGGGAATTTGTTAATATCTGGTTGTAGAGAACTTGACACCAGGTCTGAGTTAAAACACATCAACCGCGTGTCTAGCCGTGATGGTCTCTTTTCGGCGGAGTCCGGGAAGTGAACACGGTTTTGGGTTATTTTTGACGTAAGTAGGAGTTCAGGTTCACTTCTTGATCATTGCTAGCTTCTCGACCGTTCCGTTGCTTCTCTTCTCGCTCTTATTTGTGTATGTTAGCCACCATATTTGCTTAGTTCTTGCTGCAATTCCACCTCATTACCACTTCCTACCCATAAGCTTAAATAGTCTTGATCTCGCTGGTTTTGAGATTGCTGAGTCCTCGTGACTCACCAGATACTACCAAAACAGTTGCAGGTGCCGATGATACCAGTGCAGATGATGCAACCGAGCTCAGATGGGAGCTCAACAAAGATCTTAGTTGTTGCTATGTGTTGTTTCTTCTTGATCAGTAGTGGAGCCCAGTTGGGACGATCGGGGATCTAGCAGTTGGGTTATCTTCTTTTCTTTTGGCTTCGTTCGTAGTCGGACTATGTGTGTGCTTTGAATGATGTATGAATTATATATTCATTGTGTGAAGTGGCGATTGTAAGCCAACTATTTATCCCATTCTTGTTCATTACATGGGATTGTGTGAAGATGACCCTTCTTGCGATAGAACCACAATGCGGTTATGCCTCTAAGTTGTGCTTCGACACGTGGGAGATATAGCCGCATCGTGGGTGTTACAAGTTGGTTATCAGAGCCGTCCCCGACTTAGGAGCCCCCTGCTTGATCGAATCGCTGGCGTTGTTGAGTCTTGAACAAAAATGTTTTGAGTCTTAGGACTATATATATCGGAGAGTAGGATTCTTTTTACTTCTCAGTCCCTTCGTCGCTCTGGTGAGGCCTCCTGACGTATATGTTTTGTCTTTCCTCTCCTCAAATTTCACTAAAAAAAATTTAGGATCACGCGGGTATCTTGGGATCGTTTTGATATTCTTATGATGAGAACATTGTTCTTGGTGCCTCTTGACATTTAGGGGTTGTGGTAGTGTCCCGGGGATTTGAGCTCCGAGGTGTTGCCGTCATAATTTTATCGTTGCAGTTCTGGAATACCTGAGTTTTGCCGACATCGAAAATCTCTTTTATGCAGTTGTTGGTGAGATAACCTCGACGCCACCCAGTACTGGGGCGGGAGTTCGCGAGTATTGCCATAACACGTATAACGGATGCTTTTCGAAGGTTGAGGTACACGATTTCTGGAGTTTTTCTTGGTTATGTGTTGACGGATGGATACAGCTGGATGTAGGGATTGTTAGTTTTGGGTGAGATATATATTGCTTCCCCTGTATCCCCAACACCAGATTGCATAACCAGAAAGTTTTAGGAGTTTTGTAGGTGGGAATTCAAGTAGCTCTAGTTTTTCTCTTTCCGACAGATGCATGATATGAGATTGGGGTTCGACATCTAGTGGTCTGCCTATCCATGGTCGTTTTTACAGTGGTCTTGTTGTGTCTTAAAGAACCCTTGGCTATGCTGGTTCGGGGACACTTCGTATGTCATGTGCACTGCCTTGTACATGATGGTGATGTACGATCGAGCCCGTGTGGGCCCCACCATGGAAACTTCGTATGAAATCTCTATCATATGTTTGTTCCGGCGTATTCTGCAAGCCAAATCCTTTGTTTTGTTTTGAGTTGTGGTATTCGAGTTGCTTCGATGTCAAGTGTTGATCCATACCTTCCCTAAATGATGTTCTCATATTTCTATGGGAGTGCTAATCCTTCTTGATCATTGAGGTCGTCATGTTAATTCTATTTCCAGCCGGTGCGCTTCTCTTCGAGATGATCCCATCATTCTCCCCATTCGCAAGATCAATTCTAAGTTTTCTCAATGGTGTTTCTTTCGTTCATCCCAAGTTGTCTTTGTTTTCCCCACCCTCCCACCCTTTTCTTCAAGGACTCATATATGTTAATCAAGTATCCATTTATTCATGTAAAGTCTCTTCACTCTTTTCAATCAATGTTCTTACCCGGTGATTATCACAAAGTTGGCCAGGAGTTTCAAGTTCATCATTCTTCATTCTTTTTTCTTCTCTGGTGGATTCAAGTCAAGTTTTCGGTGTTGATCATAGTCCCTTCCTTGTTTCAAGTGTTTTCGTATGCCGGTGTACCTCTTAATCGTTCACCTCTCTCTATTCGTATCCGGAGTGCTGAAGATATCTCAAAAGAATCATGTTTCTATTCTTAATCCGTTCAAGTTACTTCAAGGTTTTTCTCTCATTCAAGCTTTAATTCTACCGGTGTAACCTTTATTTCAAGCAATCCTTCAACGATGTTTCTTTTGAGTGGGCCCTAACCCACAGGTCTTTTCCTAGGATCTTACCTGACTCTTCTAATTATCAGGAGTGATTCTCAAATTCATTCCCAAGTTTGACGTAAGAATGAATTTTCATCAGTCGGATGTCTTCTTCAAGATCGCTTCCAAATTCTTTTGATCGTTGGTTCAAACTTTCCATTCTTCATTTCGGAGTGCCTCAACAATTTTGGTGTTTCACATTATCATTCTCAACATTTGAAGACCGAAGAAGAGTTCCTCGTAAATCCTTACCCGTTCTTCCAAAGATGCGTGGTTCTAGCTTGATGCCATCCGCTCATAATTGTTTCGATTGTGAGAATTCTTTTCACCCATCCGACGCATTTCAGGAGTTTCTTTCCTTTCTCGATCATCTGAAGGCCATCATTTATGAATATTACTCAGTCTCAGCTTTCAGTTCTCGTTCTCGAATTCTTCCGGTGCATCGTTCTAGTCAGCTCGTGTATCTAAATCCCCTCAAGTATCTTCATTCGTTTTCCAATTCTTCCGGGTGAATTGTACCTTCGCTACTTTCATTTTCAATTCTTACGGTGGTTCATTCAGGATTTCTCTTCCTCCGTTATCATATCAATTCATTCATTGTTTCCAAACCCCACTGGTGGTTCGTGGAAGACCTTCCCAAGTTGCGCTATTTCTCTTGTCAATCTTTCCAAGAAGAATAAGTGGCATGCCAAATCCGTTGCTTGTCATCAATTTAAATTGGTGAAGGTAAAGAGTTGGCTCATTCTCGAAGTGTTCTTCAAGATTGTTCTTGGAAAAGCTCAAGTATTCTTCTTCTTGCATTTCGAAGTGCAATTCCTTCTACCTTATCTTTTGAGGTGGTGTTGTATCACTCTTGACAATTTGCATTCATGCTTCGTGATTCACATGTTGTTAAGAATGAGGTATTTTAAATCCATCAATCTCAATGTTGGAGTTATCTTGGTATATATTTCACCTAAAACCTTCCCTAAGGAATGTTGCTATTTGTGGTGCTTATCAATGATCCAAGCTTTCTCCATATCCTTCTTGGTGAAAGAGGTTTTTCATCTCTTCGTTGATCTCAAGCAAGCAATTGTTTTTCGTTAGTGGCAGAATTTCACCTCAAGTGTTGAGATGTTTTCATAAGCCCACTACAAGCTTAATCGTTTCGTTGTTGGTTTTCCAACAACCCCGTTGTAACCTTCTTGGAAGGATGCTTTCAAGTTCATTTGTGGCAGAAGTTGTCATTTTCTTCTCCGTCCCTTTATCCCAACAATCTAGCTTCTATTCTTTCGTTCCGGAGGCATTGTGATGTTGCTCTCTTCACCCATCACCTCGTTTTGTCAAGATCACGTTATTTTCTTGCTCATCCATTTAACCGGAGTGTCATGTCTTTTTTTTCAAGTTCTTTTCACCTTATCAAGTTTTGTCTCTCTTTTCTACCGGATTGCTGTCTGAAATCCTTCTTACCCATTGTGCCATTCTTTCAATAGTTCTGGAGGCAGTGTGTTGTTGATTTCATCAAGTATCATCCCATCTTCTCAAGTTCATGTTAATTCCTTCCATTTTCAGTCAGAGTACTGTCCAAAATTATATCATTCTTATTCATTCTTATTTCGTTTCAACCTGAGTGGTTTCAATTCCTTCTTGTCCATTGTACTCGCCATTCATAGCTTTGCAACCTTCAAGGTTCACATGGTGTTCCTTGTTTCTATTTTCTACCGAAGTGCTCTCAATTGTGTTCAACTGCGTTGTGTTCTTTCTTTCAACTTTTCAACCTCTCAAGGTTCTTTGGTTTCACTCTTTTGTCGAAGAAGCAACTTAGTTTTACCTCTTCTCTTCCTCTTCCGTTTCTCTCCGGCGCCATCCTAGATCTCGGGACGAGATCCTCTTGTAGTGGTGGAGTGTTGTAACGCCCCGAGACTGACGCTCGAGATGCCTTCCAGCTATTCCGAGTTTCATCGTGTGATTTGTTTTGTTCGTCGCATTCATCCTTGCATCATGTGCATTGCATCATGTCTTCATGCAACCCCTTTTTAAAACTCACCTAAATAAATTGCATAGATCTTTGATCTATTTAAATCGAGGGATTCACATGGTGATTTCTCTTTATAACATATCCTCTCGATATTTAGGGAGTTATAATAAATATTCCATTAGTTTGGAATTAACCGCAACACACTTGCAAATTATCCCAATGCCTTTGTTATCTTAATTCTTGGTCTCCAACCTTGCCATATATTCTTTCATCATATTCCGGAGCTCCACCAAAAATCCGAACATTTTTGGACCTTCCCAACCCTCACTTCCTATACAAATCATTTGAATTTAAATCAAATGAGTTTGAATTTAAATCTTTCTATCATGGCCTTTCTATTTTTCTTGGAACAGGCGCATTTATGTGAGTCCGGGAAAATTATCCCCATGTCCAAATTCTTGTCCACTCATTTATTTTCTCTCCCTTTCTTTCTTTGCTTTTCTGTTTTTGGAACAGATCTGAAGAAGGGAGAGAAGAAGCCCATCAACCGCACGCCTCTTGGGCCTAACCAACCAGACCGACCCGTTCCCACAGCCCACCTAAACCCTTCCTAAACCCTAGGCCCCGACCCTCTCCAACGATCTCCCCCTCTTGTTCCCGTGCCGCCGCCACACGCACAGACATCGCACCAGGGAGAGGATCCCCACGCTCCTCCCTCCTCTCGCTCGCTCCCTCATCCCGCACCTACACCTCGTCCCCGTGGACCCGCGCCTCCCCGTCGCCCTTGCTCGAGCTTCGCAGCCATGGCGCCGCCACCACCATCTCTAGCCGCTCCTCTACAGCTCCTCCTCCGCCTCGTCCTCACGTCCGGCCTCGTCCCCGACCCGTTGTCCGCCTCCTCCATCGACCGTCTCGGTCGCCAGACTAGTCGACGGTCGAAGCCCGGCCGCGTCACAGCCTCTACTGCCGGCGACCTCGACCTCCCCTGCGCCAAGCCCCACCGCCGGCCTGCTACCTCGCCTCCCCAACCCGAGCTGGCCTCGCCATCCGGATCTGCGCCAAGCTCCAACGACCTCTGCACCCGGGCTCTCCTCCCTGTCTTCTCGGCGTCCTCTGCGTCCCTTGGCTGCATCGAGCAGCAGCAACTCATCGCTCAAGCCTGCCTCACTTCTGCTCTGCACTGCACCCCGACGCTTGAGTTGTTGCTTCCTTCGGTTGCCTCCCATGGCGCTGCTGCCATCCACCGACTGACCTCGTCTCCCTCCTGCCCTGCTGCTGCCTCCGAGCACCATCGATGCATCTACGTGGTTAGCACCTTTGTCAAATCGCCTCGGGTCACCTTCAGAAGTGGCACGGCAAGTGCAGAGATGACCCTTGAAGACCACTGCCCCCTGTGCCATTCCGTTGCTGCACAAGAACCTGCCAAGTACCCCGACGATCATCATGGAGTACGACTACTTGACAACCTTGGTCGGCTACCTCCACATCAAGTTCCTCTATGACCCTGTGTACGACTACAGGGATAGCACCAAGTACCCCTTTGGATCACCAAGTTCCACTACGAGATGTACCACTACCGTCGCCAAGATCGTGAGTACCTCTACCGTCGCCGTGAATGACTACTTCCACGACGTCCCGTGTACCACTACTTCCTTCGACGAACTCGATCCGCCTCGAAAATGCACGCTTCAAAGGTATAACCCTGAGACGACCGCCCGTGAAAGAATGCTTTGTTGTATGAGATGCTCGTGTTTGCACCGCGTCTGAATTGTTGCTCTTTGCCATGCCACCGACACGTGGGAACCCGGTATCCGGGATCACCCCACCATCCTTCATGACTCACTCACGCACTTCTTTTGGCACCAGTATCTCCGTGAGCTACCGGAACCGATATCTTGCCGTGGCATCATTTTTGGATTCGTTGCCGTGGCAACCGTTTTGTTCCGCCACGGTGACAAATGCTTCATAACATGCTCATGTAAACATTTTCATCAAAACATTGCATACAACTTGCTTATGTCATCCGCATCATGATAACAACATTTAAATGGTTAAAATTGTGTTTGCATTAAATTGCTAAATAACATATGGGGATTTCCGGAATTGTTGTTTGTTGTTTCCGGCCTCACTTAAACTAGTCTAGATGGGTAGTTTACTTATGTTTCACCTCTTGCCATGTTTAACCACATTTAATATTGTTGTGTACCTAAACAAGAGCGAACTAAATAACTCGAATGTGGTGTTTCGTCAATATGCAACTCGTTGCATATTGAGCTCCACTTAATTTGTAGTGTTGTTAGTTGCACTTTGCCTTGCCATGCCATGCCTATCTAAACCGGACATGCATCATACTTGGTTGTGCATCATGCCATGATTATGTGATGGTTGTTTACCATGTTGTTTGCTTCTTTCCGGTTTGCTTCTCTTGTTAGCTTCGTTTTCGTTCCAGAGTTGTGAGGATTCGTTCGACTACGTCCATTTGTCTTCTTCATGGACTCGTTCTTCTTCCTTGCGGGATCTCAGGCAAGATGACCATTACCCTCGATATCATTTCTATCTTTGCTTGCTAGTTGCTTCATTCTATCGCTATGCTGCGCTACCTATCACTTGTTTACCATGCCTCCCATATTGCCATGTCAGCCTCTAACCTTTTCACCTTTCCTAGCAAACCGTTGCTTGGCTATGTTACCGCTTTTGCTCAGCCCCTCTTATAGCATTGTTAGTTGCAGGTGAAGTTGAAGATTGCTCCGTGATGGATAGGATTATTTTGGGATATCACAATATCTCTTATTTAATTAATGCATCTATATACTTGGTAAAGGGTGGAAGGCTCGGCCTTATCCCTGGTGTTTTGTTCCACTCTTGCCGCCCTAGTTTCCGTCATAATGGTGTTATGTTCCTTGATTTTGTGTTCCTTACGCGGTTGGGTGTATTTATGGGACCCCCTTGATAGTTCGCTTTGAATAAAACTCCTCCAGCAAGGCCCAACATTGTTTTGAACATTTGCCACCTAAGCCTTTTTCCCTTGGGTTCTGCAGACTCAAGGGTCATCTTTATTTTACCCCCCGGGCCAGTGCTCCTTCGAGTGTTGGTCCAAACTAGAGCACCGTGTGGGACCATTCCTTGGCAACTTGGATTATGTTGGTACCTGTACGCTTAGCTTATCCGGTGTGCCCTGAGAACGAGATATGTGCAGCTCCTATCGGGATTTGTCGGCACAGTCGGGTGGTCTTGCTGGTCTTGTTTTACCATTGTCGAAATGTCTTGTAACCGGGATTCTGAGTCTGATCAGGTCTTCATGGGAGAAGGAATATCCTTCGTTGACCGTGAGAGCTTATGATGGGCTAAGTTGGGACACCCCTGCAGGGTATAAACTTTCGAGAGCCATGCCCGCGGTTATGTGGCAGATGGGAATTTGTTAATATCCGGTTGTAGAGAACTTGACACCAGGTCTGAGTTAAAACGCATCAACCGCGTGTGTAGCCGTGATGGTCTCTTTTCGGCGGAGTCCAGGAGGTGAACACGGTTTTGGGTTATTTTTGACGTAAGTAGGAGTTCAGGTTCACTTCTTGATCATTGCTAGCTTCTCTACCGTTCCGTTGCTTCTCTTCTCGCTCTTATTTGCGTATGTTAGCCACCATATTTGCTTAGTTCTTGCTGCAACTCCACCTCATTACCACTTCCTACCCATAAGCTTAAATAGTCTTGATCTCGCGGGTTTTGAGATTGCTGAGTCCTCGTGACTCACCAGATACTACCAAAACAGTAGCAGGTGCCGATGATACCAGTGCAGATGATGCAACCGAGCTCAGATGGGAGCTCAACGAAGATCTTAGTTGTTGCTATGTGTTGTTTCTTGTTGATCAGTAGTGGAGCCCAGTTGGGACGATCGGGGATCTAGCAGTTGGGTTATCTTCTTTTCTTTTGGCTTCATCCATAGTCGGACTATGTGTGTGCTTTGAATGATGTATGAATTATATATTCATTGTGTGAAGTGGCGATTGTAAGCCAACTATTTATCCCATTCTTGTTCATTACATGGGATTGTGTGAAGATGACCCTTCTTGCGACAAAACCACAATGCGGTTATGCCTCTAAGTCATGCTTCGACACATGGGAGATATAGCCGCATCGTGGGTGTTATAACGGGCACCACCGTATTTTGGTCGAGATCAGGGTGATGCAACGACCAAGGTTGGTGCAGGCGACGGGCGGCGGCGGAGCTCAGTTGGCGCTGGTCATCGCAAAGAAGAAGGAGACGCAGAGGCGGGGGTAAAAAGTGAAGACAGGGGGCCCTGTCCCTATTTATAAGGAAGTGATGAGATGGCATGCGCAGAATTCAAGGAGATGAAATGAGTATGTTAATAATAAGGGCGCCTTGATTTTTGGGAAGGCTATTAAGGATAAGGGTCCGTTAAGGTATCCTCGGTTTTGTGCGAAATCAATGCGTATGACATCATGGTGGGTTATGAAGGTTTACTGGTATTACGTCATGGAGGGTTACAGTGGTGTGAATGAGGTTCAACACTGGAGCACAGTTCTATTCAAATTAAGACAGTGAAGATTGACGTACAAGTTCAAGTCAACCTGGGGCCTAATGTTGGGGATATAACTCTGAGGTATGACCCGCACAGGAGGGACCGGGTTATACCGTTGGCGGTTCAGTATGAAGAAGTCCAAGGAGGCCCAAGGCATGAAGTTGGCGGCTCGTGGAGGTAGGTCTGGAGAAGGCCCAGAACCGGGCCTATGAACCGCCATATGATAACTTGTCCAGTAAGGTAATGATTAGTTACAAACCGAGCCGATCACGGTGTGTGAGCCAGCCGGGACTCTGTGAGAAACCAGGTCCCAACCTATGTATATAAAGGTGAGACCCGGCGGCGGGTTAACTCAAGAAACAAGTAATTGAGAACTAGGTCAAGCGTTTTTGCTCCCTTGTATTCAAAACCCAAGCAATACAACTAGAAGCAGGAGTAGGCCTTTACCTCCACCGTGAGGGGCCGAACCTGGGTAAAACTCCTTGTGTCCTTTGTCCCGTTCAACCCCTTCAAGCTAACCTAGTTGCGATGGCTCCACACCCAAGTCCTTTCACTAGGACATCTGCCGTGACAAAACCACGACACCCCCTAGGGGAAACCCTAGGGCGCCCCCTCCTCCCTTCCCCCTATATATAGAGGTGGAGAGAGAGGGCAGTTGCACCCATCCATGCCATGGCGCTGCCCTTCCTCTCCCTCGTAGTCCCTCTCCTTCTCCGTGAGGCTTGCAGAAGCCCTGCTAAGATTGCTCCACCACCACTTCCATCACGCCGTCATCCTACCGGAGAACTCGAGATACTACTTCACCATCGCTTGCTGGATCGAGGAGATGAAGGCGTCATCAAGCTGTACATGTGTTGAATGCGGAGGTGTCGTCCGTTCAGCGCTTGATCGCGAGCTCATGGACGGACCGTGACTGGATCGCAAAGACGTTCGACTACATCAACCGCGTTTCTTAACACTTCCGCTTAGCAATCTACAAGGGTATGTAGATCCAATCTCTCCTCTCATAGATGTTCATCTCCTAGATTGATGTTGGTGAGCATATGATTTTTTTGTTTCCCATGCAACGTTCCCCAACTGTGGCATCATGAGCTAGGTCTATGCGTAGATGACATCATGAGTAGAACACAAAGGAGTTTGTGGGCGTTGATATTTAGATTGCTTCCTTCCTTGGTCTTATTTTGATTCAGCGGTATTGTGGGATGAAGCGGCCTGGACCTACTTTACATGTCCACGTACATGAGACCGGTCCCATTGACTGACATGCAACTTGTTGCATAAAGATGGCTGGCAGGTGTTTGTCTCTCCCACCTTAGTTGAATTGGATCCGACAAAGGCGGTCCCTGTAGAAGGTTAAATAGCAAATTGCATATCATCGTTGTGGCTTTGCGTAGGTAAGAATGGTTCTTACTAGTTATCCATAGCAGCCATGTAAAACACGCAACAACAATGTAGAGGACGTCTAACTTGTTATCATGACTTGCATGTCGATGAGATATATTTGATGTATGAGATGATCAAGTTTTTTAGATTATCATGACTTGCATGTCGATGAATACGACAACCAGCAGGAGCCATAGGGTTGTCTTTAATTATTGTATGACATGTGTGTCAATCATTAAGCGCTATGTAATGCTTTACTTTATCACTAAGCGGTAGTAATAGTTGTAGAAGCATGGTTGGTGTGACAACCCCGATGGCGACACGATGATGGAGATCATGGTGTCATGCCAGTGACGATGGAGATCATGTCGGTGCTTTGAAGATGGAGATCAAAAGCACAAGATCATTGCCATATCATGTCACTTATGATTTGCATGTGATGTTAATCCTTTTATGCATTGTCGGGTGGTAGGTGCGACATATGCCAACGGATGGCTTATCATTGTGGGAGCCAGTAAGACATTGCCGGTGCCTGGAAACGGGATGAGGCGAAGACATGCACGTCGGCGGATCTTACCCAGGTTGGCGGCTCTCCGTGGAGATAATACCCCTACTCCTGCTATGCGGGGTCTCCGCATGATCACTAGATCAACAAGAAGCTACAAGAGGCTCCTTGAGCTGTTCGGTGGGAGGAGGAAGAAGGGCAAGGCTAGCTCTCTCTTCTCCTTATGGTAGTGTCTAAAACTCTATCAGATCAACCCTTTGCATGGGTGGCCCGGGGGGTTTATATAGGCCTACCCCCTGGGGATACAACGGTAATCCGGCTGGGCATGGGCCCTGGCCGTCAGTGTCTAAGGCCGCCGGCTTCTCCGCCGGCCGCTTGGGCCCGCCGACTGGTGGGTCCCGCCGACTGTCGGCTCATTGGTCGACAGGCCGGCCCCATCGCTTGGGGGTCTTGTTGGGGGATGGTTACTGTTGCCTTGTCTCTGATGACGAGGGCTTTGTCGAGGTAAGCATGGCTACAGTGTCGCCGCCTTGCAGGCTCTCACTGTAGCCTTACCTCGTCTTGTCTTCTTAATGGTGCGCGCGCCCCGAGGAGGGGGGCAAGCCGGCCATAGGAAGCCGGCTGTGCCCCAGGCCGGCTGGGGGAGGCCGGGCCGCCTTCGTGCGTCTCTTTGACCGAAGGGGCCCGCAGCCTGCGCGTCGTACTGGCGGCCCGTCGTGGAGGTCGTCATGATTAGCATGGCAACAGTGCCACGCTGGACGGGTGATGGCTGCCCCGTACGGCATACTGTAGCCATGCATGCTTCGGGATTTGGGGGTGGCAGGCTCCACTGTTGCCACACCCCGTCCTATCATCGTTATGGGGGCGCAGACTTTTAGGGCACGGCCCTAGCCGCTTGCCAGGGGCCGGCCCTTTTGGAGTCGATCTTCTTGGGCCGGCTTCTTGGAGTCGGCCCCTTCATGGCTGGCTTCTTGGAGTCGGCCCTATCGTGGCTTCCTCCAAGAGAGTTTAGGGCTGGGCCGCCTTTTGATAGTCGGCTTATGAGGTAGCCGGCCGGAGGAAGGCGTCCCCGCGTCTTAGGTGCTTCAGGGCTTGATCGGCCTGTTGTTTTTTTGAGGGGCCAAAGGGAGCCGGCTAGGCTACCCGTGGTCATTTACTCCGACAGTAGTCCCCGAAGCTAGTTGGGCTTCGTGGCTGAAAGGGGAACGAGAAGCGCGATTAGCTTCCTATCCCAAAGAGCCGGCATCTAGGAGCCGGCTTCACTTATGCGTGCCCTCTCGACAAAGTTTCTTCGAAACCCGAAGGCAGGAACCAGCTGGCCAGGCTGCGGGCTGGCCGTCCACCGCCTGCGCGCCACATGGCACCCTTCGGCTGGAAGGGCCTGCCAGCCCACGCGCATGATGGGATGCTGCTGCTGACCGGGGCCCGCCACTTCCACGCCTCGGCCCGAGCATGGATCTTTTGCGGCCCGAACTGACAGCACGTCTTCTGATGGCGGTTTCCATTCGCCGTAAAGGCACAATAATCACGGGACGTGGGGGAGTGGGCGCAGTTAATCCCACGCCCCCCCACGCCTCGCCTCCCCGGCTTCGCCGCGTGAGGCTATAAGTAGGGGCAGGGAGGGGGAGCGGCAGTCGCTCGCACGCTCGCCCTCGCTCTGCCCTTTCCTTCTTCTTCTTCCTCTCCGTTGCCACAGCAGCTCCCCACGATGCCACCATTCCACCATTCTCCTTGGCTTGCCGCAGTCTTGCCGCCGCCGAATCACGCGCGCTCCGTCGCCGCACTTTCCGACGCCCTTCCGCTCTCATGGCTCCGATGTCGAGCTCCTGGGACGACTCCAACGTCCACGAAGACCACATCGATTTCCTACGCAAGACGCGGCGGTTGCCGAGCGAGGATCTCATGCGGGTCCGTCTCGCGCTGGAGAGGGAGGTTTCACCGGTGCCGGAGGAGAGCGAGCGGGTAATCTTCTACTCGCACTGCCTGCGCGGCATCGGCCTTCCTGCGAGCGGCTTCTTCCGCTCGTTTCTCAAGTTTTATCATCTCTAGCCGCACCGCCTTACTCCAAACACGGTGGTGCTGCTGTCGGTCTTCGTCACTCTATGCGAAGGCTTCCTCGGCGTCCTCCCCACCATCGAACTCTCGGGGGAGTTCTTCCAGTCCAAGCTCGGCACGGTCGTCGCGGGCGTGCCGGCTCCATACGGTGCCTTCATCGCCATCCGGAGATTGACAGCCGACAACCCATTCCCGCCCATCGCGCTGATCTAGTCGGTGAAGCTTTGGCAGAAATCCTATTTTTATGTGAAGATCATCGCATCACAGGGCGACTACGTCAATATGCTGGCTTACGTAGCCGGCCCGCCGACTGGGAGACAGCCCTCGTGGTCCTATCGGGCCAGGTCACTGACGCCGTCTGGGGCTGGCACCGTTGCCCGGCTTCGGGTGCTGATCTAGTCGGAGCACCTGACTGGGTCTGACCTAATAGCCGCCTTCATGGAGCGCCGGGTGCTCCCACTCCAAGACCGCCCTCATCTGATCTGCCAGATGAGCGGCCGCTTCGACCCAAGCCGGTTGAGCACCAAGGAGATGCCTCATGACGAGGTATCTTACATGGTGAACTACTGAGGAGTGGCAGTATGGCAAGGAGCCGGACTCTCGCGCCAACCCCCCGCCTGTGGTAAGCTTTCCTTCTTTTCTTCTTCTCTTGTTGCCGAGTTCTCTCTCGCCGGCTTCTGCCCAGTCGGCTTGTTTTTAATCAGAACCCCCTCCTTCATCCGTCGGTCGGGACCGCGGGGGCAAAACGCGAGTTTGCTCCCGACCGCGTGGCGGACGACCTTGACGACCCCGACTTGGGGGCGGCCGCCTTAGACGATGATGCCGTAGGGGGAGACAGTGAGACAGACGGCTCCGGGTTCACCACCGGTTTTGATGACTGGCCTGATGATGACGAGGCTGATCCTATTCCGCGCTGCCAACCGGCATCCGACCATCAGGGCGCGGGCCCTTCTGGCGCGCAGAAACACCGTGCGGCGCCGACTCTCTTCGGCGGGCGGCCGAAGAAGCCCAAGGGTTCCGCGGCGGCGACCAAGCAGGACGAGGCGGACGCGAAGGTGGCCCGCTTCCGCAAGGTGGTGAAGCAGCCGCAGGTAGTTTTGGTGTAAGTGTTAATTTTCGCATGCCTTTCTTTCTTCTCTTCAATCGGCATTCTTCTAAGCCTTTTCCTATTTTATCAACCAGGGCTCCGCTCTCTCTTGAGCGGACTACAGCCGCCTCCATAGTCGGAGGGGCGGGAGGATCTGCAAGCTCCTGCCACGTAGACCACCGTGCTGAGCTCCAAGCGGCGACGGAGCGGAACGCGCGGGAGGTGCGGGAGGAGCGGCAGGCGGAGGAGCAGAGGGCAGCCGCCGCCAAGGCGGCTCAGGAGACGACGGCGGAGTCGGCAGAGGCGCCGGCCGACATGGCGGCCGAGGCTCTGGCGGGGGCCGCAACCGTAGAGAGGGCAGCGGAGGCCCTGTGTAGCCAGCCTCCACAACTCGTCATCCCCCTCCGCACCGTAGCCCCCGAAATCCCGGTGCCTCCGCCAGAAGAAGCCGGCTGCGACCAGCCGGCGATGGAGAGGGAGGGGGCGACATAGTCATCCCGGAGGGAGAGGCAGCACCGCCACCATCGGTCGGAACAAGCCAAGGCAGCCAGCCCGAGGCACTGCCTGAGCAGCTGGCTGGAGGCGAGCCGACTGCGAGGGTGGATCTTGTGGTCCTGTCGATGACTCATCGATGTGCAGGGAGGGCGGCTTCACAGCCGGACCCGCAGAGGGCGGCAGGCTCCAGCTCATTGTCGCATGACCTAGAGACGGCCAGCATCAGCTCGCCAGGGTGGACGCCGGGCGGTGGGACGGTCGTGCTGAATGTGGCAGCGCAGGATGTCCGGAGCTGGCTTCAGTCTCAGGCCACCGCGCTGAAGTAGTACACCCAAGAATTTCTTGCGACGCGGTCGGCCATTCGGATGAGTCTTCTTGCTCTTGATTTCTTCCGTGGGGGCGTGTCAGCGCACCCACTGGGTGTAGTCCCCGAGTTCCGAGTCGGATGCTAAGCAGGCGGCTTGGAACTTCTCAGAAGACTTTGATTTAATGATTTGTTCTTGTTCGCACCTTCGTCCTATTTGTAGGACTATCACAACCTCCACGCCGCTACCTTCAACTCCCAAGCCCGGGAGGTGAATCAGAAGTCCGCCGATCTGACGGAGAGCCGGCGTGAGTGCTTTTGTTTTTTATCTCATGTGGGGCCGCGTCAGCGCACCCACTGGGTGTAGTCCCTGAGATTTGGGTCGACTGCTGAGCAGTTGGGTGGGATCTTTCTTGACGACTTCTTTCTTAATTTCTTCTTCTCCATATCGACATGAGCCAATGCCGACTTGAGGCAACAGCTAGGCGTGGCCCAGACCGCCCTTCGCACCAGGGAGGGCGAGCTCAATGCCTTGGCTCAGGAACGTGATCGCCTGGCCAAGAAGTTAGCCGACCAGGACGAGAACCACAAGGCAGCCTTGAAGGCGGCATAGGACAGCGAAGCCGCCCTCAAGGCCAAGTATCAGACCGAGGCGGCGAGTTGGGCCGAGGCGAGGCAGGCGCTGAGCAAAGGCTACAGTCGGGTTGAAGATTTGATCGACGGTAGGCCGCCTTCTTCACTTCTTTGCTCGTCCTTGTAATCTGGTTTGTCTTCTGATTTGTTCTATTTCTTTCTTCTTTGTGCAGAATACTTCCCCGGCTACTCCAACACCGCCAGCCAAGCCATCGAAGCTCACCGTGAGGCCCGGCGGCAAGTTGGGGTTGAGATTGCACCGGATGCCAACCAGTCGCTTGAGGAGCAGCTTCTGGCGATCCAAGCCCGCCTCCAGCCGGCCTACCGCATGCTCCGCTGTCTTCAGCGTGCTAGAGCGCAGATGTTGGCTGCCCTCTGGCCCGGTGAGGTGATTCCCCGCACCCCCAGCCGGACTGCTGACTTGCTGGAGGTAGCAGTCGGCTGCCTCGAGGCCTGGAAGGCTTCAGCAGCTCGGTCCGGCGCTCGACGGGCGCTAGAGTTTGTCCGGGCTTGGTATCCTGGGCTGAACTTGGACCAGCTGCGCACCTGGCGGCAGGAGGCTGACGAGGAGCTGGAGGCGGTGCAGCCGGCTATTATTCAGCGCGCTTTGGCGATCGCCGACTTCACCGACACCAGCGCCTTTACTCCTGAGGTAAACAAAGATGGCGTCGCTCAGCCGGAGGAATGGTTCTGGCTGAACTCGGCCGACGGTGAAGACTCGGTGGAGGAGATCGACTCCAGCGACGAGGGCGAAGAGGAGGAGGAGGAAGACGGTGAAGAGATTGTGCCGGATGGTGAAGCAGCTAGCCAGCTTCAGCCTGATCGTGCCTCCTGCAACGAGGCGCGTGCGAATGCATCGCCTGCCGCGGGTGACGATCAAGCCGAGACTCGCCAGCTGGCCACTCCTCCAGCCAACACCGCCGTCTCCACCGATCTGCCCGACTGCCCAGTTGCTCCCTTGGCCTGACTCGCCGTCTTTACTTTCCTGCTTGTTACTCCTTGAACAGCTTTTTATTAACTTTGCGCAGTTCCACCACTGGGGGTGTATTCAAACTTTGTCGAATTCTGGCCCTTCGAAGGCCTTTTGTGTAAATATAATTATGCATGTGCTTGGCTTCCATTCCTACTTGCTTTTATCTTTTGGCTGTTTTCCTTTGCCGCCCTCCCTTGGTCGCCGCCTTTCCAGCCAGACAGCTGCTCTGCAGTCTGTGGCCGAGTAAGGAATTGGCCATCTGGGAGGGAAGTACTCGAGCCTTCTTAGATTGTAGCAGAGTAAGAAGGGAAGTCGGCCAGCCGGCTGCTTCAACAGCCGGTTGGCGGAGGGGGGGGGGAGTCGGCTTGTGTTATGTAAGTTCGTTAGTCCTTAGCCGTTTTTCATGTGGGCCTCCTTTTCCGCCTTTGGCTCTTGCCAGTCGGACAGCCGATTCTTCGAGCTGCGACTTTCACAAGAGAGGGCCCTATGGTGCCGGCACATTACTTGTCTGACTGCAGGTAGAACTTGGACATAACTCAAGGCGGCAAATCCCCGGGCCGACTAGTCGAACCCGATGCCGGACGAAAAAAGCGAATGTAGTGGCATAACCATGGGTATGATACCCATCATTCATAGATAAAAGAGGGTAGTCACCGAGTACTCCTCGGGGGGCCTATTATCTCGTACTTTAATACAAAAGGTAGCATGGTACATACTGCATTTTAACTGTAGAATCTCCGGAGGAGATTGGCATTCCATGGTCGCTCCGACTCCTTGCCGGAATCATCTCTCTTGCGTGCCTTCGGCTTCTGCGCGTCGACCAGGTAGTAGGAATCGTTGCCTAAGGCCCGGCTGATGACAAAGCGGCCTTCCCAAGGGGCCGAGAGTTTGTGCTGGCCGGCTGTTCGCTGGATCAGCCGGAGCACAAGATCACCCTCTTGGAAGGATCTTGGCTTGACCTTCCGGCTGTGGTAACAGCGTAGACCCTGATGGTAGACGGCGGACCGGCTGAGGGCTAACATCCGGCCTTCTTCCAGCAAGTTGACACCGTCTTCTCGTGCTTCCTTGGCCTCCGCCTCCGTGTACATGGTGACCCGAGGTGAGTCGAACTTGATGTCAGTTGGGATGACAGACTCGGCACCATATACAAGGAAGAAAGGGGTGAAGCCAGTTGACTTGTTCGGGGTAGTGCGCAGACTCCAAGGACGGCCGGCAGCTCATCGAGCCAGCAGCCGGCCGAACGCTCCAGCGACACAACCAGTCGGGGCTTGATGCCGGAGAGGATGAGGCCGTTTGCTCGCTCGACTTGGCCGTTTGGCTGCGGGTGGGCAACGGACGCTAAGTCCAGTCAGATGCTCTGTGTCACGCAGAAACGTGCCAGTGCTCCCTTGGCAAAATTCGTGCCATTGTCGGTGATGATGTTGTGTGGTACTCCATACCGGGTTGTAATATCTGCGATGAATGTCACAGCAGCCGGCCCATTCAGTTTCTTGATCGGCTTTGCTTCAATACACTTGGTAAATTTGTCCACGGTGACAAGCAGATCTGTCATGCCGCCGCGCCGTCTTGAATGGGCCCACCATGTCCAGTCCCCAGACGGCAAAAGTCCAGGTGAGGGGGATGGTCTTGAGTGTAGAAGCCGGCAGGTGCTGCTTGGAGCCGAAGATTTGGCACCCATTGCAGTGTTTGACTAACTCCTTGGCGTCCTCCAAAGCAGTCGGCCAGAAGAATCCGTCGCGGAATGCTTTGGTGACAAGTGACCTTGAGGCTGCATGGTGGCCACATTCGCCTTGGTGGATGTCTTCGAGGATTGCTATGCCTTTCTCTGGCTCGACGCAGCACTGGAATACTCCGGTAACGCTGCGCCTAATAAGCTCTCGGTTCATTATTGTGTATGCTCCGGCTCGACGTTGGACTCGACTTGCCGAGATCTCGTCAGTCGGCAGTTCTCCGTTTATCAGGAAGTGGAGGATGGGATGGGACCATATGGAGCTGTGACTTCTACTATCGCCAAAACGGCTACTGCAACCAGGGCGGGTGGTCTGGGCTATGAAGAGTTGGAGTCGGCCGCCGCCTGTGTTGTCGGTGCAGTCCCTGGGCCGGGTTCGACTATGGCAGTCCCAGAGCCAGCTGTAGAAGTCCCCGAGCCGCCTGCTTGGTTTCCGAAGTCGGATCCGACTGCGTCGGGGTCAGGCGGCATAAAGATGGAACTAGATTCCGGAGATGGCTTGACAGACGGCTTGAGGAGGCATTGGAGGGCGACGCCGGTTGGTAAAGCTTATCGGGTGGAGCCTATTCGTGCCAGGGCATCTGCTTGCTCATTGTCGGCCCGTGGCACATGGAGGAACTCGCACCCCTCGAAGTATCCGCTGATTTGCTGGACGAGGAAGCGGTAGCTTGCCATGTTTGCGTCCTTGGCGTCCCAGTCGCCGAATGATTGCTGGACCACCAAGTCTGAGTCGCCATAGCACAGGATCCGGCGGATGCCGAGTTCCTTGGCCACCCGGAGCCCATGTATGAGTGCCTCGTACTCGGCTACATTGTTGGAGGCGGCAAAATGGATTTGCAATGTGTATCTGAGTTTGTCGCCTTTGGGAGAGGTGAGGACGATGCCAGCTCCCAAGCCGGTGCGCATCTTGGATCCGTCAAAGTGCATCCGCCAATGAGTGGAGTCGGGGCCCGGTGGCAGGTACTGGGTCTCGGCCCAGTCAACGAGGAAGTCGGCCAATGCTTGGGACTTGATGGCGGTGCGGGGCTGGTAGTAGATTGTGTAATGAGCCAGCGCAATGGCCCATTTTAACACTCGGTCGGATGCATCCCGGCTGCCTATGATCTCGGTGAGTGGGGTAGTGCATACGACCGTGATGGGATGCTCTTGAAAGTAGGGCTTGAGTTTCTTGGAAGCGAAGTACACACCATAGCACATCTTCTGATAGTGCAGGTAGTTCTGCTTCGAGCTGGACAGCACTTTGCTCAAATAGTATACCGGCCTCTAGACCAGCTGAGTTCGGCCTTCTTCTGGACGCTGAACCATGATAACTGTGCTGACCACCCGGCTAGTGGCGGCAATGTAGAGGAACATGAGCTCTTTCTCAGTCGGTGCCGCCAAGATAGGCGGCATGGACATCAACTTCTTTAGCTCGTGGAAAGCTTGGTCCACCTGGTCATTCCACTCGAAGTGAGTGGACTTCTCCATCAGTCGGTAGAGGGGGAGAGCCTTCTCTCCGAGCCGGCTGATGAAGCGGTTCAAGGATGCCAGGCATCCGGTGAACTTTTGGACGTCTCGCAGCTTGGTAGGAATCTTCATTCTCTCTATGGCCTTGATCTTCACTGGGTTGCATTCGATGCCGCGTTCGGAGACCAGGAAGCCTAGGATTTAGTCGGCTGGTACCCCGAACATGCATTTCTCAGGGTTGAGCTTGATCTGAAACCGGCGCAGATTTTCAAAGGTCTCCTTAAGGTCTTCCAGCAAGGTGCCGCGTTTCTCCGTCTTCACCACAACATTGTCTACATAGACGTGGGCATTTCTGCCGAGTTGCTTGAGGAGGCATTTATGCATGCAACACTGAAAAGTGGCACCGGCATTTCTTAAGCCGAATGTCATAGTCAGGTAACAGAAAGCTCTGAATGGGGTGATGAAGGCGGTCTTCAAGCAGTCAGCTGGGTCCAATTTTATCTGGTGGTAGCCCGAGTAAGCATCCAAGAAACTCAACAGCTCGCATCCGGCTGTGGAGTCTATCACTTGATCAATCCTTGGTAGAGCAAAAGGATCTTTAGGGCAGGCTTTGTTGAGGCTGGTGTAGTCAATGCACATGCATCACTGCTTGTTCTTCTTTAACACCAGGACCGGGTTGGCAAGCCACTCTGGAAAGAACACTTCCATAATGAAGCCGGCTGCCAGAAGCCGGGCTATTTCTTCTCCGACTACTCTTCTCTTCTCTTCTGACAGGCGGTGCAAGGGCTGCTTGACCGGCTTGGCGTCAGATCGGACATGTAGCTTGTGCTTGGCGAAATCTGTCGGGACACCCGACATGTCTTTGGGAGACCATGCGAAGATGTCCCGATTCTCACTGAGGAAATCGACGAGCTCGCTTTCCTATTTGCTGTCAAGGCCGGTGCCCATGACAGCGTACCTCTCCGGGTGCTCCGGGTCTAGAGGTATCTTCTTTGTCTCTTTGGCCGGCTGGAAAGAACCTTGAGCATCATTCCTTGGGGTCGGGGGACAGGGCCGGCTGCTTGAAAGCCATGGCCACGACTCGATCCAGCATGTTCTTCTCTTCAGCAATCACGAGAGACTCGGCCAGCCGGCTGCTAGCTGCTGCACACTCGGAAGATTTCTTGTAGTCTCCGTCTATGGTGATGATGCCCTTGGAACTCGGCATCTTCATCTTGAGATGGCGTAGTGAGGCACAGCCATAAACTTGGCCAAAGCAGGTCGGCCAAGCAATGCGTGGTACGGGCTCTCCAGATCCACTACCTCAAACCATATTGCTTCTCGGCGGAAATGATCCTTGCCCCCAAAGAGGACATCCATCTTGATCTTGCCGATTGGTGAGTAGGATAGGCCGGGTGCGATGCCATGGAACATAGTCCGACTTGGCATGAGCTACTTCGGCTTGATGTTGAGCTTCTCCATAGTATCACGGTACAGTATGTTGATGCTGCTCCCGCCATCTATCAGTTCGTGGGAGAAACGAGCGGCTTGTCTTTCTGTCGCGAGGGTGGCATCCAAAACCAATGCATAGGAGCCAGGAGACGGCATCACCTCTGGTTAGTCAGCCTGGCTCCAGCTGATAGGCTTCTCCGACCAGTGCATAAACTTGGGGTTGTTGGAGGCGACCGCATTGACTTCTTGCTGCTGTCGGCGCCGGCTACGCCGGTCTTCAGTCTGGCTTGTAAAGAAGACGTAGGCGTCATGTTCATCGGGGAACTCATCTTGAACAGCTCCGACCGCTGGCTGAGCGGCCGGTTGCTGAGGGGCTGCAGGCGGCTGGCCTACAGGCGGAGGCGGCAACAGCCCTTTGCCCTTGGAGATTCGTGTGAACCAATGGCACTACCGAGTTGTGTGGTTGGACGGCATCACGCCGCTGTGGAACTTGGAGGGGGCATCGAGAGTTTGCTCGTAGGAGAAGGCCAGCTGCCAAGCCGGCTTGCCGCCCTTCAGCTTCTTGGGCACCGGCCGCCCTTCAGGTTGTTCGTCTTCAACCGTGGCCACCTGCCGGCTGTTGGAAGACGGCATAGGGGCCTTGTGCTTGTGGTCGTTCTGGTACGGGCGTTGGCTGGATTCTCCAGCCAGCGTCTTGGGAGCCGGCGCCAGCACCTTTCCGAAGGCGTCTACTCGGAGCTCAGTCTTCATCGAGGAGTCGGTCGTGGCGTACTTGTCTCCTATGACCAGCAGCTTGTCGAGGGTAATTGTCTCATCATAGAGGAGTCGGTGCTTGAGGAGGGTGCCCTCTCAGCACCCGGCGTTGAAGTACTCTATGGCTTGAACCTCGTGCACCCCCTCGCAGGAGTTGCGGAGCTCGGCCCAACGCGTGAGGTAGTCGCGGGTTGATTTATTGGGCCCTTGTACACACAAGGAGAGCTGTCGGGGCTTGGGAGCCCGTTTGTAGGTGCTGGTAAAGTTGCGTATGAAGCCTTCTGTGAAGTCCAGCCAGCTGTTGATGCTGTAAGGCTTGAGGCTATTGAGCCAGGTGCGTGTCGTGCCTTGGGGCATCAAGGGGACATATTTCACCACAACGCGCCTGTTGCCGTTTGCGATGCGAACTGCGGTGGAGTAATCGATCAACCAATCTTTCGGCTTCACGGAGCCGTTGTACTTGGGCGTGTCTCTTGGGAGCGAGAACCCTTTGGGGAAGGGCTCATCGCGGATGCGAGGGCCGAAGCAAGGTGGGCCGACATCATCTTCTTCTTCTAAAGCCAGGGATCGTGCAAGGCGGTCAATCCGATGGCGGGCATCATTCTCGCCGACTCCTTCGCGGCGACCTAGTCGGCCGCTGAGAGTCGGATGCGCGACAGGCGGCGGGGTGGGATATATCTCCCCACGAGGCGGAGGAGGAGGCGGGTCGCCTCGTTGTTCCACACCTCGAGGGCGGCCTTCTGCGTCGCGCTTGATGGTGATTCGAGTCCGGCCGCGGCTAGCAGCCGGCTCCTTCTCTTGTCTTGCATGGGTGCCTCCTACAGTCGGTGTCCGTGATGTTGCACCGTGCTCTCGGCGAGGGGGGTTTCCGGCGCGGACGCCGGCTTCGTGCCGCTCTGCAGCCACGTCGATCAACTGCTGGATGCGTCGGGTGATGTAGGGGAGTCCGTCGGCCCCCCAGTCCATTCAGCTCATCTACGATCGACTGGGCGGCGCGTAGGTTCTCGAGAGGCATGGCGTAGACTGGGCGGTCCGCTCCCAGCATGCTGGCGATGGTCGCACCACATTTCTTGACGACGCCGGCTCGGCTTGGCCCTTCAGGAGGCGGCATGCCGAAGGCGGCGCGGTCAACTTCGCGCTGATGAGCTTCAGTGAGGCGTCTCATGGAGGCTATCCTCTAGCCCTCTGCAAGGAGAGCAAGGCGGCATGCCTCCAGCATCTCGGTGTCAGCGTCTGCCGGGATGGGGGCGGACAGATCGTGCAGCATTGCCTGCAGGGCGTCGCGGGTGTTTTCGTCGGAGGTGACGCCGTGGCTGATGACTATCACCTCGGTGACGGTGCTGCCGCCACTGTCGGCTCGAGGAATAAGGTCGTCGAAGATGATCACGTTCGTGGGGAAGGCGTCGAGCGACGCCGTGTCGGAGTCGACGAGCATCGGTTTGGTGGAACCAACCGACTCCAAGTCCGTGGTAGGCTTGCCGGAGACGTGGAGTTGGTCGAGGAGGCTGACGAGGCAGCTCTCGGGGCAGCCGATGCCCACGTCGGATGCGGGCTCGTCAGAGATGCGAGCCTCGCCAAGAAGATTGGCGAGGCAGCTCGCTGCACAGGCGGCGTTGACGCTTTGTAGTGCGTCGGGGCAAGCGCCATCGGGCGTGCTGGGTTGGCTACGCTCGCTTCGGAGGAAAAGGGTTCCTGTCTAGAGCAGGTCTCCGGACGACGGTGCACCTGGTCCCACGGTGGGCGCCAAATTTCGGGTGGTAGGTGCGACATATGCCAATGGATGGCTTATCATTGTGGGAGCCAGTAAGACATCGCCTGTGCCTGGAAACAGGATAAGGCGAAGACATGCACGCCGGCGGATCTTACCCAGGTTGGGGGCTCTCCGTGGAGATAATACCCCTACTCCTGCTCTGCGGGGTCTTCGCATGATCACTAGATCAACAAGAAGCTACAAGAGGCTCCTTGAGCTGTTCGGTGGGAGGAGGAAGAAGGGCAAGGCTAGCTCTCTCTTCTCCTTATGGTAGTGTCTAAAACTCTATCAGATCAACCCTTTGCATGGGTGCCCTACGGGGTTTATATAGGCCTACCCCCCAGGGGTACAATGGTAATCCGGCTGGGCATGGGCCCTGGCCGTTAGTGTCTAAGGCGCCGGCTTCTCCGCCGACCGCTGGGGCCCGCCGACTAGTGGGTCCCGCCGACTGCCAGCTCATTGGTCGACACGCCGGCCCCACCACTTGGGGGT
Source organism: Triticum dicoccoides (assembly GCF_002162155.2). Classification (NCBI taxonomy): domain Eukaryota; kingdom Viridiplantae; phylum Streptophyta; class Magnoliopsida; order Poales; family Poaceae; genus Triticum; species Triticum dicoccoides. Next base: position 597,517,051 of record NC_041383.1, read on the forward strand.
CTTGTCGAGGGCTGGTTACAGTTGCCTTGCCTCTGATGACGAGGGCTTTGTCGAGGTAAGCATGGCTATAGTGCCGCCGCCTTGCAGGCTCTCATTGTAGCCTTACCTCGTCTTGTCTTCTTAATGGTGCGCGCACCCCGAGGAGGGGGGCAAGCCGTCCATAGGAAGCCGGCCGTGCCCCAGGCCGGCTGGGGGAGGCCGGTCCGCCTTCGTGCATCTCTCTGACCGAAGGGGCCTGCCGCCTGTGGGTCATACTGGCGGGCCGTCATGGAGGGTGTCACGATTAGCATGGCAACAGTGCCACGCCGGACAGGTGATGGCTGCCCCGTACGGCGTACTGTATCCATGCATGCTCCGGGATTCGGGGGTGGCAGGCTCCACTGTTGCCACGCCCCGTCCTATCATCGTTATGGGGGCGCAGACTTTTAGGGCACGGGCCTGGCCGCTTGCCAGGGGCTGGCCTTTTTGGAGTCGATCTTATTGGGCCGGCTTCTTGGAGTCGGCCCCTTCATGGCCGGCTTCTTGGAGTCGGCCCTAACGTGGCTTCCTCCAAGAGAGTTTAGGGCTGGGCCGCCTTCCGATAGTCGGCTTGTGAGGTAGCCGGCCGGAGGAAGGCGGCCCCACGTCTTAGGTGCTTCAGGGCTCGATCGACCTGTTGTTTTTTCAAGGGGCCAAAGGGAGCCGGCTAGGCTACCCGTGGTCATTTACTTCAACCTGCATCTTATTTGGTTAGGACGACGGTAGCATTATAAGGTGATCCCTCACTAAAAATTCAAGTTAAAATTGTGTTCTCCCCAAGTGTGCACTATTGCGGAAGTTCATCGTTTTGAAGCACCACGTGATGATCAGGTGTGATAGACTCTATGTTCGCATACAGCGGGTACAAGCCAGTTTTGCACATGCGGGACACTTGGGTTAAACTTGACGAGCCTAGCATGTACATACATGGCCTCAGAACACAATAGACCGAAAGGTCAAACATGAGTCGTATAGTAGATATGATCAACATGGAGATGTTCACCATTGAAACCACGTCATCTCACATGATGATCAGACTTGAGTTGGTGAATTTGGATCGTGTTACACTCGGACGACCGGAGGGATGTCGATTTGAGTGGGAGTTCTTAGGTAATACGATTCATTGAACTCATTATCTTGAATAATAGTCTAAGTTGCTTTTGCAAATTATGTTGTAGATCAATGGCTCACGCAGTAGCTTCCCTGAATTTCAATGCGTTCCTAGAGAAAGCTAAGCTGAAAATTGATGGAAGCAACTTTGTGGATTGGGCCCGTAATCTAAGGGTTATCCTCACGGATGCCCAAAAGTCTTATGTCCTTGATGCACCGCTTGGTGCGCCATCCCCTGTAGCAACTGTGGACGTGGTGAACGCCTGGCAGTCGCATGTTGATGACTACTCAATAGTTCAGTGTGCCATGTTGTATGTCTTAGAGCCGGGACTTCAAAGGCAATTTGAACGTCATGGAGCATATGAGATGTTCCAGGAGTTGAAGTTTATTTTTGAGAAAAATGCCTGGATCTAGAGGTATGAGACCTCCGATAAGTTCTATGCATGCAAGATGGAGGAGAATGGCTCTGTCAGTGAGCACATACTCAGAATGTCTGGGTCTTACAACCGTATGGCTGAGTTGGGAGTTGAGCTCCCGCCTGAGGTGGTCACTGACAGTGTTCTTCAATCGCTACCACCTAGCTAGAAGTGCTTTGTTTTGAAATATACATGCAAGGTATGAACAAGTCAGTCTCTGAGCTATTCGTGATGCTAAAAGTCGCTGAGTCAGACATCCAGAAGGAGCATCAAGTTTTGATGGTCAATAAAACCACTAGTTTCAAGAAGAGCAAGGGAAAGAAGGGAAACTTCAAGAATAGTGGCAAAGTAGTTGCCCCTCCCATGAAAAAACCCAAGGCTGGACCCAAGCTAGAAACTAAGTGCTTCTATTGCAAGGGAACTGGCCACTGGAAGCAGAATTGCCCCAAGTATCTGGCCGACAAGAAGGGGCCCAATGTCAACAAAGGTATATATGATATACATGTTATTGATATGTACCTTACCAGCTCTCGTTGTAGTTCCTGGGTATTTGATACCGGTTCGGTTGCTCACATTTTCAACTCAAAGCAGGAACTACATAATAGATGAAGGCTGGTGAAGGACGAAGTGATGATGAGCATGGGAAATGGTTCCAAGGTTGATGTGATCGCCGGCGGCACGCTCGCTCTTCGATTACCATCGAGATTAGTGATGACCCTGAATAATTGTTATTTAGTGCCCGCGTTGAGCATGAACATTATATCTGGATCTTGTTTAATGCGAGATGGTTACTCATTTAAATCAGAGAATAATGGTTGTTCTATTTATATGGGTAATATCATTTATGGTCATTGTCGGATTTTGGGTTCCTGCAGACCCTTAAGGTTCGAACTCTAGGGTGCGCACGGAGATCACTCCCCCTACCGGCTCACGTCTCGTCGCCTCGCAAGGGATCTAGGCTACATGAAGAACAACACAAGGGATGCAAGGTTTATACTGGTTTAGGCCACCATTTGGTGTAATACCCTACTCCAGTGTGTGGTGTGTGGATTGCCTCAGGGGCTGATGATGAACAATACAAGGGAAGAACAACCTCGCGAGGGGTGTTCTTACGGTGGTGTTGTCCCTTTGGAGGGGTGATTCCAGATGCCTCTATGCTACGGTGGCTAGTCCTATTTATAGAGCAAGGCCCTAGGCCTCTTCCCAAATATTGAGCGGGAAGGGCGCCAACAATTGGCCATTTTGAAGGGGAACATCTAGAACACTTATCCTGACTAAAGTTGGTCCTCGCCTGCCAAAGGCTCTGACGATGATGCCTTCCTGGGCTCCACGATGACCTCCATCCTACCGTTCCGCTGGTCTTGGTCTTGTTGCACCAAAATGGTAACCTTTTCCTGATGCCTTGGCCTGTGCTTGCCCCCTTTGCACCGAAGGGGAAACAAGGACTCTGCCCAGGCCGGCGCCCGCCTGGCTTCGGTCGTCATGGCTTGCGTCACGGGCACCTCGTGAGGTACCCCGCCTTGATCTCTCCGCCTCCTCGCGAGCCAGCCTGACGAGGCTGTGCCTGAGGAAGCTTCCTGTCGTCCGCCCCGCGAGGCTTGGCCCCTCGCGAGGGTCTTGAGCTTGTGTTGACGAAGAAGGGCCGTACTGGTCCACTCCTTGAGCCACGCTGCAGGACGCAGGTAGGAAAGTCTGGGTACCCCCATTCCCAAAACACCGACAGTCATGCACCCATTGCGAGGGGTTTATTCTTATTGAATCTCGATAGTGGTGATACACATGTTCATGACATTGATGCCAAAAGATGTAGAGTAGATAATGATAGTACCACATTCTTATGGCACTGCCGCTTAGGTCATATTGGTCTAAAGCGCATGAAGAAACTCCATGCTCATGGAATTTTGGAGTCACTTGATTTTGAATCACTTGACACATGCGAACCATGCCTCATTGGCAAGATGACCAAAACCCCGTTTTATGGAACAATGGAGTGGGCAAGTGACTTGTTGGAGATCATACATACTGATGTGTGATGTCTGATGAGTGTTGACGCGCACGGTGGATATCGTTACTTTCTCACCTTCACTAATGATTTGAGTAGATATGGGTATATTTACTTAATGAAGCATAAGTCTGAAACGTTTGAAAAGTTCAAGCAATTTCAGAGTGAAGTTGAGAATCATCGTAACAAGGAGATTAAATTCCTATGATCTGATCGAGGGGGGAATATCTGAGTTATGAGTTTGATAATCACTTAAGCCAATGTGGAATTGTTTCACAATTGACGCCACCTAGAACACCACAACGTAATGGTGTATCCGAATGTCGTAATTGTACCCTATTGGATATGGTGCATTCTATGATGTCTCTTGCCGATTTCCCACTATCGGGGTTATGCATTAGAGATAGCTGCATTCACTTTAAATAGGGCACCACCTAAGTCAGTAGAGATGACACCGTATGAACTATAGTTTGGCAAGAAACCTAAGCTGTCGTTTCTTAAGGTTTGGGGCTGCGATGCTTATGTCAAAAGGCTTCAGCCAGAAAAGCTCGAACCCAAAGCGAACAAATTCGTCTTCATAGGATACCCAAAGGAGACGATTGGGTATACCTTCTATCTCAGATCTGAGGGCAAAGTGTTTGTAGCTAAGAACTGGTCCTTTCTCGAGAAAGAGTTTCTCTCAAAAGAGTTGAGTGGGAGGAAGATAGAACTTGATGAGGTTGTTAAACCTTTACTTCAAACAGAGACTAGCTCAGCGCAGAAAGATGTTTCTGTGGACCTATGTCAGTTGAAGATAAATCTAATTACAGTGATCATGAAGCCTCAGATCAAGTTACTATCGAATCTCGTAGGTCGACAAGGATACGTACTGCTCCTGAGTGGTACGGTAACCCTGTTTAGATGTCATGTTGTTTGACAATGATGAACCTATGAGCTATGAATAAGCGATGATGGGCCCGTATTCCGCAAATGGTTAGAGGCCATGAAATTCGAGATGGGATCCATGTATGAAAACAAAGTATGGACTTTGGAAGTATTACCTGAAGGGTGAAGTGCCATTCAAAATAAATGGATCTTCAGGAGGAAGACGAACGTGGACAGTAATGTCACCATCTATAAAGCTCGACTTGCGGCAAAGGGGTTTTCAAAAGCTCAAGGAATTGGCTACAATGAGACTTTCTCACCCGTAGTGATGCTTAAGTCCATCAGAATCATGTTGGCAATAGCTGCATTTTTCGATTATGAAATCTAGCAGATGGATGTCAAAACAGCGTTCCTTAACGGTTTCCTTAAGTAAGAGTTGTATATGATGCAACTGAAAGGTTTTGTCGATCCAGAGAATGCTGACAAAGTGTGCAAGCTCCATCGATCCATTTATGGACTGGTGCAAGCATCTCAGAGTTGGAGTCTTCGCTTTGATGAGGTGATCAAATCGTTTGGGTTTATACAAGTTTATGGAGAAGCTTGTATTTACAAGAAAGTGAGTGGGAGCTCTATAGTGTTTCTAATATTATATGTGGATGACATATTGCTGATTGGAAACAATATAGAACTTTTGGAAAACGTGAAGTGAACAAGAGTTTTTGAATGAAGAACCTAGGAGAAGATGCTTTCATATTGGGCATCAATATCTATAGAGATAGATCGAGACGCTTAATAGGACTTTCACAAAGCACATACCATGATAAGGTTTTGAAGAAGTTCAAAATGGATCAGTCCAATAAGGGGTTCTTGCCTGTTTTACATGGTGTGAAATTGAGTAAGACTCAATGGCCAGCGACTACAGAGGATAGAGAAAAGATGAGTGTCATCCCCTATGCTTCTGCCATAGGCTCTATCATGTATGTGATGTTGTGCACAAGACCAGATGTCAGCCTTGCCATAAGTATGGCCGGAAGGTTTGAAAGTGATCCAGGAGTGGAACACTGGACAATGGTCAAGAATATCCTGAAGTACCTGAAAAGGAGTAAGGAAATGTTTCTCGTTTATGGAGGTGGTCAAGAACTCGTCGTAAAGGGTTAAATCAATGCAAGCTTTGACACAGATCCGGATGACTCTAAGTCTCAAACCGGATATGTATATATTATAAATGGGGGAGCAGTAAGCTGGTGCAGTTCCAAGCAAAGCGTGGTAGCTGATTCTACATGCGAAGCAGAGTAAATAGCCGCATCAGAGGCAGCGAAGGAAGGTGTCTGGATGAAGCAGTTCATGATAGATCTTGGAGTTGTGCCCAGTGTACTAAACCCAATGACTCTGTTCTGTGACAACACGGGTGCCATTGCTCTAACCAAGGAACCAAGGTTTCACAAGAGGACCAGACACATAAAGCGATGCTTCAATTCCATCCGCGATGTGGTCAAGGAGGAGGACATAAATATTTGCAACGTACATATGGATCTGAATCTTGCAGATCCGTTGACTAAACCTCTTCCACGGGTGTCTTGGAAATATCACGTCAGATGTCCTCATTAACGGACTTAGTCGTGGAGCCATCGCGAGGGGTTAGCTTGAAGGGGTTAAACCGGACAAAGCACACGAGAGTTTATACTAGTTCGGCCCCTTACGATGAAGGTAAAAGCCTACGTCTAGTTGTGATGGAATTGATTGGGTTTCGATAACCAGGGAGCGAAATAGGCTTTGCATGACTCTCGAGTTGTTGTTTCTTGTCCCCTGAACCACCGCCGGGTCGTCCCTTTATATACACAGGTTGACGCCCGGCCGGTTTACAGAGTTCCGAGGCCGGCTCATACAAGTGTCCGGCTCGGTCTTTGCCTCCCTAACTTACAATACAAGTTATACAACTATGGCGGTTTACAATTATGGGCCCTAATCCGCCTTTGGGCTTCGAGCCTCTAAGCTTCATTACTAAAGCACCATCTTCCTGGTCTTCATGGGCTTCAATGTAGTTGAGGGTGAACCGGTCCCTCCTAGGCGGTTTACACTCAGTAGTTGTATCCTCAACAATGGGCAAAACATGATCAACACAAAAACTCTATGGGTGTTAGATTCATTACCATGTAATACTAGATTACTGACTCTAGTGCAAGTGGGAGACTATTGGAAATATGACCTAGAGGCAATAATAAAGTGGTTATTATTATATTTCCTTGTTCGTGATAATAGTTTATTATACATGCTATAATTGTATTGTGGAAACTCAAATACATGTGTGGATACTGCTATTCTTGAGCTTGCGTTGGTTTTTCCCTTGAAGAGGAAAGGGTGATGCAGCAAAGTAGAGTAAGTATTTCCCTTAGTTTGAGAACCAAGGTATCAATCCAGTAGGAGACAACGCACAAGTCAACGAATACCTGCACAAACAATAAACAAACTTGTACCCAACGCGATAAAGGGGTTGTCAATCCCTTCACGGTTACTTGCAAAAGTGAGATCTGATAGAGATAGATAAACAGTAAAGTAAATATTTTTGGTATTTTTGGTTTATAGATCGGAAAGTAAAAGATAGAAAAATAGTAGATCAGAAACTAATAAGATGGAAAAGAGAACTTGTATGATGGAAAAGAGACCCGGGGCCCATAGGTTTCACTAGTGGCTTCTCTCAAGATAGCAAATAATACGGTGGGTGAACAAATTACTGCCGAGCAATTGATAGAAGAGCGCATAATTATGAAAATATCTAAGGCAATGATCATGAACATAGGCATCACATCCGTGTCAAGTAGACTGAAATGATTCTACATCTACTACTATTACTCCAAACATCAACCGCTATCCAGCATGCATCTAGAGTATTAAGTTCATAAAGAACAGAGTAATGCATTAAGTAAGATGACATGATGTAGAGGAATTAACTCAAGCAATATGATGAAAACCCCATCTTTTTATCCTCGATGGCAACAATACAATACGTGCCTTTCTGCCCCTACTGTCCCTAGGAAAGGACACAACAAGATTGAACCCAAAGCTAAGCACTTCTCCCATTGGAAGAAAAACCAATCTAGTAGGCCAAACTAAACCGATAATTCAGAGAGACTTGCAAAGATATCAAGTCATGCATATAAGAATTTAGGGAAGACTCAAATAATATCCATAGATAATCTGATCATAAATCCACAATTCATCGGATCTCGGAAAACACACCACAAAACAATATTACGTTGAATAGATCTCCAAGAACATCGAGGAGAACATGGTAGTGAGAATCAAAGAGAGAGAAGAAGCTATCTAGCTACTAGCTATGGACCCGTAGGTCTGTGGTAAACTACTCACGCTTCATCGGAAGGACAATGGTGTTGATGTAGAAGCCCTTCGTGATCGAATCCCCCTCCGGCAGGATGCTTGAAAAGGCCCCTAGATGGGATCTCACAGGTACAGAAGGTTGCGGCGGTGGAGAAGTGTTTTCCCTGATGGTTTTGGGGTAAAAGAGTATATATGGGCGAAATAATTAGGTCAGGAGAGCTCCAAGGGGCCCAAGAGGTAGGGGCGCGCCCTCCACCCTCATGGCCACCTAGTTGCTTTTCCGACTTCATCTCCAAGTCTCCTGGTTTGCTTCTGGTCCAAGAAAGATCATCGCAGAAATTTTATTCTATTTGGTATTCCTTTTCTGCGAAACTCTAAAATAGACAAAAAACAGAAACTGGCATTGGGCTCTAAGTTAATAGATTAGTTCCAAAAAAATATAAAATAGCATATTAATGCATATAAAACATCCAAAACAGATAATATAATAGCATGGAACAATCAAAAATTATAGATACGTTGGAGACGTATCAAGCATCCCCAAGCTTAATTCCTGCTCGTCCTCGAGTAGGTAAATTATAAAAACAGAAATTTTGATGTGGAATGCTACCTAACATATTTATCCATGTAATTATCTTTATTGTGGCATGAACGTTCAAATCTGAAAGATTTATTGACATAAAAACAATAATAGTTCAAGCATACTAACAAGGTAATTATGTCTTCTCAAAATAACATGGCCAAAGAAACCTTATACCTACAAAATCATATAGTCTGGCCATGCTCCATCTTCATCACACAAAATACTCAAATCATGCACAACCCCAATGACAAGCCAAGCAATTTTTTCATACTTTTGATGTTCTCAAACCTTTTCAACTTTCACGCAATACATGAGCGTGAGCCATGTACATAGCACTATGGTGGAAGGGAATATGGTGGTTGCGAAGAAGACAAAAAGAGGGAGATAGTCTCACATCAACTAGGCGTATCAACGGGCTATGGAGATGCCCATCAATAGATATCAATGTGAGTGAGTAGGGATTGCCATGCAACGGATGCACTAGAGCTATAAGTGTATGAAAGCTCAAAAAGAAACTAAGTGGGTGTGCATCCAACTTGCTTGCTCATGAAGACCTAGGGCATTTGAGGAAGCCCATCGTTGGAACATACAAGCCAAGTTCTATAATGAAAAATTCCCACTAGTATATGAAAGTGACAAAATAAGAGACTCTCTATCATGAAGATCACGGTGCTACTTTGAAGCACAAGTGTGGAAAAAGGATAGTAACATTGCCCCTTCTCTCTTTTTCTCTCATATTCTTTTGTTTGGGCCTTTTTATGGCCTTTTTTTATTTCTTCACATGGGGCAATGCTCTAATAATCATGATCGTCACACTTCTATTTACTTACAACTCAAAAAGTTACAACTCAATGCTTAGAACAAAATATGACTCTATTTGAATGCCTTCGGTGGTGTACCGGGATGTGAAATGAATCAAGAGTGACATGTATGAAATAATTATGAAAGGTGGCTTTTCCACAAATACTATGTCAACTACATGATCATGCAAATCAATATGACAATGATGAAGCATATCATAATAAACAGAACGGTGGAAAATTGCATGGCAATATATCTCAGAATGGCTATGGAAATGCCATAATAGGTAGGTATGGTGGCTATTTTGAGGTAGGTATATGGTGGGTGTATGGTACCGGCGAAAGTTGTGCGGCACAAGAGAGGCTGGCAATGGTGGAAGGGTGAGGGTGCGTATAATCCATGGACTCAACATTAGTCATAAAGAACTCACATACTTATTGCAAAAATCTATTAGTCATCAAAATGAAGTACTACGCGCATGCTCCTAGGGGGATAGATTGGTAGGAAAAGACCATCGCTCGTCCCGGACCGCCACTCATAAGGAAGACAAGCAATAAATACTTTATGCTCCAACTTCGTTACATAACGGTTCACCATACGTGCATGCTATGGGACTCACAAACCTCAACACAAGTATTTCTCAAATTCACAATTACTCCACTAGCATGAATCTAATATCACCATCTTCATATCTCAAAACAATCATAAAGAATCAAACTTCTCATAGTATTCAATGCACTTTATATGAAAGTTTTTATTATATCCCTCTTGGATGCCTATTGAGGGAGTTCCGGACTAGGGGGTGTCCGGATAGCCGAACTATCATCATCGGACGGACTCCCAGACTATGAAGATACAAGATTGAAGACTTCGTCCCGTGTCCGGATGGGACTTTCCTTGGCGTGGAAGGAAAGCTTGGCGATACGGATATGTAGATTTCCTACCTTTGTAACCGACTTTGTGTAACCCTAGCCCTCTCCGGTGTCTATATAAACCGGATGGCTGTAGTCCATAGGACGAACAACAATCATACCACAGGCTAGCTTCTAGGGTTTAGCCTCCTTGATCTCGTGGTAGATCCACTCTTGTAACACATATCATCAATATTAATCAAGTAGGACGTAGGGTTTTACCTCCATCAAGAGGGTCCGAACCTGGGTAAAACATCGTGTCCCTTGTCTCCTGTTACCATCCGCCTAGACGCACAGTTCGGGACCCCCTACCCGAGATCCGCCGGTTTTGACACCGACATTGGTGCTTTCATTGAGAGTTCCTCTGTGTCGTCACCGATAGGCTCGATGGCTTCTTCAATCATCATCAACGACGCAGTCTAGGGTGAGACCTTTCTCCCCGGACAGATCTTCGTATTCGGCGGCTTTGCACTGTGGGCCAATTCGCTTGGCCAACTGGAGCAGATCAAACGCTACGCCCCTGGCCGTCAGGTCAGATTTGGAAGTTTGAACTTCATGGCTGACATCCGCGGGGACTTGATCCTCGATGGATTCGAGCCACAGCCGAGCGTGCCGCACTGTCGCGGCGAGCATGATTTAGCTCTGCAGCCGGACAGTACCTTGGAGGCCGCACTCGAAACCACTCCGATCTTCAATTCGGAGCCAGCTCCGCAGATCGAGGACGGCTGCCTAGACACCGCCTCGGGGGCTGCAACCTCTACGGCGATAGAGCCGAACACTGACTTTGTCCCTCATAAAGCTCGTGACTCCGAGGTGCCGGACTCCTCGCCGGACTCCGAACCTCCCGCCCCCCCCCCCAATCGAATCTGATTGGGCGCCGATCATGGAGTTCACCGCGGCGGACATCTTTCAACACTCACCTTTCGGTGACATCTTGAGTTCGCTAAGATATCTCTCGTTATCAGGAGAGCCCTGGCCGGACTGCGGTCAGGATGGTTGGGATGCGGACGACGAAGAAATTCAAAGCCCACCCACCACCCACTTGGTAGCCGCTGTCGACGATTTAACCGACATGCTAGACTACGACTCAGAAGACATCGACGATATGGACGATGATGCCGGAGACGACCAAGAACCAGCGCCTACCGGGCACGGGAAAGCCACCCCAACTCATGACGTATACATGGTGGATACACCAAAAGGAAGCGATAATGAGGAAAAACAGGACGTGGCGAAGGACAACTCACCCAACAAACAACCAAAGCGGCGACGCAAGCGCCGCCCGAAGACCGGCATTGACAAAAATGGCACCCATACGGACCTGTCCCTAGAGCAGGGCGAAGCAGTGGACGACGCACATGTCAACAAGAAGCCAGCCGGACATGAACTGGACAAGCAACCCATCCCCGGCAAAGATGACCTCACATCACCAGAGCATATGAATCTTCATAAAAGGCTCATCGCCACTGCAAGAAGTTTGAAGAAGCAAAAGCAGAAGCTCAAAACAGTGGAGGACGCACTCAGAATGAGATGGAGCAAAGTACGCAACACCGCAGATAAATATGGCACTAGTCACCAGACAAAGAGCTACCCGAAGCGCAAGCTGTTGCCCGAATTTGACGAGGAGGCCTTAGAGCCCCCGCAGTCAAAAAAGAAAGAAGCCGCCTGGCCGGATAGACGACCAGATGACAGGCCAAAAGCAACAAGGGGCGCCGCACACAAGCCGGCACACGATCAGCATAAAGATCCTCGGAAAAAGGATAACCCGGCCAGGTCTATCTATGGGCCAAAAAAGAAGACTCCAGGAGGTAACATAACCAGCCGAGCATTTGAAGACAACGGCACACCCAAATACAGGGGCGCCGCACACCCACTATGTTTTACCGACGAGGTACTGGATCATGGATTTCCAGCGGGATTCAAACCCGTAAACATAGAGGCATACGACGGAACAACAGACCCCGGAGTCTGGATTGAGGATTATATCCTACACATACATATGGCAAGAGGAGACGATCTCCATGCCATAAAATACCTACCCCTCAAGCTCAAAGGGCCGGCTCGACATTGTCTTAAAAGCCTCCCAGAAAATACGATTGGAAGTTGGGAAGAGCTTGAGGATGCGTTTCGAGCAAATTTTCAGGGGACTTATGTCCGGCCTCCGGATGCAGACGATTTAAGTCACATAACTCAACAGCCCGGGGAGTCAGCACGCAAATTCTAGAACAGGTTCCTCACTAAAAAGAACCAAATAGTCGACTGTCCGGACGCTGAAGCCTTAGCAGCCTTTAAACACAACGTTCGAGACGAATGGCTCGCCAGACACCTCGGCCAGGAAAAACCAAGAACAATGGCCGCACTAACAAGCCTCATGACACGCTTTTGCGCAGGGGAAGACAGCTGGCTGGCTAGATGCAGCACCAGCGACCCGAGTACATCCAAAATCAGGGATGGAAATGGGAAATCACGACGCAGAAAAGATCAGCGCCGGAATAAGGAAAATGGACCAAAAAGAACGGCGGTCAACGCCGGATTCAAAAGCTCTCAGCCGAACAACAAAACACTGCCCCTCAAGGACAATAGTGACGAGCTATCCAACCTAAACAAGATTCTGGACAGACTGTGCCAAATACATGGTACCTCCGGGAAGCCTGCAAACCATACCCACAGAGATTGTTGGGTCTTCAAGCAGTCCAGCCGACTTAACGTCGAACACAAGGGGCTCGACACACCAAGTGAAAATGACGAAACCCAAAAGCAGCGCTCCGGAAACCAAAAGACTTTCCCACTAGAAGTCAAAACAGTAAACTCACTTCATGTGATAACACACAGAGCGGCGCCTGCTATACTAGGACACCGTCCACAGACTGGGGATAGAACCCACCAAAATTCGCTATAGCAGCACTTCCTTCAAAGGAGTGACGCCGGGCCTTTTAAGCCAATTTTACAGGCTCTGTACCACTAGAGGTCGTGTTCAGTTCATTCGACAACCTCCGTCGCGAAAAGCTCACTCTCCATCGCCCCATTTAACAGTAGCCCTTAAGCGCTACTGGGGCGCGAAGCTTTCGCCTGCTTTAATGCAATACAACATTACGCGTCTCTTACGCTTAGAAATGCCCGGTCCACGTGGCATAATCTCACAACTCTAAGTGTCCCTCGACCACAGAGAATGTGCGACTGCTTCGACAGCCACACATTAATCAGACCTTGCAGGTCAAAGTCCCGAAAAAACAGGTCATTTAGACCTCGGACATGGTTAGACAAGTCCGCCGTAAGCTAACAAGGGGCTTCCCAGCCGCATACCCCCTTTTTTTAGGGGGCCGCGCACATCAATGATGAAAGCCAATAAAGCTCACCTTTCTTCATCTTCAAAATTATACTTTATTTTAATACAATTTTTGCACGATATTTCTTAGAAACTAAGTCCTCCTCTTTTACAGATGAAGCACGTGCTACACCCGTCCAGGATACAGCACAACGGAGACACAGGCGCAGACGTGCAGTAGGGACCCGTTGCAAGGATTCTTTTCAGATTAAGACCCTGCGTAAACCTTTCTTACTGTCTCTTGTTGATACACATCCCCCGGTTTCCTACCAGAGCCGAGGAGGAGGCTGGCGTTTTGGCATCGGCCGCGTCAGAAGTTCCCGCATGTACCTGGACACTAGGGGCTTAGGGCTTTGTTCGGCCCAATATCATAAAGACCAAACACCTCAAGGAGTGTTCGGCATCTCGAGTTAGGCCTTATATGCATCAGCTCCGAATCATGTCTTTGGTCAAATGTTGGGTTTGCCCGGCTCCTGTGTTTTGCTGCCTTACGTTCCGTATCATCGGCTAACGTGGCACCAGGAGAACTACTGCGATTGTGCCCCGGTTCGGCCGGGCGAGCACCTCAGTAGAGAAAGCCGAAAACTGACTGTCATGATATAGCGAGAGACTGGTCAACCACTCGATCGACCATTGGAATATTTAGAATTCCTCCGCTTTGACGAAGGACCGCTTCCCGGTCAGGCACATACGCGCCCCGAGTTCGGAGAAGCGCGGTGCCATTAGGGGCTATATAGTAGCCCCACATTCGAGCTCCTATGGCTAAGTGAAAGTGATAAAGCATTATAGTCCGGTTGCCTAGTTTGCTACGCTATCACCTCCTTAAAAGGACCAAGACGTTGGATTAAGTGTGAAAAAGCGATTTTCTTTTTGCAAACACCCCCGCACCATGTGCGTGGGGGCTGAAGCCAAAGACTGCCATCTTTCAGATTATACATATATATACGGCCGCACAGGAGATAGTTCAATACTTGAACACACAAGTATAAAAAGTCATTGCATTATAAACATGATCTTAGAAATCATACATGTCATTTAAACATAACATCTTTCGAGCACTGCGACTCTATTATACGAGCGCCCTGCAGGACTTCCTCAAAGTAATGCTCGGTGGGGAATCGGCTTTTGTCCGATCCCCGGGATGCAACAGCGGTGGCATCCATCTCTGCCCAGTATGTTTTACCACGGGCGAGAGCCATCCGTGCACCCTCTATGCATGCCGACCGCTTCATCGCCTTAATATGCGGCACTGCCCCAAGGAATTGCTGCAACAAGCCAAAATAACTCTTCGGCTTGGGCCTTTTCGGCCACAGATGAGTGACCACATCCGTCATGGCCAGTCCGGACAATCTATTCAGCTCAGCCCACTCAACCAGCCGATCACTCAACGGAAGTGGACGCTCCGGACTATGGAATTGAGACCAGAAAAGCTCTTCCATTTCATGATCCTCCTGGCTTCGAAAGTGCTCGACTGCATCAGCCGCACTCGCCGCCAAGTCCAGATAAGGATCCTCCGCACCGTACAATCGGCCCAGCTGAGCATACTTCGGATCCGTGAACTTCCTATGCAGCATAAAGGGCTTTCCAGTCACAATGTCTCCGACCTGACGCAGTTCCTCCTTCATAGCCCGCATCGCACTACGGGCATCCTTGGCTTCGGCATCGTCCTTCTTCAGGTCCTCTTGCTCCGCTCGGCGTTCTCCTTCAAGAACCTCCAGGCGGTCGGTAGCAACTTTTAATTTCATGGCCATTTCGGCCATCTCCTCCCTGCTTCGGCAGTGAGCAGCCTTCTCGGCTTCTAGCTCTTCCGCTACCTTCCAAGCAGCCGCCTCGCTTTTTCTGGCTTGCTCCTTGGCCCGAGCAAGTTCTGCTCGAAGGTCTTCCACAGCAGCAGCACCATCTGCATCAAGCATACAACTTGTAAGGAATGGGCATCAGCTCCCTTACTAAGCGACCACGGCGCAATCACATACCTTGTGACTCATCAAGTCATTTATTGACCAGCGAGATGTCCGCATCTGCAGCGTCGAGTTGCTTCTTCAGCTCGGCGAATCCATCAGTCCGGCTGCCACCGAACGTTCCGCCACCTGCATAGGAAAGGCGACAGTTAATAACTGAGATTATGATCCTAGGCACGCTGCCGTTTTCGACAGCATACCAAGTCTCAGGGGTTACTATCTATACAGGGCGCACTTCATGTGCAAAACTGTCAACAGGTATGTCATTTTTTGTGTACCTCAAACCCCGTCAGTAAACTTCCAATGGCCTCATACAACCCGCTTTCGGCGGACGAGATCCTCTCAATCACATTACCCATTAATGTGCGGTGATCTTCTGAGATGGACGCCCTCTTAAGCAAATCCTGCAGCTCCACCGACCGTACTCCAATGGGTGCCGAACTCTCCGGCCCCGCCGGACTCGGGGAGACCCTCCATGACGACACCTCAGGATCGTCCGCCCCGCGCGATGGGGCGGCAGATGGAGGCATTTCGCTCTCCATCATCTCCGGACGAAGGTCTCCCGAAGATGAGCAGTGCTGAGATGGGCTGAGATCCGAACTACAAGGTAAAAACTTCGGTTACCTTTAAACATTAAGCAGGGGTGTCTAATAATCATAAAATCCCCCTTTTTTACTTACGACTTGTTAGAGGGCTGATTCCTCCGAGGAGACAGTACGGCCGGTGCTCTTCCCGGCGCAGGACCTTCCGGTACAGATTTCTTTCCCCGCTTTGAGGCCTTGGCCTCCGGGTCTTCGGAAGCGGTCCTCTTCTCCCCCTGGAAGGAGGGACTCTCGATTCCTCCCTTACTAAAAACCTCCTTGGCAGAGGTGACAGTTTCCCCGTGCCCCCCTTCGCCCTCATTCGAAGGTGCAACCTCCGACATTTTGATTAACACGGGATCCTGTGTGGTCTCAGGGAGGGGGGCCGGACACCGTATCAGTTTTGCTTGCGCTATCCACTCCTGTCCAGGGATAGCTGGTTAAAAGGCAAGCTCACGATAAATAAATGGACGGTGTGTCCGGACACAGGGCTACTTACTTGAGTATCCGGGCGATTGCAGCTTAGGCCAGCGTCCTCGGTCAATTCCGGATGCGTCTCTTGCGATCTGAAGAACAGTTTATACATCTCCATGGGTGTCAAACTCATGAAGTGTTGAAGAGCTCGTGGCCCCTCTGGATTAAATTCCCATAGGCGGAGGGGGCGACGTTTGCAGGGCAGTAGGCGCCGGATCAACATGACCTATACCACTGCGACCAGATTGATCTCCCTTTCTTGGAGGCCTCAAATCCGGTCTTGCAACAGGGGGACGTCTTTGGGCGGCCCCCAGTCACGCCCCTTGTTGACCCATGACGTCAGCTGCTGTGGAGGGCCCGAGCGAAAGACGGGCGGCGGCTTCTGCCTGCTGCCTCGGGGAGCGATGATATAACACCACTCCTGTTGCCACAAGCTGAGCTCCTCCTGGAAAGAGCCCTTGGGCCATGGAGCTTCGGCCCTCTTGCTTATAACCGCCCCACCGCACTCTGCCTGACGCCCCTCAATCATCTTCGGCTCCACGTTGAAGATTTTGAGCCACAAGCCAAAGTGAGGGGTAGTGCGGAGGAAGGCTTCGCAGACGACAATGAATGATGAGATATGGAGGATGGACTCCGGAGCCAGGTCGTGGAATTCCAGCCCATAGTAAAACATGAGCCCCCTCACGAAGGGATCCGTCGGGAAGCCTAAACCCCGACGGAGGTGAGGCACGAACACGATGCTCTCGCCAGGCTCGGGAGTTGGGATAACTTGCCCTCGGGCAGGCAGCCTATGCGAAATCTCGTAGGTTAAGTATCTGGCATCTCTCAGCTTTAGCACGTCCTCCTCTGTCAGGCATCCACCGGCCTCATCGGTCAGGACCGGACATTGTCGAAGATCGAAGGTACCTGAATTTGGAAGCCCTGGGTGTTGGAACTCGGGGAGAGGGGCGGATTCGATAGAGGATTGAATAAAAAGAACGGGCCTTGGTCTCATTATAAAGAGGAAGAATACCAAGAGCCGTCCCCATGACCGTTTGGAACCCGCCTTCGATGGAGGCGGCGTGGCAACAGGCGCGGTTGGGTTACCCACGTCCGTATTGATGGGAATCCCGGAATAAGGGGAACACGATCTCTGCTTCGACAAGACGTGCCAAGGAAACCGCCTCGCTAAACGCACTGAGGTGGAACAATAAAAACAATTCGAGTAAAGGCTTGGAAGTGGTGTGACGTCACGCCACAGAATACATCAGCAGATTGATCTTGTGTAATATTATTCTCTCTATGGTGGTATGTGGAATTTATTTTTGCAGAGCCGGACACTATCCTGGTGTTCACAATCTTCTATAAATTATTTGGAGGAGGAACCCGCCTTGCAATGCCGAAGACAATATGCGCACCGGACTCGTCGTCATTGAAGCCTGGTTCAGGGGCTACTGAGGGAGTTCCGGACTAGGGGGTGTTCGGATAGCCGAACTATCATCATCGGCCGGACTCCCAGACTATGAAGATACAAGATTGAAGACTTCGTCCCGTGTCCGAATGGGACTTTCCTTGGCGTGGAAGGCAAGCTTGGCGATACGAATATGTAGATTTCCTACCTTTGTAACCGACTCTATGTAACCCTAGCCCTCTCTGGTGTCTATATAAACCGGATGGCTGTAGTCCATAGGACAAACAACAATCATACCATAGGCTAGCTTCTAGGGTTTAGCCTCCTTGATCTCGTGGTAGATCCACTCTTGTAACACATATCATCAATATTAATCAAGCAGGACATAGGGTTTTACCTCCATCTAGAGGGCCCGAACCTGGGTAAAACATCGTGTCCCTTGTCTCCTGTTACCATCCGCCTAGACGCACAGTTCGGGACCCCCTACCCGAGATCCGCCGGTTTTGACACCGACACCTATCATATTAGGACTAAATTTATAACCAAAGAAAATTACCATGTTGTTCTAAAAGACTCTAAAAATAATATAAGTGAAGCATGATATTTCATAAATTTCTATAAAATAAAGCCACCACCGTGCTCTAAAAAGATTTAAGTGATTGCCTAGCTCAAAAAATATAAGTGAAGCACATGGAGTATTCTAATAAATCACGATTCATGTGTATCTCTCTCAAAAGGTGTGTACAGCAAGGATGATTGTGGCAAACTAAAAAGCAAAGACTCAAATCATACAAGACGCCCCAAGCAAAACACATATCATGTGGTGAATAAAAATATAGCCTCAAGTAAAGTTACCGATATACGAAGACGAAAGAGGGGATGCCTTCCGGGGCATCCCCAAGCTTAGGATTTTGGTTGTCCTTGAATATTACCTTGGGGTGCCTTGGGCATCCCCAAGCTTAGGCTCTTTCCACTCCTTATTCCATAGTCCATCAAATCCTTACCCAAAACATGAAATTTTCACAACACAAAACTCAACAGAAAATCTCATGAGCTCCGTTAGTATAAGAAAATAAATCACCACTTTAAGGTACTATTGAAAACTCATTCTTTATTTATATTGGTGTAATATATATTGTATTCCAAATTTTCCATGGTTCATACCCCCCGATACTACCCATAGATTATTTAAAATAAGCAAACAACACATAGAAAACGGAATTTGTCAAAAACAGAACAATCTGTAGCAATCTGCAACTCTCGAATACTTCTATAACTCCAAACATTCTGAAAAATTAGGGCAACCTGAGAAATTTGTGCACCAATCCAGAGAAAAAAGAATCAGATCAAAAGCATGTTTCAATAAAATTTTGGAAATTATTTACTGGGCACAAAAGTTTTTGTTTTTCAGCAGGATCAACACAACTACCATTGTAAGATATCCTAAAGGTTTAACTTGG
Source organism: Triticum dicoccoides (assembly GCF_002162155.2). Classification (NCBI taxonomy): domain Eukaryota; kingdom Viridiplantae; phylum Streptophyta; class Magnoliopsida; order Poales; family Poaceae; genus Triticum; species Triticum dicoccoides. The sequence goes on from NC_041383.1 coordinate 597,536,280, forward strand.
CACAAACACTAATTAAGACATAAAACCACATCTAACCAGAGGCTGGATGAATTACTTATTACTAAACAGGAACAAAAAGTAAATAACAAAAATAAAATTGGGTTGCCTCCCAACAAGCGTATTGTTTAATGCCCTTAGCTATGCATTGATAATTTTAAAGATGCTCACATGAAAGACAAGAATTGAAGCACAAAGAGAGCATCATATATCATGTGACAAACACATCTAAGTCTAACATACTTCCTATGCATAGACATTTTATAAACAAACAAATTATCAAGGCAATCAAAAACTAGCATATGCAAGGAAGAAGAAAGAGACGATAGCAATCTCATCATGAAGAGAGGTAATTTAGTAACATGAAAATTTCTACAACCATATTTTCCTCTCTCATAATAATTACATGTGGGATCATAATCAAATTCAACAATATGGCTATCACATAACATATTCTCCACACGATCCACATGCATGCGAAGTTGACACTCTTCCAAAATAGTGGGATTAACATTAACTAAAGTCATGACCTCTCCAAACCCACTTTTATCAAAAAAATCATAAGATTGAACACTCTCCAAATATGTGGGATCTAAAGTTTACACTCTTCCAAACCCACTTTCAATATCATTGCAACCATTATTATCAATCTTATATTCATCATGGGGCTTAAATAAATTCTCAAGATCATAAGAAGAATCACCCCAATTATGATCATTGCAACAAGTAGTGGACATAGCAAAACTAGCATCCCCAAGCTTAGGTTTTGCATATCATTAAAACAATTGACATTAATAGAATTTATAATAACATCATTGTAATCATGCTTTTCATTCAAGGAGCTATCGTGAATCACTTTATAATTTTCTTATTTCAACACTTCATCACAATTTTCAGATTCACAAATTTCAATAAAAACCTCATAAAGATAATCTAGTGCACTCAAATCACTAGAAATTGGTTCATCATAATTGGATCTCTTAAAAATATTAGCAAGTGGATGGGGATCAATAACTTTTAGCAAGCGAAGATGCAAGCAAAAGGAAGGCACATGGTAACACAAGCAAACAAAAGATCGAACGGAAGACGGGCGAAGAAAAGGCAAATATTTTTCGAAAATCATTTTAGAGGTGGGGGAGAGGAAAATGAGAGGCGAATGGTAAATAATGTAATGCAAGAGAGGAGAGTTTACGATGGGTACCTGGTATGGCTTGACTTGGCTTAGATCTCCCCGGCAACAGTGCTAGAAATTGGCAAGTTGACGGGAGACAAATCTTGACTTGACTTGGCGTAAATATCCCCGAAAACGGCACCAGAAATTCTTCTTGCTACTTCTTGAGCTTGCGTTGGTTTTTCCCTTGAAGAGGAAAGGGTGATGCAGCAAAGTAGAGTAAGTATTTCCCTCAGTTTGAGAACCAAGGTATCAATCCAGTAGGAGACATCGCACAAGCCATCGAATACCTGCACAAACAATCAACAAATTTGCACCCAACGCGATAAAGGGGTTTTCAATCCCTTCACGGTTACTTGCAAAAGTGAGATCTGATAGAGATAGATAAACGGTAAAGTAAATATTTTTGGTATTTTTGGTTTATAGGTCGGAAAGTAAAAGATAGCAAAATAGTAGATCGGAAACTAATAAGATGGAAAAGAGAACTTGTATGATGGAAAAGAGACTTAATATGATGGAAAAGAGACCCGGGGACGATAGGTTTCACTAGTGGCTACTCTCAAGATAGTAAATAATACGGTGGGTGAACAAATTACTGCCGAGCAATTGATAGAAGAGTGCATAATTATGACGATATCTAAGGCAATGATCATGAACATAGGCATCACGTCCATGTCAAGTAGACTGAAACGATTTTGCATCTACTACTATTACTCCACACATCGACCGCTATCCAGCATGCATCTAGAGTATTAAGTTCATAAAGAACAGAGTAACGCATTAAGTAAGATGACATGATGTAGAGGAATTAACTCAAGAAATATGATGAAAACCCCATCTTTTTATCCTCGATGGCAACAATACAATACGTGCCTTGTTGCCCCTACTATCACTAGGAAAGGACACCGCAAGACTGAACCCAAAGCTAGGCACTTCTCCCATTGCAAGAAAAACCAATCTAGTATGCCAAACTAAACCGATAATTCGGGGAGACTTGCAAAGATATCAAATCATGCATATAAGATTTCAGGGAAGACTCAAATAATATTCATAGATAATCTGATCATAATCCACAATTTCATCGGATCTCGGCAAACACACCACAAACGAATATTACATCGAATAGATCTCCAAGAACATCAAGGAGAACATGGTATTGAGAATCAAAGAGAGAGAAGAAGCCATCTAGCTACAAGATATGGAGCCGTAGGTCCGTGGTAAACTACTCACGCTTCATCGGAAGGGCAATGGTGTTGATGTACAATCCCTCCATTATCGAATACCGCTCCGGCAGGACGCCGGAAAAGGCCCCTAGATGGGATCTCACGGGTACAGAAGGTTGCGGTGGTGGAAAAGTGTTTTCGTGGCTCTCCCTGATGGTTTTGGGGTATAAGAGTATATATGGGCGAAAGAATTAGGTCAGGAGAGCTACGAGGGGCCCACGAGGTAGGGGGCGCGCCCTACCCCCTGGGCGCTCCCTCCACCCTCATGGTCGCCTCGTTGCTTCTTCGACTTCATCTCTAAGTCTCCTGGTGTAATAGCCTGGCTTATTAGGGATGATAGACTACTCATATCAATAAGGAATTCCTTCTTTTCCAGGATCCCATTCGGACAGAACTCCAAAGTTAAGCGTGCTCAGCTTGGAGTAGTTTCAGGATGGGTGACCGACCGGGAAGTTGCTCCCGGGTGCGCACAAGTGAGGACAAAGTGCGCAGAAAAGACTAGTATTGATCTGTGGGGCCAGTCTAGATCCCGCCAGGAGTAACGACCACCGGCGGGTGTGTCCGGGGCGTTACAAGTTGGTATCAGAGCTGACCCTCGTGGTTACACGGATGGTTGCGGACAGGTGCTCGGTCATGTTGTTCATGACGTTTGTGACCCGTCGTGGCACACGGCATGGCACATGTACCGGACTGGATGCACAGACGGTTGTACCAAGAGGGAACGTTCCTGTGGCCCGACGAGGACGTCGGTTCCTCTGAGTGGGGGTGTATGTAATAGCCTGGCTTATTAGGGATGATAGACTACTCATATCAATAAGGAATTCCTTCTTTTCCGGGATCCCATTCGGACAGAACTCCAAAGTTAAGCGTGCTCAGCTTGGAGTAGTTTCAGGATGGGTGACCGACCGGGAAGTTGCTCCCAGGTGCGCATGAGTGAGAACAAAGTGCGCAGAAAAGACTAGTATTGATCTGTGGGGCCAGTCTAGATCCCGCCAGGAGTAACGACCACCGGCAGGTGTGTCCGGGGTGTTACACCTGGTTTGCTTTTGGTCCAAGAAAGATCATTGCGAAAGTTTTATTCCGTTTGGACTCCGTTTGGTAGACAACAACATGTCCCTAGTGAGCCTCTGCTGGACTAGCTAGTTGATGAAAGATGGCTATGGTTTCCTAGCCATAGAGATGAGTTGTCATTTGATAACAGGATCACATCATTAGGAGAATGATGTGATGGACAAGACCCTAACTATAAACGTAGCATATGATCGTATCAAGTTTATTGCTATCATTTTTTGCATGTCAAATATTGTTCCTATGACCATGAGATCATGCAACTCACTGACACCGGAGGAGTACCTTATGTGTATCAAATGTCGCGACGTAACTGGGTGGCTATAACGATGCTCTAGAGGTATCTCTGAGGGTGTCTGTTGAGTTGGCATGGATCAAGACTGGGATTTGTCACTCCACATCACAGAGAGGTATCTCAGGGCCCACTCGGAATACAACATCACAATGAGCTTGCAAGCAATGTCACTAAAGAGTTAGCCATGGGATCTTGTATTACAGAACGAGTAAAGAGACTTGCCGGTAACGAGATTTAACTAGGTATGGAGATACCGACGATCGAATCTCAGGCAAATAACATACTGATGGACAAAGGGAGTTGCATACGGGATTAGCTGAATACCTGGCATTGAGGTTCAACCGATAAAGGTTTTCGTAGAATATGTAGGAACCAATATGTACATCTAGGTCCCGCTATTGGTTATTGACCATAGAGGTGTCTCGGTCATGTCTGCATAGTTCTCGAACATGCAGGGTCTACACACTTAACGTTTGGTGACGATCTAAGTATAGTTGAGTTAGTGTATTGGTGACCGAAGGTTGTTCAGTGTCCCGGATGAGATCCCGGACATGACGAGGAACTCCGAAATGGTCCGGAGGTGAAGATTGATATATAGGACGAAGGGAAACAGATTCCAGAAGTGTTCCAGAAGGTACCGGGCTATCATCGGAAGACCGAAAAGAGTTTTGGGGGCCCCGGCAAGTGTTGGGGGGCCTCATGGGCCAAGGGAAGGGGGCACACCAGCCCACAAGGGCTAGCCGCACCCCCTCACCCCATCTCATTCTGCCAAGGGGTGCTAGGGCCGGCACCCCACTTGGCTTGGGGGCCAAGCCACCCTAGGGTTTCCCTAGGGGCGCCCCCATCTGGTGGTTGCCGCCCCCTAGGGGAAACCCTAGGGCACCCCCTCCTCCCTTCCCCCTATATATAGAGGTGGATAGGGAGGGCAGCCACACCCATCCATGCCACGGCGCTGCCCTTCCTCTCCCTCGTAGTTCCTCTCCTTCTCAGAGAGGCTTGGCGAAGCCCTGCTGAGATTGCTCCACCACCGCCGCCATCACGTCGTTGTGCTACCGGAGAACTCGAGCTACTACTTCACCATCTCTCGCTGGATCGAGGAGGTTAAGGCGTCACCAAACCATACGTGTGTTGAACGCGGAGGTGCCGTCCGTTTGGCACTTGATCAGGAGTGGATCACGAAGACGTTCGACTACATCAACCGCATTTCTTAACGCTTCCGCTTAGCGATCTACAAGCGTGTGTAGATCCAACCTTTCCTCTCATAGATGTTCATCTCCTAGATTGATCTTGGTGAGCGTAGGAATTTTTTTTGTTTCCCATGCAACGTTCCCCAACACCTTGAGCGAATCCGGGCTAGGCACGAAGCCCGGATTGCCGCGGGGCTAACTTCGGATGCAGTGGATCCGGAGGAGGAGTTGGAGGAGGTGGTGGAGGAGGAGAAGGATGAGCCAGAGGGGGGGGTGTGGGGGATGCTAGCGACGGAATCTGCAGGCACCATCATCGATTCCCTTCGGTCGGAGTCGGCTGCGGAGGCAAGACGCCGTCGCCGGTAGGAGATGGAGGCGCAAGAGGCCGTGGAGGAGGCGGAGATGTTCGCCTACATGGATGAGGTTGAGTAGGAGGAGGATGAGCCGGAGCCCTCCTACCCGCCCGTCAAGCCGGCGCCTGGCACCGTCGTCGTGGACATCTAGGACGACGAAGATTAGTTAGGGTAGTACATAGATGTAGTACATAAGATTCCTTTTGCATGCTTTGTATGAATCTAGGGGGTGAAATATGAAAGAGGCGAATGCAAAGTGGCTAATTTGAGGCATGCCCGGTGAGTGCCTGTGAATCGTCCATGCACGTTCGCGGGCGTTTGAGGAGCCGGATTTGCAAAGTGTAGCTGTAGATGCTTTAATAATACTCGACATATACTACGAGCACGCACTAGCAATGCAATGCTCTGGCAACGTGTCGACAGGCAATTGGCACACTTATGTTCATGTTGGAAGGGAGATAACGCTTGTGGACGTACAAAGTCGTTCAAACATGCCCAAAAAGAGTATAAGACCAGTTAGGGCATTTCCAACGACAAATTGTAAATTTCTTCCCGCATCCGTCCACTGATGGAGAGACCAGTTCATGGACACGGTTACGGGAGGTCGTTATCCAACTGTAGCTGCATACATTTTGACAACAGCTCGAACCAACCGAACAAAATTTGTGCAAACCAGGTGAATTTTGATATAAGCACAGCGGGTTTACTTTAAAATAGGATAATTTGTACATAAAACCGAACGATATTTCATCCGATGAACTAAAAACCTTAAAATAAAACGCCGAACTACCCTATACTTGACGGTGACCTCGTAGGCCATGCTGGACTGGCCGGCAATTTCTCCTCTATCATCGTCGTCCGATCCGACGTCGGGCTTCGGGCGGTGAAAAGTGACGGCGTCGCAGTAGAGCTTCCCGGCAATCGCCCGACGCTCGCGGATGATCCTCGGCGCTTCCTCCTGCGCCATGCGCAGTGCAGCCACGCCCGCTGACGACATGTGTGGGGGGAGAGGGCGGCAGGCCTTGGAGGAGGTGTCATTGGCGACAACGATCTTGCTGAGAGACCACTCCTCGCCATATTTGGCCATCTACCCATCGAGGCGGTGTCGTCTCCTCCGTCGTCACGGAGCGGTCCAAAGCTAAGGCGTACACTAGCTCCGGGTGCACCATGATGTGTGGCAGCAGCATGTTGGACTCAGCGAACTCTGACACCGGCGCTCTGCGTTGCGCCTGTCCCGCGGTGTACTCCTGCACTATTAGGGTGCTCCAGGATGACGAAGATCTACCACTGTTGCCACCCTCGAGGTAGTGGCGAAGGTGACCACGTGCTTTCGTGATCGCATTGGGCACGAGCGAGCAGCGCTCCGCCTTGACGCGCCAGCTCCTTGATGCACTAGGGCGGGGGAGAGAGCCGGTCCTCCTTGATGCACTAGGGCGACAGAGAGAGCCGCTCCTCCTAGATGCACTAGGGCGGCAGAGGGAGCTACTCCTCCTTGACGCGCATTGGCGGCGGCGAGAGGCGCTCTTCCTTCATGCAGCGTCCAATTTGGACACCGCGGTTGCGCGGCGGAGAGCACGGAGGGGATGCTTGCTCTAGCTTCACGGGGAGGAGTGTCCCTGATGGCGGAGCCGGGCCATTAAGGTGGAGCATCAGCTCCATCTGCTCCTCGTACTCTACATCGGTGGCGGCTTACACCTGGCCTGCCACCACCGACGCAAACTGTTGCTGGTGTTGTGGCAGCTGGTCCTCCTCATCATCGAAGGAGATGACGATCCCCTCCTTCGTTGAGGAGCCGCCACCGATGAGGGCGACGGCCCCGGAGTTCGAGGACGGCGTCGCCACGATCCGCCCGAGCCTGCCCCAGAACTGTCGCCTGTTGGCGCCAACATCCATCGTCAGAGTTGTGGAGGGAGATGGGAGGAGAAGGAGGAGGATAGATTGCAATGTGGATGACACCGAAGTTGACTTATATAGCCACGACCATGCCATGTGAAGGGCTGGTCAGCCGCTTCAGTGCGGCACAGCGGCCGGAATTTGTTCATCGCGAAGTTGCGTCCGCATTGAAGCAGCGACACCCGAGAGGTTGTGTCGCTCAGCGCTGCCCTCCCCCCCTTCGGTCACATCACGGCACCAATGCCGGCCGTTGCGTGCTCCGGACCGGCATGAATGCAGCGAGTCGCACGTGCATCGGAAGGAGAGCACGAGAGGGGCGGATGGTGGTTGGGTGGGCCAGGGCAGTCAGAAGCGGGTGTGACAGCGGTCGGGACTCCCGCAAAGCCCTCAAGTTTATCTCCGGTTTGCTGGAGAAAACGCGTCCGGACTGCCCTGTAGACCAACAGAGCCCAGCGTTGGATGGCTTCCGCGGTACAGACAACGTGATCCGGACATATGCAAAAGGTCCGCGGGTCGATGTTGGAGATGCACTTAAGATCATATATTACGATGGTAACACTTTTTTTTTAAATCACGATGGTAACACTTGGTATGACGGTTCCTGCACAAAGCAGGCACGCAAGCATAACACAAAACTGAGCCTCTAAAATATTGTACGTACATATATGTGGAGAATCAAATTCTTGACCTAGCCAGGAATATCGAGTTAGTTAAGAAAAATCTTTCGATGGAGATATAGGATGAGGCTAAAGCAAACTGTCCGGAAAGCGATTCGATACATTCTGATCCACTCCCGATTTTGCAGATCAAACGTAGGAGGACACGATCAGCGAATGATCTGAAGGCTTCAAAGAGAGGCCAGGCCAAGTGCAGAACACAGTCAAAGATTCCGAGAGCACAAAACTTTTAGTCTCAAAAGGCGCACACAAAACTGCTGCATGCATGGAAGAATATATGAAGACCGAAAAGAAATTCAAAAGGCAGATATCAATTAGATAAATAAAATCAGGGCCAAATAGGTTAGAGATCATTTGCTTAAGCTGGCGCAAGGTATTCAATGATGGCCTTGAAGAAGAAGAAAATGCCAATTGCTAATTGCTTTGATTTGGCAATCTGTTAATCAAACTGGAGCCATAGAGATAAGATGCTACAGGTCTAGGCGTGGTTGCTAAAAAAAAGGTTTTGCTCAAAACAGGCCTACGCGTGGGCAACTGCCCAAGCGTGTGCTTCCGCAGAAAAGGTGTCCATGTCATGTGGGTGTGACACTTTTTGCTAACATGGAGAGAGAGCTATGAGATCAAGATGAATCCAGCATTGAAAACAAAATTAGATTTGCTAACGCACCAATCAAGCGGAGAATCACTCCTTCGCTAAGAGTGTTTGAGTTGTGGGGGACGATTCTATCAATCATAGCTCAAACCCTAGTGTTTCACAATTATGCACATTAGTAATCTTGCACGGTCAATGCGTGCATTATATAAATCCAATAGAAAAAAGACACTGCAAGACATTCATAATAAACTCAGAATCATATTGGTATGTTTGTGAACTACCTGCCCTCGAGCGGCAGTCCAACAACTAATATAAATATGACAGTCTACATTATAGTTATAGGGGACATGCTGAAAAACATGCTAATATTCATTGATGAGAAAACAATAATGCTCAAATATATGAAACATTGAACGATATGTCATCATTAGATTGGACCCACCCTACACAACTTGAAACATAGATTAAGGCGGAAGCTGTTGTGTTCTCACTATACTTCAGCATGGGTACTGAACACCCATAAAACACCGAATTATTTGATTTACATGGTTCTCAAAACACATGGGTATGATATACATAGGTTTAGGGTGTCATATTCAATCATATACGATTAGAAAACTACAAGAATTTTGACCAGAGAGAGAGCGTATGATGTCACACGAAAAAGAAAGGAACCATAGTGAGAGGAGTGAGTGGGTAGAAATTTTCCTCCAAAATAAAGGGCAAAGGAATCCTTAGAAAAAAGTCCTAAGGATGCCAATATTGTGAATCAACGACCAATTTCCCAAATATTGAAATCCTCCAATGTCATACTACTTCAGGGAATCAAGCGTCAGGTTGAAGACCCCTCCATGGGTTGGGAAAGACATGGGTGAGTGAATTGCCCACTGTTCTCTGGGCAGCCTGCACGACTTGAACCGAGCCATGGAGGATTCACCATTTTTCATGTCTATGTTGCGAAGCCATGCTCACATTTGAGCACAAAATAATGTTCCTTCCGGGTAACCAGGTTCGATGACAAGGCAAAAATCTAGCATCGCACGCGCGACCCCAATGTTCTCGAGGAGCGGCATGGCATTGCATCTGTCTTTGTAGCCAAGTATCTGCAGGATAACTGGTGCTATCATTAGTGCCACATCAAGAAAAGAAGAATCGAAGTAGGCGACCAAGTCCTACTATATATAGCCCAATTGCCCATGCCATACGTGCCTCGGCGTAAAGGTGTTTATGTCATGTGCGTGTGATACTTCTGCTAACATGGAGAGAGGTATGAGATCAAGATGAATCTAGCATTGGTAACAAAAAAGATTTTCTAACGCGCCAATCAAGTGGAGGATCACCCCTTCGTGAGGAGCGTATGAGTTGTGTGGGCAAAAATTTATCTATCAAAGTTTAAACCTAGTGATTCACACTTATGCATATACGAGATGCGTTTTAGTAGAACTTTGTGGAGTTCGTGGATCTATTCTTGATCTCCATTCATGTTGATATTTGTATCTCTATACATATATTATGGATTTTCATGTTGATGATATATTGTGACCCACACATGGTAAGAGTGCATAAAAGTTAAATTTGAAAAGTAGGATATATTATAGATTCCGTGTTGACTTCTTGATGATATATTGTTATCCATGCATGGTAAGACCGGAAGAATATTGCACGTGAAGAGTTTTATTCATTTTTAAACATGATTAATTAGTTCTTTTTAAGTTCCTGCATTTTACGTATGAAGGATCAGATGATTTACATAGGAATAAGGACCAGTGCCAATTTTACAAAATGTTCCCCCTTGGGTACAAGACATGCACACATAATACCACCGCTGGCATTTACCCACACATATGTAACGTGGGCACATGTTATACAGTCTTCAGTTTTCCCCTGTGGGTACCCATGCCACCTGGCGCCCACAAACACTAGGTTAATATTGGGGCATATGTAACATGGGCACATGTTATCCTATTTGCAATGCATGTAATTTGAATAAGTATTAAGATCAAATATGTTGTTTGAAGAAGTACTTTCTTATAAGATTGAGGAAAAAGTAGGCTTATGCATTAACGGGTTGGTTTAACCAAGACATTGCCAATTTTTACCACTTTGTGAAGTCACAACTGCCTCAAGTTTTCGGAAAATATTAAATCATTTAAATTTTAAACTATTAATATTAAAACTTCACTATCTGAAATTGTGGAAATCTAACAGAATATTAGTACAATAACTAAATGGTAAGTTATATATGGAATAATGTGAAGATTAAAGTTGTTGAATGTTGGACACATAGTTTTAGAAATGTAACTGAATTTTAAGAAAAATAAAGCAACTCATGAAAAGCAGCATTTGGCTTTCCAATGTTTTTGGTTGAAGTTTTTGTTTTCCAGATGAGTTTGTTAGTTTGTGTAACAGATAAATCAACCTAGCTCGGTTAGTGCCATCAGAGTTAGTGGTTTAGGGGATAAGTATATTTAACCTAAACAAACTGTCAGGTTTGGAACACATTTCTCCATAACCTTTGTTCGCTTGTTCAGGTACAATTAATCCTCTAATCTAAGGAGAGCTTTAATCCTCTGTGCATGATTTATCACTTGGTTCGGCTGACTTGGCATCGGTTCACCGATTTGATTTCCAATGCGGGACCCGTACGACCTCTCGGTTCACGCGGGGATGCCGCTTGGCTCGATGTTGTAAGGAAAGTGGCTCCTTGGATTCATGGTCGGAGCTCAACGAAAAGCTAATTCTAAATGCTCCTTGGATTTATTTTCAAGGGTCACTTTTGGTGGAGTAAGAGCGCGTCACTTGAGCGCGTCTCAGCCACCGCCACGTGTAGCATGGTGGGTGCTCCATTGGGATTTCATTTTTTATTTTTCTATACGCGTTTTCAGGTTTTAGATGATTTTTTCAGGGGTTTTCAGCTTTTCAATTTTTGCCTAGTTTTCCCTAGGTTTTTGGACAAACAAAATTCAAAAGAATATATTATTTTGCGTGAAAAACGTGTTTTTTTCTTTTGCGAGAGGCGTCGATTTCCCCTGCGAGAGGTTGTGCCTCTTGAAAAAGTAGAAAAAGGTGTTTTTTCTTCCGCGAGAGGCACACATTTGCTTCAAAAAAGTAAATAAAGGTGTTATTTTGTTTCCGCGAGAGGCACAGATTTACCTCATGTGGAGGCACAAATTTGCTTCTGCTAGAGGCACTGTGCCACTCGGAAAAGGGGAAAACACGTTTTTTACTTCCACGAGAGACACATATTTTCTTTTGCGAGAGGCACAATTGTGCCTCTCAAAAACACGTTTTTCTTTTGCGAGGCAACTATGCCTCCTCGGAAAAGGGGAAAGGTAAAAAAATACCATGCTTTCGATCTGGTTTTTTCGTTGAAAAAAAGTTCATTGAAACCTATCAACATAGGTCTAGTTTTGAAGATCTCGACATGAGGAATCCAACGATGAAAACAATTCAGGATTTAGACGCATGGTTTAAGAGATAAAACATTTTTAATAAACAAATTTAGAAAAAAAAGAAAAACTCACAGGTTGCGACAAGTCGCAACTTGGGAGGTGGGAGTGACTTTTGCAAAGAGTGCTTAGAGCCAGTTCTTTTGAGCTATGTTGTGGAAATAAGCTCAAGATAAGCTCCAGTGAAAATAAGCTCCAGATAATAAGCTAGCCTTCACGGCCTGTTTTTCAGCTTCTGTGTGGTATGATCAGTGAAAAGTCTGTAATGCCCTTGGACTATACTATTGTTCAGATCAAACGATATTGCACTATTATTTATCATTTTGTTGCCCATATGAACATAAATTTGACTTTCAAACACCACAACATGTTATAATCAAACATGAGGAAGATCATTGTCTTGCATACGAATATCATACATGCATCGCTGTCTCACGTAGTACAAGTACTTGAGAAGAAGTACTGAATAAAAAAGATCTGTAAATTATTACATGGTTCTCCCAATAAAAGCATACACCCTAGAGCTAACCATCAAGGGAAAACACTTGTAGCAATAGCATCACGGATGGAACCCATAGTACCATCATCAATGGGTGCATGGTGGTGAGAAAGGCTCTCCACATTATCCCATTGTGCTTTCATCTATTTTTCATCATGTCAATACAAAAGAATTGGAAGAATTAATATGTAGTACAAACAATATCTAGAATTGCTTTTATGGTAGCACATATAAGCAACGCACCATGTCAATATTTCTTCTATGCAACCAGAGGGCAACAATTGTACTACTATTTGGTACAATCAATACATCCATGTCAAAATTATTTCTGCCATATATAAGCAACGCATCATAGCAAATCAAGATGAGAACATCATACTTTAGCAGTAGCTTACAACAAATCTAGATGAACTTTTTTGCAAAAGAAATCACAGGAGGAGTTGTTCACCTTGGTGGCTCACGGCCAGGAGGAGGGGAGGGGGAAAGGGGTCGCCGTCCACCGGAGTGGAGCCCTGGCCGGACCGGGCCAGGAGCTGTTGCTGGACACCGGGGACGGAGGGGATGCGCCCGAGGGAGGGGCCGCGCCCGTGGGAGCTGGGGTGGAAGATGTAGGCCTACCTGTTGGCCATGTCGCGGAGATGGCCTTGTCGAGGAGCGGGGGACCTGAGGACCGGCGGCGGCGGCGGTTAGGAGGAACCCTAGGCGGAGCGACAGAATAGAGGAGGGGTCGAGTGGGAGGGATGGGATCGAGCGCAGCCCGTCTGCCTGCTCTTTTTTGTGTCGGGAACTCTGTGCGGGACTGGGCGATGGCAATTTCGCTGTAAAAAGATCAAACAATAGGGGCACCTCGCTATACCCTTTTCGTTTTTAAGTGAGAAGCTGCAGGAAGCTGGAAGCCACCCGACCCCAACTTTTTTCCATTGTGAAGGAGGAGGAGGTAGAAATAAGCTAAGCTGGCTTCTCTAAAACGAGTTCTTTTCAGCTTCTAACTTATTTTGACAATAAGCTGCTAGAAGTTGCAAAAGAAGTGGCCCTACTCCCTCCGTTCCTTCATATAAGGTGTATTTGTTTCTTTTTTGATAAAATTTCACAATGTAAGGTGCATTTCTTATAATTTCGCATAGTTCCGGCCTTACCCCTCCAGAAAAAGCAAAGTATATCTCCTCTGCTTGCATGTATCTCTTCTTGTAGACAAAAGAAACTTTTGATTGTGTGTATCTCTTTCTTTCATAGCGTGAATGATTTACCTGCCTCTAATCAATAAATTAGACAAGGATAATTTCGTCTTAGATAATCTATAATTATGTGTCTTCGTCATCGTGCCAAAAATAATGCACCTTACATAAAGGAATGGAGGGAGTATTAATTAGTGATTTTGTCGTTTCGGAGTTGGCTTTTGTTGACAGATGGTTTAGAGTTTTTGTTTTGAATTTTTTTAGATTTTTCTTTTTGAGAACTTTTTTTGGATGAGTTGGTTTTGGGTTGGTCATGAGAAAGCCCAACATCTCAGCTTTGGGCTGACCAAAAGGCCGAAGCTGAGAAAAAAAACTCCTTCCGTCTGCTAAAAAAAAAAGGAAAACTTCTCTTTAGAAGAGACCCGGCACCCAAAAAAAAAAAGGGAATGGAACTGAAAAGGAATGGCGGGCGAGGCGATTCCCCATCTCTACTCTTCACTCAAGACGGCCAACGGAAGCCTAGGAACGGTGGCGAGCGTCGCGCCGTGTAAATTTCTTCAATTCCACTTTTTTTTTGAGATTGTCTTGCATTACAGCTGTGTATTACTACTCCTTTGGATTCATCCCATACGAACTGTTTTATTTTTCTGTTCTCATAAACGATCTGAACTGTTACTTTTAGACAAATGCTCGCTTGCGATTTACAGCGGCCTCTGGTGATTTTTGCAGCAATCAATTAGGAACATAGGATATTGGCTCCGACTCATTTGAGCCTCGAGATGCAGTCTCACAGGAATCTTTGTGTGATTTGGGTTTGGGGGGTGGCAGGAGTAACAAACAGAGTGGTACATTCCACGGTTCCTTCTTTTGCGTCAAGGTCTAAAGGACATGAGTTGCCTAGCCGATTTATCTGGGCCGGTTCTTGTTGTCACACAAAGCGGGGGAATGCATTTTTTTTCTCTCTTGGCGTTGCGATGTTACCTACTAGCCTTTATTGAAACCAAATCAGACGCATGATGCTCCAGCATAGATGGATTAATTCTTCAGTTTTTTTTTTTTTGCGAGGCTAATTCTTCAGTTAGAACTTAGAACCCAAACATTTGATATTTTGATTTGATTTCAGGAAAAACTGAATCCGGCATCTCTGAAGGGATAACTGATTCATCAACTCATTAGTTGTTTGGAAATAGGTTCGTCAATTTATTTTATTTTATAGATGTTTGTATTTTACTTTATAGATGCTATATAGAGTGATTCTACAATAATACTCCCTCCGTAAAGAAATATAATAGCGTTTAGATAACTATTTTAGTGATCTAAACACTCTTATATTTGTTTACAGAGGGAGTATGTTTTACTTGACTTACCAGGACCTATAATTCTGCTAACTGCTGATAGTTGAGGAGCCAAAGAAGGGTCTCATGGAGGTTGGGAACTGCTTACCGCGTGCTTTTTGAGGCCTAGTTATGAACAAGGCATTTCTTGATGTACCAGGTCCATGGCCCTTTTTAATTCCCTCCAATCCTCACCTAACATTCTTTCACACAACATATATAAGCACATATGTTCAACCATGGAAGTTTTGGAAAGCTTCATACAACTGTGCAGTGACACCACTGCCATGGCCTTTCCCAAGCCATCTCTAGTGCTATGCTCTGTTCTTACTTTACTGAGCCTAAATCGCGGTCCATCTCATGTATCTGCCAAGGTTTATATGGTGGTGATGGAGGATGATCCAGTTGTTTCCTACAAGGCAAGCCGGAAGGGTGTAATGTACGTGATCTCCATCCCTGAATCTTTTTACTTTGTTATCTTTTGAAAATAACTCATATTGATGGAATTTCATCCAGGAGAGGCGAGGAAGCTCAAAAGTACAAGGAAATGTCCACGACGAAGCACGACGCCTTCCTGGAATCATTTCTGACCGTAGGATCTTACAAGAAACTGTACAGCTACACTCACCTGCTTAATGGCTTTGCTGTTCATGCAAACTCTGAAAAGGTGCTCTTTCTAGCCTATAAAGTGCATAGTATTGTTTTAGGTATATTATCTGTTAAACAAACAAATTAGAAAAGTCTACTTACAACCAATATCGAATAGATAGAACATGCTGAACAGACAGTGATTCTCTTGCCAGTCTCAGTAGTATTTCCAGGGTAAAATTTGAAGGAAGTTTTGCCATACAACAATAAATGATGCTGAATTCAGTATATGCGTGAAGATAAAATAGTAGAGAAAATTTGAAAGAAGTTTTGCTATAGTTGAATATCATCATGAGTTATTTTGCTGAAAAGCCAGATAATCTGCTCCAGTTTGTCTTTTGAGCAATTAACAGTCTTTAAGTTGTTCGATTATCATATGATTCTATGTATCTTGAAACATGAATCCATAAGTTTACATGGAGACGAGCAACACAGCATCAATTCACATAAAACTATAATATAAGCGCATTTGTTCTGAACCTGACATGCTTGAAACTTCTTAGTTCTTATGCCCTATCTTTTTGCAGGTTATTCTTTCTGAATTTTGACAAATAGGAATAGTTCAGTTGTCTCTGTTGAGGCTTAAACTGGTTGCCTCTCTCTTTTGTTATATGTGCAACAGGCGGCTAAAATTCTTAGAGGCGCAAAAGGAGTTAGACTCGTTCAAGAAGACATCAAAATGGCCAAGATGACCACATACACTCCAAAGTACATTGGAGCCAGTGGGGTATGGCCACTGCTTGGTGGTGCTGAGAATTCTGGTGATGGAATAGTCATTGGCATGATTGATACTGGCATTGACCCCCAAAACCCAAGCTTTGCCAGCTTCTCGAACCAATCAAAGCAGCCACCTCCCAATTTCAAAGGAATGTGCCGCTCTGGGGATAGATTCCCTCCTGATTCATGCAATGGTAAGATAGTGGGAGCTAGGTGGTTCGCGCGCGCTGGTCAAGCAACTGGAGAGTTCAATGCTACAATTCACTATGCATCACCTTATGACCCTGATGGCCATGGCAGGTATGTCCCTTAGCTGCTGACTGCTATTTGAAGTTCTCTTTTTTCAGTCTCAGAAGAGCTACCAAGTGATCATAAGAATGTCTGCACAGCCACACAGCGTCGACCGCAGCTGGAAACTTCCATACACCAGCAGTTTCTAGGGGTTACAACTTTGGATATGCAAGCGGCATGGCCCCCGGAGCTCGGTAAGAATATGTTCCGTGTCCCATTATTCAGATGTTGAAAGTACATCCAAAGAAGAAAACTAACATTTTGTTCTCTCTTGTGGTTGCACTGACAGTCTTGCAATCTACAAAGCTGCGTATCCTTTTGGTGGATACATGTCAGATGTGATAGCTGCTGTCGACCAGGTTCGCTGATCACATTGTTTGCTGAAAGCTACTATGTTTGATTTGTATGTTAAAGTCTCCCATGTGACCTGTTTGCAGGCTGTAGAAGATGGTGTCGATGTTATCAGTCTTTCCATGGCACCTTCTTCGGTTTCACCTGGCCCTGCAGCTTTTCTCAACTTGCTTGAGACGCAACTGCTCCTTGCCACCAAGGCTGGAGTCTCAGTTGTTCAAGCAGTGGGCAATGGAGGCCCTGATGCGAGCTCAGTAGTTTCATTCAGCCCATGGATAACAAGTGTCGCGGCTTCGACAACGGACCGCAAGTATAACAAAACAATCGTAGCTGGAAATGGGCAAATTTTCTCTTGCGGCGGCCTTTCCCGTAATTCATTTCAACCTAACTTGCTAGTAAAATTCTACTATTATGTATCTGTTTCAGATCTTCCTGTGTTGCTTAATTTGTTTCTACCATCTTGCTTCTTTGTGTCCAGCACCAACACCAGGCGACACAATGTACCCATTAGCATTGGCAGACGACGTGAGCACTGACAATTCGACTGATGGGTCTAATGGTTGCCAGGATCCAAAGGTCTTCATAAGATCTCTAGTTCAGGGGAAGGTGATTGTCTGCATGATTGTGTCATCTAACTACTATCAGGGCGACAACTTTGCCGGCATTATCGATACGATTCAGAAGATCGGAGCTGCTGGAGTCGTCATCATTGATCGTTATTCCGGTGATGTAGACTATGAATATCAGTCCATATTTCCTACCGTGGTACCTTCAGCCATGGTTGTGGACGGAGTAGACATGATGGTGAGTGCAGACACATATTTCAGTAACTCTGAATGTTTGGGTTGCTCTGTCTAACTCTGATGAACCGTCTTCTGCAACTGGGTGCAGAACCTAATGGAGTACTATGAGAACAACACGGCACGAGACGGCGACGGAACTGTCATCACGTTCGGAGCAACCGTCCGGATTCTGGAGGGACGGCGTGCGAGCTACTCCGGAGAACGGCCGGAGGTCGCCGACTACTCGTCGAGGGGACCCAACATAGAGAACGCGCAGATGCAGCTGGCGGACGTCCTGAAACCGAACGTGATGGCGCCGGGCCATCACATCTGGGGAGCCTGGAGCCCGACGAGCGACGCCCTGCCGGAGGTCCAGGGCGAGAGCTACGCCATACTGTCCGGCACGAGCATGTCCACCCCACACGTCGCCGGGGTGGTGGCGCTGATCAAGCAACGGCATCCCAAGTGGAGCCCCGCCATGATCATGTCGGCGATCATGACGACGGCCGACGTGACCGACCGCTCCGGGAGGCCCCTGATGGCGCGCCGGGACGTGGGCGCCGTGGTTGCGGCGACGCCGTTCGACATGGGCGCGGGCGCCATCAACGCGGCGCGCGCGCTGGACCCAGGCCTGGTGTTCGACGCCACGTACAGGGACTACCTGCAGTTCCTGTGCGCGGTGCCGGGCGTGGACGAGGCCGCGGTGCGGCGCGCGGTGGGGGCATCCTGCCCGACGTCACGGGCGCGGTGGTGCTCGGACCTGAACGCGCCGAGCGTGACGGTGGCGAGCCTGGTCGGATCGAGGCGGGTGGACCGGAAGGTGTGGAGCGTGGCCGCGGAGAACGAGACGTACATGGCGTACGTGCGCGCGCCCGACGGCGTGGCGGTGCGCGTGTCGCCCGACGAGTTCACCGTCGCACCCGGCGAGACGGCGGCGCTGAGGATCGTGCTCAACACCACCGCGCCGGGGAACGCATTCAGCTTCGGCGAGGTGGTGCTCAGGGGCGACAAGAAGCACAGCGTCAGGATCCCCCTCGCCGTCTACCCCGCCGCGGTGTTGAGCGGCCCGTGAACTGAACTCGCGTACTGGATATGCATATATGCCTGGTGTATACGTACTTTCGTTATGGGTATAGGTATACTACTACTGTATACAGAGGGAGCCGAGAATGAAAAATTTAGACTAATGCGGAGCCTCGGTACATCTCCAACGGCAACCCGCAAAATTTCTTCCGCATCCGTCCGTAAACAAGAGGGACTAGTTCATGGACATGGATGCGAAAGACCTTCATCCAACCGTAGTTGCATACATCTGGCCTATCTCTTTTTTTTTTCTTTTTTTTAAGTACGCACGATCAAATAGCAGCATGCATGGAGAATAGATACCGTCAACTAAATAGCAGTCCATATTGTACGTCCATTAACACTATAGTAGGGCAAGGAGGAGCTTTTCCTTCAGTCAGTCTCGCAAACAACGGTGATCGCTGCAGCACATTGATGTCATTGTGAGATCTGGACATGCAAAGAAAGTGTGCCAAATCCAAAGGTCCTGTGATGCAACAACTTCAAGAATTATGATGGGCTTCTTAACATGACCTTAATATTGCCCTTGTAAAGCCTTCAAACAGTTCTTCCACGCATGCAGTTAAGAGATCCAAGCAAACCAGGCCACCATCTTACTTCTGAGATTGCCAAGAGCTTTTCGGTGTCTGCCACACTTGGTTCTCTTAGGTACTGAGGTCCGAACACCTCGACCACGGCAATTTGCAAACCTGACCATGACATCTTTACATTTGCTCTCAGACATCCGTAGGTACTCGTCCAATGAATCGGCGGTCGTGCACTTTTGGTAACCAGAAAAGTCAATCGTTCCCACGGCATCCTTCTTCAAGATGAAATAGTCTTCATAGGACCGGACGCCATGCTACAAACGATTGAAAAGAGTCTTGTGCATACGAAAACGCCGGCGAAAATGGTCGGCGAAGAGTGCATCCGGGGCAAATTAGTCGGCCATCAGTGTCAAATGGTTGTGCGACCTGTCGCGGTTAAGCACTCGATGACCCTTGATCGAGCCCTTGAAATTGAGAACATACTCCTCTGCACGCTCCGCGTGCACCATCGTCGTCATCCCAGTACTCCTCCTTGTCAGACGACTCAACATAGTGCCCGTACATGCACTCCAAATCGGAGTCCATTGCTAGAAATAAGAAGGGAAAATTGTTTTTAGCTCCGGCAATTTATCGAACAATTTTCGCGCATGGTGAGTACAGCAATAGCGGATGGTACCTGGCGGGGCGGTCGGAGGACAGGGGTTAAACGGCGACAGAGGAGAAGCGGGGTGGAGCCTGGCTAGAACGCTGGAGGTGATGGAGACGTAGAGTTTCGGCGGGGGTGTGGCATGGTGGCCAGGGTGGTGGAGCGGCGGCGAAGGCAAGAGAGAAGGAAGGACGGAGAGAAAATGGGGAGGATGGAGGCGCGGGGTCCGGGAAGGGTTTTGGGTGGGCCGGGTGTCGGAGTCCTATGTGTCTAATGTTCGGACTCCCGCAAAAGCTCCCCACGCTTGCCTCCGGTTTGCGGGAGAAAGTACGTCTGAAACATGGCGCGGACCAATACAGACCCGTGTTGGATGGCTTCTATGGTTTGGACAGCGCGTTCCGAACGGAGGCAGACGGTTTGCAGGCCTTGGAGGTGGCCTCACAAAATCTGGACGGCGGTGTATGAGATTATGATTGCATGTTGTATTGCACTTCGTGCATAGGAACGTATATATGATGTACAAAGGTGGGCCACAGACCTCAACTATACAAGGAACTAGGAGGCGGGACCAATACACAGTATGCACATAACACATATAGTCAACACCCCGCCCCCCGGCAATCGAAGCGGCTGACGCAAAGACTAGACGGGAACTCCTCAAATGACGTCGTAGGCAAGCCTTCGGTCATAATATCGGCAAACTGTTGGGAAGTAGGGACGTGTAAAACACGAATATGGCCAAGGGCCACACAGTCCCAAACAAAATGAATATCCAACTCAATATGCTTGGTCCGTCGATGATGCACCGGGTTAGCGGAGAGGTAGACCGCCAAGACATTGTCGCGGTAGACCATCGTGGCACGGTCAACGGGGCAAGAGAGCTCCTGAAGCAGCTGGCGAAGCCATGAACACTCGGCGACGGTGTTGGCCACCGCACAATACTCAGCCTCAGCACTGGAACGAGAGACCGTAGGCTGCCATTTGGACGACCACGAGATAAGTGAGGGTCCAAGGTAGACAAATAGCCCGAAGTGGAGCAACGAGTGTTAGGGCAGCCCGCCAAGTCTACATCGAAGTAGGCGGTGAGGGCGGTGACGGCGGAGGCATGAAGCGTGACGCCAAGATCCATAGTGCCATAGATATAGCAGAGAATCCGCTTGACGGCAACCCAGTGAATGTCTCGAGGAGCATGCATATGAAGACACACCTGCTGCATGGCATACTGGATCTCCGATCGAGTCAGAGTGAGGTACTAGAGAGCACCAATGATAGACCGATAGAACGCAGCATCCGAAGCAGGAGAACCATCTGTGGCAGAAAGATTAGCCTTCGTATCAATAGGCGTAGCGGCGGGCTTGCAGTTAAGCATGCTGGCGCGCTCCAGGAGCTCATGAGCGTACTTCCGCTGATGAAGGAAGAAGCCATCCGGACGGCACACCACCTCGACACCGAGGAAGTAGTGCAAAGGACCCAAGTCCTTGATGGCGAACTCAGCGCGAAGACGAGTGGTGAGCTGACTGAGGAGACCAGTCGTACATGCCATCAGGATAATGTCATCGACATAGAGCAGCAAGTAGGCCATGTCAGATCCCTGGTGGTAGACGAAGAGCGTGGCGTCCGAGCGGGTAGAGCGGAACCCAAGCTGGTGGAGAAACGTCATGATGCGTTGGTACCAAGCGCGCGGAGCCTGCTTGAGTCCGTACAAGGATCGCGAAAGCAGGCACACGTGGTTGGGAAGCGTCGGGTCAACAAACCCGGTGGGCTGCTGGCAGAAGACCTGCTTCTCGAGGTGACCATGGAGGAAGGCATTGGAGACGTCCATCTCGTGCACCACCCAAGCACGGGAGACCGCAAGGTGGAGAACCGTGCGTATCATGCCGGGCTTGACGACCGGAGCGAAGGTGTCAGGCTTAACGACCGGAGCGAAGGAGGCGCCGAGGAGACCGGGGGAGCCGGGGGCACCGAGGGGGCCGGGGGGCGGTGGCGCCGAGGGGGCCGAGGAGACAGGGGTGCCGGTGGCGCCGAGGGGGCCGCATGCACCAGGGGCACCGAGAGGGCCGCGGGGGCCAACGTCGGGGGCGCCAGGGGCGCCAACGCCGCGGCTGTAGGAGGCACCGCATGCAGGGGGTGCACCTCAAAGCCAGGGGCGGGCCAAGAGATGCGCGCAAGCGCCCTGGGAGAGGCGTCGAGGAGCCCGCGTCACCGGTGGTGGGAGGAACAGCCAGGGGTACCTACTGAAACGGAAACACATGCTCATCAAAGTAAACGTGCCGAGAAGTGAACACACGGTGGGAGATGGGATCGTAGCACCGATATCCCTTGAAGTTGGACGGGTAGCCGATGAAGATGCAAGCGACAGAACGAGGTGCGAGTTTGTGAGGAGCGGAGTCGGAGTGCTAGGATAGCAAAGGCACCCAAAAATACGCAAGCCATCATAAGATGGGGGTGTACCGAAGAGAACATGGTGAGGTGCATAGTTCCACCGTGGACGGCAGGGGCGAAGGTTAAGGAGAAGTGAAGCAGTAGCGAGTGCGTCCGGCCAGAAACGAGGCGGCACATTAGTATGGAATAGGAGCGTGCGAACGCAGTCGTTTAGAGTGCGAAGGACGCATTTGGCTCGACCGTTCTGCCATGAAGTATACGGGCATGTGAGATAAAAAACGGTGCCATGGTGTGACAGAAAAGTGCGGAAAGCAGAGTTGTCGAACTCTTTTCCATTGTCAGTCTGAAGAGCAAGGATGGGACGCCCAAACAGCATGCTCACATAGGAGTAAAAAGCCGTCAAAGTGGAGAGTGCATCCGACTTTCATCGTAAAGGAAACATCCACACATAGTGAGAATAATCATCAAGGATAATCAGATAATATAAGTAGCCCGAGTTACTAGGAACCGGAGAGGTGCACACATCACTATGAATCACCTGAAAAGGAAAAGAAGATATGATCATGGAGTTATTAAACGGGAGGCGAACATGTTTGCTGACACGACATGCATGAGAGGTGTGATCATCTATCTTATTACAACTGAAACTGAAACTTCTAAGAATATGACAAAGTGTGACAGGGTTGGGATGACCCAAATGAGTGTGCCAGAGATCGACGCCGGCAGAGAGAGAAACTGGTGCGGTGGTGGAGGAGGAGGGCGAAAGCACCGGATAGAGCTCGTCGAGGTTGTCACATCGGTGAAGTACCATCTTGGATCGAGCGTCCTTGACACAAAAACCAAGCCCGTCAAATTCAACAGTAACAGGATTTTCACGAGTTAAACAACGAACAGAAATAAGGTTCTTAATAAGATGAGGTGACACAAGTATGTTAGACAAAGTAATAGGCATGGAATTAGAAGGAAAAGAAGTGTGCCCGACATGTGTAATGGGGAGTGTGGAACCTTCGCCGACAATGATGCGGCGGTCGGTGGTGACGGGAGTGAAGGAGGCAAGATTACCAGGATGAGCAAACATGTGAACCGTAGCCCTGGTGTCCATGTACCAATCACCGCCTCCAGAGTAGTTGTTCGGCGTAGGCGTGGTGTGCAGCGTGGCAAGGAGCGCCGGATCCCAAGGCGTCAGCGGCAGGGCCGGCGAGGGCGGCGGCGAGGCCGCAGGGAGACCGTACGCGCTGAGGGAGTCCTGGATTAGGGGGTATCCGGACAGCCGGACTATATACATCGTCCGGACTATTGAAGCGTGAAGACACAAGACTCAAGACTTCGGCCCGTGTCCGGATGGGACTCTCCTTTGCGTGGAAGACAAGCTTGGCGATCTGGATATTATATTTCCTTCCTTGTAACCGACTCCATGTAAACCCTAGCCCTCTCCTGTGTCTATATAAACCGGAGAGGATGGTCCTTAGAAGGTCGATCACAATTATAATCATACCATCATAGGCTAGCTCTTAGGGTTTAGCCTCTATGATCTCGTGGTAGATCTACTCTTGTACTACTCATATCTTCAATATTAATCAAGCAGGAAGTAGGGTTTTACCTCCATCGAGAGGGCCTGAACCTGGGTAAACATTGTGTCCCTTGCTTCCTGTTACCATCAGCCTAAGACGCACAGATCGGGACCCCCTACCCGAGATCCGCTGGTTTTGACACCGACATTGGTGCTTTCATTGAGAGTTCCTCTGTGTTGTCGCTTTGAGGCCTGATGGCATCTTCAATCGCCAACAACATGGTCCAGGGCGAGGCTTTTCTCCCTGGACAGATCTTTGTGTTCGGCGGCTTTGTACTACGGGCCAATTCGCTTGGTCATCTGGAGTGGATCGACAGCTACGCCCCTGGCCACCAGGTCAGGTTTGGAAACTTGAGCTACACGGCGGATATTCGCGGAGACTTGATCTTCGGCGGATTCGGGCCTGTGCCAGGAGCGCTGGACAATCACGACGAGCACGGCCTAGACCTGCTGTCGGACAATATTCGGGCTACCATCCCTGCAGTAGCCCCAGATCTAAATTCGGAGCAGGTTGCGTTGCCTAAGGACGGAGGGGTGGACCCCGCCCCGCAGGCCGCATGCTCATCAGCGTTGGAGCCGAACACAGGTCTCACCTCTGTGGAGACCTATAACCCCGGGCCCCCGGACTCATATCCGGTTGTTGGTTCCGGTCCGCACACCTTTGAGCCAGCCAATCCAGGTTGGGCTCTGATAATGGAGTTTACCGCTGCGGACATCTTTCAGCACTCGCCCTTTGGCGACATGCTGAACTCATTAAAGTCTCTCTCTTTGTCAGGAGGCTCTGGGCCGAACTATGTCCGGCTTGAGTGGGAAGCAGGCGACGAAGGAATTCGCTGCCCACCCACCACCCACTTCATTGCCACGATCGATGATTTAACCAACGTGCTTGACTTTGACTCCGAAGACATTGACGGTATAGACGACGATGCAGGAGAAGTACAAGAGCCACCGCTCATAACGCGGTGGACAGCCACCTCCTCATACGATATATATATGGTGGACACTCCAAAGGAAACCAATGGCGACGAGGCAGCGGAGGATAACCCCTCGGGAGGAAAAGCAAAACATGGGCGTCTTCGGCGCCACTCCAAGCCCCGCCACATCAATACCGGCCCCGGAGATGATCCGGATAGTGCCGAAGAGGAATACAGCCCTGACCAGCCTACCTTCAAGCAGGCCGGACCGGCCACGGTGGGATACTTGGAGAGGGACAACTATACATCCCCCTCCGAAGACGAGGTAATCCTCGGCAATGACGAATTCGGCGTGCCTGAAGACCCAGTGGAACAAGTTCGTTTTAAGCGACGGCTCATAGCCACGGCAAGGAGTCTGCAAAGGAAGCAAGAGCAGCTTAAAGCAGACCAAAATTTGCTCGCGGATAGGTGGACCAAGATCCTGGCCACCGAAAAGTACGGATTCGACCGCCCTAACAAAGGGCATACGAGGCACAACTGGCTACCTTAACCTAAGCAGGAGAACCAAAGGCACACAACCCGACGTCCACACACCACTACGGCCCAAGACAGCAAGAAGGATACACAAAGAGGCATCCTCAAGCCTCGGCGCAATGGTCATAAACGTCAAGTCAGGGAAGCTGGCGCCAAGTCCAACAACCCCCAGTCCGGTCAACGGACAAAGAACAGCTCAAGCCTATTCGGCCCGAGCCACATACTTGATCAACCATGTGAAATTCACGGTACTCCTAGAAGGACGGCAAAGCATACCAATAGAGAATGCCGGATCCTCAAAACAAAGCGACCGGTCGTGTGCCAGAAACAATGAAGGGAGGCATCTAGTCAAGAGACCCCCCCAGAGCACAATAGTACGGTCGATCGCCCCCAGTCATACAAACCACATCAATTCAATTGCCGTACCCCTAGACCTAGTAGTCCAGGGGATCCATAACATACAAAACCCCAGAGGGTATGAATCTACAAATAAACACCTTCTACAAGATGTCAGGTGCAAAGGCCAAGTCCATTGGCCCACCGCTCTACCAGTTGTCCTCAGATAACCAAAAAATGCCACGCCATCGGCGCATTCCCCTCATACGGTAACCCACCATTTGCTAACGGGATGAACCACGTTGACTAGATTCCACATGGTAAACCATTAGGCCAACGCCGGTGATATACTCACGCCTACGTACAAGGCCGAAACCCTGCCCTTAGAGCGGAAATCATACAGCTGCCGGAGTAGCAAGTCGTGCATGCCTATCAATATTTTGATATGACAACCATCTATCCGGACACCAACCGAGGAGTCCGCGCTGCTTCCCGGTATGGCGGCTGGGGTCACCAGGGTCCGATCAGGAACCTTTAGACCAACCACAGGAGGACGTTCGGCTGCCTCCGAGCATTTACCTTCACAAACTAACTTTTATGCAGAATAGGATTGGCGGCATGGAATCGGCCAGGACACATAAGGAAAGGACCATGCAGGTAGAAGGCAGTTAGGATTCACTTTCGATCCATTCACAGCTCCCTCCAGTCCGGCCATCGCAGGTTCCGCCAAAAACCATCTCTTTTTTAATCATAAATCGCACTCATATGCATAGACGTATCATCCTACTACAATGCATAGACTTAAATAACACGTACCGGCCGTCGTTTATCATCGACGCCTCTTTGCCACAAAACGGCAGCCACGCTTCGTGTTACGCCCGGTTATGCCAGGGGCTTCACAGTACGGCAATAAAGTTCGACCACCTTTTCGGTCGCTCGGCACCCCGAACTTATAGCACTATATGCATCAGCTCCGAATCATGTCTTGGGTCATTGGTTGGGTTTGCCTGGCTCCATGTTTTAGTACCTTACGTTCCGTTCCGTCGGCTAAGGTAGCATTGGGAGAACTACTGCGATTGTGTCCCGGTTCTGCCGGACGAGCACCTCAGTAGAGAAAGCCAAAAACCGACTGTCATGATGCAGCGAGAGCTGGTCAGCTGTTCGAGAGGTTGTAAAATCCCTAAAGATTTATTCCGCATAACGCCATCATAAATGCAGACTGCGATGGATCGGTCTTCCTATCAGGCGCCAATAGAGCCCTTAGTTCGGCCTTCCGAACACTAGGGGCTGCGCCGACCATACTCGAATTCCTATGGCTAAGTGAGAGTAGTAAAGCCCTATAGTACGATTGCCTGGTTCGTGGTGAGAAACACCTCCTCACAAGGACCCAACTATGGGATAAAGAGTGTCCAGATATATCCCGAACACCCCCGTATTTCTCACGTGGGGGCTGAAGCCGACGACTGGCCAACTCTCAGAATTTACATACAATAAACAGCCGCACAGGAAGAACATATGTTCAAACAAAACAAGCAATATATAATAAAAGTGCCATTATCCCATATTACAAATATTGGCAAGAATGCCCTCAGGGAAATATAATGTCTTTGGTGCACTCGTCCACCGCTAGGCGGGCCCCTTTCAGTACACCTTCATAGTATAGTTCGGGCTTGCGATGCTCCTTACCCTCTGGTGGCCCCTCTGTCATCAGCTTCTCCGCATCAAGCTTCCCCTAATGCACCTTTGCACGGGCGAATGCCATGCGCGCTCCTTCTATACAGACTGATCGCTTGATAGCATCAAGCCGAGGACAGGCGCCCACAATCCGCTTCACGAGTCAGAAGTAACTGCTTGGAATTGGCTCCGTAGGCCACAACCGGACAACCAAGTCCTTCATGGCTAGTTCGGCCGCCTGGTGCAGTTCGACCAGCTGCTTCAGCTGATCGATAAAAGGCACCGGATAGTTCGACGCCAAATACTGCGACCAGAAGCTCCTCTTTGCAGACTTCCTCTCCTCAGTACGATAGAGTTGGGCAGCGTGTGATATGCTGCGAGGCAGATCCGCAAACACCCCTGTAAAATCAAAGAATTCAGCTTGCCGCTTAGAGTTCTCCCCACTATCATATAATTATGGCCACGAATACAACAGGCCTTACCAGGCGTAACTTTCCGGGCCTCTTGAATGTCCCGCACAGCACCTCGGGCTTCTTCCCGAGCATCTTTCGCGGCTTGGAGAGCTTGGGCAAGTTCGGATTCTTTCCCTACTAGACTCTGCTCCAAGCTCTCGCTTTTCGTCACAGCCTCCTGGAGCTCTCGTTCAGCTGTGATGACCCTGGCCTCATGTTTTTCATGAAGCGCCCGTTCGGCGGCAGCCCTCTTGTTGGCATCAGCCACAGCTGTCACGCCCAATATGCGACCCTATCAAAAAGGAACTCGAAGGTCCCACCAAGGATAGACCCACATATTGAAACGCTTTTGCAAGGTGGATATTATTACATCAACATTACATAATAGATGGGGATACATACATAAGGCATACAATGCCACATGAATACAACATCACAATACATAAGAGCATCATCCGACTACGGATGAATC
Organism: Triticum dicoccoides; assembly: GCF_002162155.2. NCBI lineage: Eukaryota > Viridiplantae > Streptophyta > Magnoliopsida > Poales > Poaceae > Triticum > Triticum dicoccoides. The sequence goes on from NC_041383.1 coordinate 597,564,575, forward strand.
ACAAACAGAAACTCAAACGACATCCACCCTGCTAGCCCAGGCTGCCGACCTGGAATCTATCCCCTAATCGAAGAAGAAGCAGAAGAAGAACTCCAAACAAGCAAACATCGCTCTCGCATCATGATCACCGCATAACCTGTACCTGCAACTGTTGTTGTAGTAATCTGTGAGCCACGAGGACTCAGCAATCCCATTACCATGGGTATCAAGACTAGCAAAGCTTAAAGGGAAAGGAAGGGGTAAAGTGGTGAGGCTGCAGTAGCGGCTAAGCATGATATGGTGGCTAACATACGCAAATAAGAGCGAGAAGAGGGCAAGCAGAACGGTCGTGAAGCTAGCAATGATCAAGAAGTGATCCTGAACTCCTACTTACGTCAAACATAACCCAGAAACCGTGTTCACTTCCCGGACTCCGCCGAAAAGAGATCATCACGGCTACACACACGGTTGATGCGTTTTAATTCGGATCTGGTGTCAAGTTATCTACAACCGGACATTAACAAATTCCCATCTGCCTATAACCGTAGGCACGGCTTTCGAAAGATTATACCCTGCAGGGGTGTCCCAACTTAGCCCATGATAAGCTCGCGCGATCAACGAAGGATATACCTTCTCCCAGGAAGACCCGATCAGACTCGGAATCCCGGTTTACAAGACATTTCGACAATGGTAAAACAAGACCAGCAAAGCCTCCCGCTGTGCCGACAAATCCCGATAGGAGCTGCACATATCTCGTTCTCAGGGCACACCGGATGAGCCAGACGTCGGGTTGGCATAGACCCTGGTTGCCCAGGGGGCGCCGGACATCGCTCGGTTTGGACCAACACTTAGACAAGCACTGGCCC